>NC_090674.1:10388807-10725087 GCF_013368605.1 Nyctibius grandis | reverse complement strand
TCAATATGCAATTAAAGTAGGAAACCATCCCAGTCATTTCCCATTGTTGTGGACATCTTGATTGAGGTTTCTACTCCGCAGCAGCATGAAATGCAATAGGGTCTCGTCCTGCCCTTCAAAGTCATTTTGCTGCCAATGTGATGGTATAGAAGATGTTTTCCCTGAGATTCCTTGGAAGGGGGGAACTTTCTTCTGTGGTGTTACCACATCCACCTCTAATGCCACCAAAGGAAGGCTTTTCCTTGCAAGAACGTGCTGCTGCTGGGAGAAAGAAGGCTTTAAGGTGAGGTTTAGTATAACAGAACAGCCCAAACAAGTCTTCTCTATTACTACAGAAGTAGCAAAATGTCTTGGTTTTTAAGTAAAATGAAGTGTAAATCAGAATGAACAAGTCGGTACCCTCTATGGCCGGGTGGGAGTGTCTGTATGGCACACGCCGTTGCCATCCTTGTCATCTGTGCTGACTCTACTGCTGAGTGTCAGAAAGCCTCCTCCTCACGCTGCCGTTCAGTGTGGATGATAACCCCACATGGGCAGTCGCAATTCATCAGCAATTGAGATTCCAAAATGCATCTTCCACTCGTTGTTCTGTATGTGCAACATGTGTTATTACTGTAATGGCTTTAGGTGCCCTTTTATTGAAGAAGCGACTCACTGGAAAAAATGCCTGACAAGGTCTTACCTCAGCTACACCCTATTTATTGTCCTTTTGCCATTCCCCTAATCATGTCGTGATTTATAGCTTCACAGTATGGGACATTTAATTTCATATAAAATATGGCCTTACCCTTTTTTATTGTTAAAGCTTGCACGTTTAAAGAAATGCATGCTTGGTGTTTAATTGGAAGAGCTGCACTCACTTATTTGGATATATAACTCTATAAAATTCAGGATTTCTACAGTGTGCCAGTGACCAGACTCTGTATTAGCCTAATTTCATCACAGAACCATGACCCTGGCTACCCCCAGGCCAAGAACACAGGTTATCCTTCACTTTTGCAACTCTTCCTGGGCTGAGTCAAGTACATTTTCTTCCAAGCAAATGGCTGTTTACCACCTGCCCAGGAACAAGTCTCTTCATGGAGGACATCAAGCATGAGCCATACAAACATTTGGTCTTTCTCCAACTTGCAGAGGTAGAGTATCCCCTTTATATAAAGTTTAGGAATAGCAGAGACTGGAAGGCAGTAAAATACGAGTCATATGGGGTAGAAGGACAAACTAATAATTACAAAGAGTGATTTATTTAGAACAATTGACATTCATTAACAAAGTTAAGCCTTGAAAGAAATGTGTTTAGTAATTGATTAGGATGTTATGCATGTAGGTGATTCATGCTTTGGGCAGTCTTAGGGCGAGTATAAAAGTGCTCAACATCAGATCTTGTATGATCATTTCTCTTGTCTTATTTCTCTTGTGAAGTAGGTAAGTTCCATCTGAATTCCTCTTTTTAACAAAGCCTTTGTAGCTTTAAGTCAGGGTGAATCATGTGCAAGTATTCTGATATCAATCTGGAGTTTTCTTGATGTAAATTAGTAAATTTGTGACTGTTCGGCTATTGGCTTTGGTAAATGCAGATCTGGATGATGAGCTCCAATTAATTGTTCATGGAAACTCATTTCCAGATGTTATTGTGTTCAATACAGGATTTACAGGTGTCTTTTAGGGGCCGAGCTATGAAAATTCTGCCTTTCCCTCTAGCCTGGTGGTAGCCTTTTATTATAATGTTTGACTGTGAAACATAGAAGAATGTGCCTTATTTTTGTACTATTCCCTTGCGCTTCAGATTATCCATCCCTGAAAAATGGTGCACTCCTTAAACCCCTGCGCTGAGGGCAGTGCCTCCCCGTGTGGGGTGGCCGTGCCACAGCCCATTGCTGACAGCTGCAACGAGCCCTGCGTTCGGCAGTGTCCTGACTCCACGGTGGTCATCTACCCTCCACCCGTGGTCGTGACCTTCCCTGGACCCATCCTCAGCACCTTCCCGCAGCAGAGCGTCGTGGGATCGGCAGGAGCCCCTGAAGTTGGAACTGGCTTTAGTGCTGTCCGTGCTCCCGGGGCCTCACATGTCCATGGTGGTGCCAGATGGACACGGGGATACCCGGTTGGAAGCTGTAGACCATGCTAAACCTGGTGAGAGCTGCTGCTGAAAGAAGAATGTCCAGAAGATGAGAAGCAGGATGTAGATACATGGCTGAGCTCCAGGGCACAGCATTTAGGAAGGGCTGAGCATTTGGGGCTGCCATTAAATGAGCATCTGAGTAGATGCTCAGATCTTCTGAAAAATACATTTAAATCCTTCTCAATTTACCTGTCCTGATTCTTCTTTTTCTAATGCCTTCCTATCTATTTAAGTGCTCTCTTCTTGATGCTGTGGACTATATTGCTAATTCCTTGGGGGCGTGTAGGTATCATTGTGACAATGTAAAGGGATCTGGTGTGACATCCATTTTAGATCTTCGTAGGCTTTTTCTGTGGCTACTGATACATAAAGGGTTGTGGAGCCTATGCTCTATTTCTGTGCTGAATGCATCCTGCTATGATCAGGGCTGGGTATCAACACAGAGCTGCAACAGGGAAGCAACATCAGTTATTACATGAATCATCTTGCACCAAACCACGGGTTGCGGGCAATTTGTAATCTGTAATATATAATCCTGCCTCTGTATGATCAGCTTCTTTCTCATTAAACATGACATTGCAACATGTTGTTGGCCTCTAAGTGTGTTTGTGTGTCTGTGTGGTCCCCTCTGCTCGTCCTGATTCAGGTGCCTTTGTCGTGCCGCACCAAACAGATCCTATCGGGCTGCTTCAGGACAACGATAGTATTGAGAGATTTGGCAGCGGGTTGCGTGTGCATCTCCTTTCCACAGCAACCTCTACGCTGTAGCTGTCCCTTCACGAACCTGCTGCCCACACCTTTGCTTTCCTTGTTCCTGGTCTTGCTCAGCTCTGTGGAGCTTTCCTCAATATTGGCTTTTCTGACCTGGTGTTACCTGGTGTCCTCAGGCTCTGCCTCCCCACCTGGGCAGTGGTACAATGCAGAGTCGATATTACTAAGAAGAATCTGAAGCCAAGTGTTACATAAGAGCAGCTATTTTTGAGTGCAAAAATTAGATTTCTGGCTTTACTGCTCAATGTTTTACAGCAGTGTAACCTATGCATGTGAAAATGGATCGTGATGTTCATTCATGGAATTTTGAATTTCTTCAGGGATATATTGATAATAAACATTTCTCAAGCTTTCCATGCTGCTGTCTGTGTTTGAATTATGTGGTGTATTAATACTTTGTTACACAAACAGTGTAATTCAGTATCTCAAGCTGACATGAGAATGCTGGGTTATTTCATAGTAGCCACACTCTGGAGAATTATTATCCTTATGTGTAAGGAAAACAAATTTGACCAGGCATTGTAATAGTGTGTAATTGACTGTTGATGAGCCTTAGAAGAGGTGATTAAACCAGATTCTCACCAACCACATAAATCCTTCCCTACAAAAGAGAAATCCCCCAAACCTCAAAAGCCAGATGAAGGAATCTTTATTGTTATGCTAATGGTGTATTTGGGAAGGAACTGCAGTTTATTATTGAGGCTGCTCAAGTTGCACTTTCCATGTAGTAAGCTGAGACTTGCAGTTACCACGGAATACCAACTGTCAGTAAAATTAGGAAATTTTGGCAGCGGATTTCTGTGGAACTATTTATAATACACCTTTTATTCATTTTGATATAAAAGCTACTCATATGAAATGCTCTGAGGCTTTCAGAGGACTAAAGATGTCAAGTATCTTACTAAGAAGCTACCAATGTCTTTTTAATATAGTGGAAACATTTGTTAATGTCTCTTAAGTTCATTATTGCGTTGTGGGATAAGAATATTCATCTAAATACGGTGAATTTTGAAATGCTTCATGTTTCTCTCGTTTCTTCCAGTAAGGTCATTTTTCCTATATCATGGTCCACTTTCCCTTCTCTTACAAGGTTTTGTTGTAATATTGCACTGTTGAATAAATATTCTGAAAAATGTTCTAGTCCAGTTTGTGTGATAGTCAGGGGCCCAGTTTCTCATTTGGGATAAGTTTACTGTTTAAAACTGATTCTCAGTCTTGCTGTGAATCTTTGTGCTGGAGGCATGTCCTGCAGCCTGCCTCATGTGTGGGTTGTTCACAAGGTGCATTTAAATTGGTAATTTCCCACATGCATGCAGTAAATACAGCCTGCTGCAGACTGGCATTCAGAAGTTTAAATGAAATTACAGGAGTTAGTTTTCTGTTAGCTAAATTAGCCATCTGTCATCTATGATAATATCTCATAGGCAGGCACAAAGTCCCTCTAATAATCCAACTTTTCTTAAGCCTTAGGGCATAAAACTATGAAGCAGGGAAAATGTTCTTCAAGCACCACTGAACTGGTGTGTGAGAAACTGGGAGCTTCCTGAGATATTAGGATGGATCCATGGGAAATGAGCATCTGTGTTACTGGCTGATGCTTGGGGGGCCAGGGAATGGTGGGGACCCCAATTCTGCCATCATTTTGGGACTGAGTGGGATGTGGTGGAGGGAAGAAACATCATAAATACTGCTGTGTTGGCAAAGGTGGACGGGAACCTGATGGTAAGTTGGGGCCAAAGGACTCTGGGCAGGCTGAGAAT
Source organism: Nyctibius grandis (assembly GCF_013368605.1). Classification (NCBI taxonomy): domain Eukaryota; kingdom Metazoa; phylum Chordata; class Aves; order Nyctibiiformes; family Nyctibiidae; genus Nyctibius; species Nyctibius grandis. Next base: position 10,720,434 of record NC_090674.1, on the reverse strand, counting down.
TTTACCTGAACCTTTGGCTTTCTGTGTTTTATTCTGTCTTAATCTTCCCTGTGAGTGTGGCAAGACACTGGCCCAGGTTGCCCAGAGAAGCTGTGGCTGCCGCCTCCCTGGCAGTGTTCAAGGCCAGGTTGGATGGGGCTTGGAGCAACCTGGTCTGGTGGAAGGTGTCCCTGCCCGTGGCAGGGGGGTTAGAACTAGATGGTCTTTAAGGTCCCTTCCAACCCAAACCAGTCTATGATTCTTTCTTCCTATGCATCTATGTGTAAGCCCTGCTGCACTGTACGTGCAGGTGGGAAAAGCCTTGTGTACCAGAGGGCATCCAAGGGAGATAAGCTGAATTTATTGTGGTGGGAGACTCTACCATTTCTTAATGTTCTCCCTGGGGAACCCAGCCCTTTTAGCTGCTGACAGCAGGTAGCAGAAGGATTACAAGAGATGTCTTAATAGCTTTGCCTGTTTCAAAGGATTGTACTGATTTACTGCTGCCGTGCCCTGCTAGGAGGCTAGGGTGGAGGTTGCTGCCCCTACCCTCTTCTTGGGGCATCCTGATTGGGCTCCATCTTGCTCAAACTAGGACACAAAGAGGTAAGCTTTGAGCAACAAGGCAGCAGACCAGGCCTATCTCTTGGCTGTGGCTGCTCCTTCACAGACAAGGAAATGGATCTGTGGGGCTCATCTTCTGCTACGGTCCAGTTCAAGATCAAATGGTTTAAGTGAAAGCAATGATATAGATGTAAAGAAATGGAGTTTGGACTGGAGGAACAGCATTGACAGCTTGGGGACTATGGTGCTAACTATCGCTGATTTTCTGTCTATGAAAGAGCTTCTCCAGTTATTTTTCTGACCCTTTCCTCCACTTTGTCAGCTGAGGAATGCAGAATGCTTGTTCAGGTGGCCACCATGAGAAGCGAAGGGGTGGCCATGTAGGGTATCTCTTGAAAATCATCCCGGAGGTGCCCCCTCACAGTCACTTCTGCAACAAGATTTTTGACTCCTGGTGATGTCTTTGATGTGTAACTGGGCCTGCATGGGATCCATGCAGTTCTGTCTAGGCTGTGCTTGTTGAACCACCTTGTTCTGTGCCAGATTATTATCCTTAATATTATAAATCTAAATCAAGACTACTCAATCTCCTCAGGTGACATGGTAGAGGCTGACAGGAACTCCCTGAATAACCTGGCTGTTCAGTTTGCAAAGGAGATGATCTCTCTCCAGCAAATGGTCATGGCTTGGTTGCCTTTGGTCTTTTCTCTCAGGTGTCTTTAACCTTGAATGACATTGTTGTCTTTCCTTGGCAGACCATGAGACTTCCACTCAATCTCTTGCTTTTGAAAGTTATTTTTTGAGCATAAAGCCCAGCTTGCTCCAGGAGTGTGTGTGTTTGGTCATACAGACAGGCAGGTGATGCCCTTTTCTGGAGAAATATTTGTGTAAACCCAGGGTCACAGGTTAGTTAAAATAAGGTAGAACTTACTACTCTGGGAAATGAGTCGGGGCTGGAGCATTTCAGGTGGAGAAGTGATGGTACTCCAACATCTGGAGTTTAGACCTCCCTCTTATTGTATGGTTGGTTAGAGCAGCAGTGCTGCTGGTCCCTTCACAGTGGTGTATGAGCACACACAAAAGGAGAAGACATCTGATACTATTAAGCAGAGTAATTTTAATGAAAATGAGAAACAGTGAGGAAGAGAAAGAATAAGGTTGCAGTTTTACAAAAGGGTATTCAGCAAGCAGCATGTGTCTGATGTTGGATGATGCTCTCTCCTTCTGGAAATGGTGGAGTTTGAGAGTCCAGACATGTTTCTCGCTCAGAGAGTTGCTTGTAAATCATGTTCACTGCCAGATGAGGCACAGCATGGATATATACCAGGAGCTTCTCTACTAGTTCTCATCTTTGAAGTTTATAGCTGAGCAGAGTGGACTTGTTCATGATGGTTGCAGAAACTCCTATTACTGTGGCAATACAGTGTCTGTGAATTAACTTAAAAGGCACTTTACTCACACCTGAAACTCTTGCTTTACTCCATCAACATGCTGTAAAGATGCCTCAGTACTTGCTGTAATTCAAGTTACCCTTTAGTTGAAGAAACAGGAGATATTAGAGAGGATTATGTATGGGGTAGTCTTATGCAGCCTGGCACCCACATGTCCCACTGAACTCAGCCAGAGGCATGGGTGCTCGGCGTTTCTCAGCACCATAACCTTAGCCGTGAATCCGTGTCCTGCATTTCATTTCTTGGCTGCTATTTCTGCTGGTTTAGCATGGATAGCAGTTTAGAAGCCGTATCTGTTGCCAAAACGAGAAGAGAAGGGGTAGCCATACCCAAATCCATACAGGTCCCCAAACCCATAACAGTCCCCATAACCAATCAAGCCTCTGTTCCCATACAGGTTCCCAAAGCCTCTGTAGCCATATGGGCTCCCGAATCGGTACTGGTCACGGAAGTAGCCATACGGGCTCCCAAATCGGTAGCCATTCAGGCCCCCAAAACCATAGAAGTCTTGATAGCCGAATGGGGAGTAGCACCCATCATCACAGAAGTCCCTGCAGAAAGTCATTGTTCGTTGATGGAGGTAAACCTGAAACACACACCCAGAAGTGAGGTGAGTTTATGGGCTGCTGAAGGCAGGAGGAAAGGCTCGAAGCTTGGACGGAGCTGAGGAAATGCATCTCACTCCCTCCTACAGGTCTTTTTCTGCCTCTTAACCATCTTGTTTATTTTTCTAATCACCTGAATCCCAAACAACTTTTCTATTTGTTTTCCCTCAACTTTTGAAAATGACTGACTATGCCTAGAAAATATGGGTTTTACCAACCGAGAACTGAACTTCCCCATCCCAGAAGTTAGAGAAATTTGAATAAATTAAAGAAAAATGTCAGTTCAGATACTGATGCTTATTCAGATGAGACCAACAGCCTGTCCCATGCATCCCCTTATCTCCCGTAGTGCTGCGAGCCACTCAACGTGGCATAAACCCAAAGCATGCAATGAAATGGAGGAATTTCCTTCCAGGATGTCTACTCAAAGTAGTAAAATTTTCATAAAGTGTTTCTCTAGGGATTTGAATTCCCAACACCTAATGAAAATAATCTGGAACAGGAAATTGCTTGAGTTCAAAATTGTAGCAGTAAACTCTGAATTTTCAATTCCTTAAAGCCTACTATTAAATAACCGCAGGAAGAGCAAAAAACATTTCAGTGAAGGAATTCCTTGATGTTGCAGAGAATTTTACGTTTGGGATTAGCTCCAAATGACAAAAAATTGCTTACAGAATGTCTACGTATGCATCGACACGTTACATATGTCATATATGTATACACCAGTGCATTTTTCATATATATATCCACATGCACACACACAGATATTTACACAAACATCATATATACACGCAAATATACGTATATCAGAAAGAGAGCATAGTCAGTATTGACTTACCCGGTTCACCGAGGGGAGTAGCTCGAGAGAAGTGAATAAAATTTCGGCGCTGTGGGTCCGTATATATACCTTCTTCAGCTCAGGTGTTAGTTATACAACATATCTTGTTGCATGCATTAGTGCTTCAATTGATGTAATTGGAGTCAGTGATTTTCATATTTTCGAAGTTTGATGTTATGACACACGTGTAATACCTTCAGAATTTCTTTCATCTTAAAACAAGAAGAAATGGGCTCAGCACATTTCTAGCAAAATCGCGTGGAATTCTTTGTAGTTGGACGGATGGGAATAATTTTGGGAGATGTTTAGACCATTAGTGGTTGCGCAATCTGCTTGTGGGTACTCCGTTCGCTTGGCTTTTGCATCTATGGTGCAACGTGCAGGGGAGAAAAGGAGTAGCCTTGTCTTTGGTGTGCCGAAACGTAGTAGTGCTTCTACTCAGCATCATCATGAGCTGTACGTACAGCCAGTGATACTGGTGGGGATCTCTTGCCAGCAGCTTTGTTTGATGTTTTTGTTTAATCTCAGGTTCTACAAGAGTGATTTTGAAGAAATTTTTCGTCTGCCTTATGAATTCTCCCAAATATTTCTTCCTATTTTAGAAGAGTTTTTTTAATAGTTTTTGATTTTCATAAAACATATAGTGCATCACCTTATTAGGACTTAGAAACAAGAGACCTTGATGTGTCTTGTAAGTGACCATATTATTAAATCTGGGGGTGTCTTTCGGTGACAAACTATTAATATTTAAATACTGCAACACTTTGCAAATTGAGAACATTAATGAGTGTTTATGAAGTGCTTTGGTATTCAAAATTCTGAGGAAGCCTCAACATCCTGCTTGCTCATTATTACCCTTATTTTATATTCAAATTAATGCCAGAAATTAGGTGAAGGTCATACAAGGAGTTCTGCAGTCAGCTCCAGCATTCCTCACTGTTGTGCCGTATTTGATACATGGGGTTGATTCTTTGCGAAGAAAATATTAACATGGTTCCTTGGAAAACAACATTTAGTACATCTCAAAATTGTTATAATTTCTTATTTTCCAGACCAAGTTTGTACTTGTATTCTCCACTTTGTTCTGCTGAACTCACGGTCATGCCCTCTTGTGAACTAAATGCTGTAGTCATATTTCTGTTGAAAACATTCCTTCTGCTCATGCAGCAGCATGACTTTCATTCACCATGAACACTGGGGAGGAATGTTATTAAGATTTATTTGTACTTTGTGCTGGTCCTGTTTCCTAAAGTTGTTATGTAGTTTAATATAAAATACCTAAATATACATTTAAATTTCCTTTAAACAGGGAGCCTGTGCCGCGGTGCATCAGTGTTTCTAGTGAACAACAGATATTTTTAAATGTGTGGGAAGGTTTTCCTTTTTTTACTGAAAATTTCTCTCTCTCCAACGGCTTTGGGAACTTACAAATGCTTTTATATTCTGTAAAAATAAACTTCAGTTTTGACAGTGAAGACAATAAAATGGTATCAGGAATGTAGTTGGCCCAGAAAATTTTAAGATGAAAGAAACCTGTAATATATGTGACATATGGGAGGCTGGGAACACACTAATAATCCCAAACAATGAAGAAAATTATATTAATTGAAGATATGACGTGTACAGGCAAATTTGTTTTGCAACCAATAAGGTTACAAATCTTTTGAACACACAGGGCGTCTTAGATAAGCCAGGCAGGCAACGAAACAGTATAAAAAGGGCTCGGAGCTCTAGGCTCCTCATCAGCTCTCTTGCCTTCCTCCTCCTGGTGAGCTCGGTAAGCCTTTTCTCCATTGAGTCTCTTCATAAGGATTAGAAATTTCGGGCTTAATAATTTTAAGTTAGGATTGTGGCTTCTCTGAAATGTGAGATTTCTCTGTACTTTGTACCTGTGCTTAATGCGCTGCAGGAACTGGTGGGTTCAAGTTTTTAAAGCTGGCGCTGAAACTTTCCTGGTCCTGTCGGTACCCGGGGTGTCTGGCTCCCTGATAAGGATCGCTGGCTGTTAGGGCTGCAGAGCTCGAGAAGGGTTTCCTCACCATGGCCCTCAGTGGGTTCTTCCATAAATTTTCTATTTTATTTTAAGGGAGGTCTTCAGGTCTGTTGGCAGGACAGCAGATGTTCTCGTGTGTGCTAACACGCCGTAATTTCTTGCATGTGCTGTCAGCATTTCCAGATGCCGATCAAAATTAGTGTAAATTACTGAAATGGGACTTGGAGCAATGGACCTAAAAGCTGAAATGTGTTATCATGGTGAACATCAGATGCTTTCAGCTTTCTTGAAGACTTTCTTGAAGGATTTGGGAATGTAGAGCTCTATGCAAAGCTCATATCCTAAAAGAAATTTAGGATTGTTAACTCCTAACAATATTCTCTAAGAAAAATCCTGACACAGCAGCAAAGAGGTTTTGATTGGTAACAGGTATATTACATAGTCAGCGCTTTCAGTAAGCGAGAAAGGAAATTAAATGGTTTTCAAACAGTGGGTAAATGAGAAAATGATAGAAATGGGATGTAACAAGGAGCTGAGGAATTTGGTCATAATTTTGTTTTTGTCCCTGGTCTTACGGGGCTGGTGAAGAATTCTGTGGGCTCCGAGACTGTTACTGGCACTGGAAGTATTTATTACTTTTGCTTCCCTCCCTGCTGCTGCGTTTCAGGTTTGCCTCCTTCGCAGAAAGATGACTTTCCTCCAAGGCCAGTGCGATGATGACTGCTATTCTCCCTGCAATTACGGGAGCCTGTACGGCTACCGAGGCTACGACTGCGGGAGCCCCTTTGGCTACCGGGGCCTGTACGGCTACCGGGGCCTCTACGGCTGTGGGGACCGGTACGGCTACGGCGGTCTGTACGGTTACCGGGGCATTTATGGCTCTGGGGACTGCTATGGCTATGGGGGTCTGTATGGTGGCTATAGGGGCTTCTACGGCTCTGGGGACTGCTATGGCTACCCAGGCTTTTTCTCCAGCCGCTACGGCTACCCCTTCGGTTCACGATATGGCCAAAGGTTTGGCTATGGCAGCTGCTACTCCTGCTAAACCCAGTGGGACCGTCCCTGAAATGAAGATCAACCCAGGCCTGGCAAGCATGGATTGACAGCGAGTCTTGGCAGCAGCGGTCCCTGATGTGCAGAGCCCTGGTGACAGCAGCCACCCTTCCCACTCCACGGAGGCTTTGAGTGCCCTGTGCTGCTGTTGAACTGTTTGTGATGATTTATGTTTATTGTGCTCTGTGTCTCCTTGCTCTCTTGCTGCCCAAACTCTCCTCTTGATCACAAGCTTGCTTCTCCTTGATAACTGCGGTTCTTTGTAAACGGGCTTTTATGTTGTTTTGTACATCGTTGCAACGATTAACTCTGAATGAATGGTATAGTTGGGGTGTAATGTGTCTTTGGGAATGTAGTCTTTCCGTTCTGTATGCCTTTACAAGTATATCTGCCTTTCACTCATATTAAAAATTATGCTGCATCAATACTGTATTTCTGGTTTTATTTTTCACTCGCATTTCTTAAATATCTTGAAGTGAATAGCATCACACAGATTTGGTGACAAGGTTATTAACTTCATGTACTCAAGGATTTGCTTGTAGACACTTGCCCTTCTCAAGCTGAGAAATGTGGACTTTTGCAGCTGCAAAAAACTTCATCTCTATCTCTGGTTCTGCATGTTTCTACAACTCCAGGCTTTCATTTGGTGTATTCCAAATAAATGGTTCATTTAAAATGCTTTAGTTCTGCTGTTGGGCTAATGTGATGTGATGAGGACATGATCCATCACTGGCTGTGATCTGATATTGAAGAGGTCGTAGGTAGCTGCAAATGTGTGGGCTCATCAGGTTTTTAATTTTGATATAAGTTTCTGTTTTATGTAGTATCACACAATCATTAAACAGCCCATGTTGGAAGGGACCTGGAAAGATTGGGGTTGAAAGATTAGAGGTTCCCTGATGGAGAAGGGGGAGGAATTTGCCCTTTGCAGTGTAAATAATTTGTAGGAGAAATGGCTATCTGTTGGCCAGCACCTTGGAGACACAGCAGCAGGGCATTTGTGTCTGGCAGTTCAGGGAAGTTTGTGTCTGCTAAATTGGAACATGATAGGAAATTGTGGCTCTGGAACAAGAACATTTGAATTTGGTTTCCAGGAACAGGACAATATTCTGCTCACTTGAACATTTTTATACACTCTCTACAGAGGCCTAGGACTAATTCTTTTTCATTTTAAAACATAATTATGAAGACTATTACAGCCCTATTCTGCTGAAATATGTTAACCTTAAACCTGGTAATAGTTTCAATTAAGGAAAGGGAGAAATTGTGGCATTTCTTGAATTTCTGAGGGCTGGAAGGGAAGAAAAGAGCATATTCACTGGGACCAGGTGCTCTGCACATGGAGGGGTGTGAAGTGCTTTGCCAGCCCTAGGGACAGAAAATCCCTTCAGGATGCCAATATACTCTCAGTATATTCACAGAATCACAGAATCACAGAATGTTAGGGATTGGAAGGGACCTCGAAAGATCATCTAGTCCAATCCCCCTGCCGGGGCAGGATTGCCTAGACCATATCACACAGGAACGCGTCCAGGCGGGTTTTGAATGTCTCCAGAGAAGGAGACTCCACAACCTCTCTGGGCAGCCTGTTCCAGTGTTCAGTCACCCTCACCGTAAAGAAGTTTTTCCTCAAATTTAAGTGGAACCTCCTGTGTTCCAGCTTGCACCCATTGCCCCTTGTCCTGTCAAGGGATGTCACTGAGAAGAGCCTGGCTCCATCCTCTTGACACTTGCCCTTTACATATTTATAAACATTAATGAGGTCACCCCTCAGTCTCCTCTTCTCTAAGCTAAAGAGACCCAGCTCCCTCAGCCTCTCCTCATAAGGGAGATGTTCCACTCCCTTAATCATCTTCGTGGCTCTGCGCTGGACTCTCTCTAGCAGTTCCCTGTCCTTCTTGAACTGAGGGGCCCAGAACTGGACACAATACTCCAGATGCGGCCTCACCAGGGCAGAGTAGAGGGGGAGGAGAACCTCTCTTGACCTGCTGACCACACCCCTTCTAATACACCCCAGGATGCCATTGGCCTTCTTGGCCACACTGCTGGCTCATGGTCATCCTGTTGTCCACTAGGACCCCCAGGTCCCTTTCCCCTACGCTGGTCTCCAACAGCTCTGTCCCCAACTTGTACTGGTACATGGGGTTGTTCTTGCCCAGATGCAGGACTCTACACTTGCCCTTGTTATATTTCATTAAATTTCTCCCCGCCCAACTCTCCAGCCTGTCCAGGTCTCTCTGAATGGCTGCGCAGCCTTCCGGCACATCAGCCACTCCTCCCAGTTTTGTGTCATCAGCGAACTTGCTGACAGCGCACTCTAATCCCTCATCCAAGTCATTAATGAATATATTGAATAGAACTGGTCCCAGAACCGACCCTTGCGGAACTCCGCTAGACACAGACCTCCAACTGGACTCTGTCCCACTGACCACTACTCTCTGGCTTCTTTCCTTCAGCCAGTTCACAATCCACCTCACTACCCGATCATCCAGACCACACTTCCCCAGTTTAGCTGCGAGGATGCTGTGGGAGACCGTGTCAAACGCTTTACTGAAATTGAGATAGACCACATCCACAGCTTTACCATCATCTATCCACCGGGTAACATCCTCATAAAAGGCTATCAAGTTGGTTGAGCAAGACTTCCATGTCTTATTCATGTAAACTAGGGACAGAGGAAGGAAGACGACTGAAACTCATTTTTTTTTTTTTCATGCAGAGAAGTTTTATTGCAGTAAGAAAATGAGTTGGCACAGATACAGAAAGATTATAGTTTTGGGATACTGGAAAGAGCTACAGCAGCTGAGTCATCGCACTACGCTATACAGAACATTCCTTTTTGTTGAAGCTGTGTTGTTCATCCTTTAGGTGCTTGTAAATCCAGATCAAAGGAGAGACAGCCGTAATACTTCTCCTTTACATAGTCCTGCAGCACCTTACTGGAAGTAGTTATTGAAAATGCAGATGACACAAAAGCTAATTTTGCAGAAGTCCTTTAACATTACTGCAGCAACTGTAAGAAGCTTCTAATGAACTTCATTGTTCCCGTTGCTGAAGGGCTGTAAAGGAGTTTAAATGCAGGGGAATATCAAGAGAGAACTCACAGTTGAGAAAGACAGGAAGAAGCAGAGGGAAACAACAGCAAAAACACAAAGCTAGGAAATTTTAGAGAGCAGCCAAGCTCCTGGTTCTCAGTAACTTCAGTTGCTGTCACAGGTGCTCGGTGCCTCTGAGATTAGCCAGTCATCTTTGCTCGCTGGGTCGGGGTTGATTCTGGTTGCTGGGATGTGGCCACTGGGTTTAGCAACGGGGGTAGCAGCAGTCATAGCGGTAATTGCAGCAGGAAGGGTAGTAGCACTGGGTCGTGCACGTGGTCCTGTAGCTACAGCAGTCGTTGCAGTCGTACCTGCGCAGGTAGTTGCACAGGCCCTGGTAGTCGCAGGGGCTGCAGCACCTGGAGGTCTGGGAGTAGCACAGGCTGTAGCACGGGTACCTGTAGCCGCAAGACATCTTGGTGTGGTGGAGGGAGGCAGGCAAACCTGAAACAAAGCAGCAGATAAAGGGTAGGCTCAGCTTGCAGAGCGCAAATATACATCCAAACGTATGCGTTTGTGAGCGTTTGGTGTCCAAGCCCCCCGCACAGGCAGCTGAGGTTGATCCTGACAGCTAGTCTGCGGCTCAGGATATGCACATGTAGGTGTCCTAATGTCTGACCTGAATCCTACATGGCATTTTCAAAAGTTCTCAGAAACGTTCATACACAACGTGACAAGTTCATTAAAGTCAACCCCCTTGTCTGGTTTTAATCTCGGCATGTAAACTGTTCCTTTTCCTATTTAACATTGGTTCATACGCCTTGTTAGTGCCAGTTCTAGCAAGGACACTGAAAATACTCCGCTGGGCAGTGAAGAGCTGAGGTTTAAACCCTGTATTGCTACAGATCAGAGCTGCTCCAGTGACTTCAGAGAGACTAAAGCAATTCATGTGACCTGTCCATATTCATGATTGCAACATCTTTCCATCAAAAGCCATTTCCACTTTGCGTAATATACGGTTCTGCCCATGAAGCAAAATTTCAGCGTTAAGTATCACCAAGCGAAGAAAGAAAATTCCTGTTCCATTTAAAAAGCCGAAGAAGTAGAGCTGTTGCTTTCTCTCATGTGAAGAAAAAACTTCTTACTAGGCTTCACATCTTACCAATGATATCTGAATGTTCATTCATCAACGTCCCCACTTTTTTTACTATACAGATTAAAAGCATACAGAATAAAATACTTCTACTATCGTTATGTATCAGCGAATGCTAGTAAAGGGCTTATTCCCAAGTTAAAGGAATCTCTATGAGAACAGGATCTCAACTTACCAATATCACCGAGGAGAGTAAACCAAGAGGAGCGCTGTGAGGAGTGTGGGGTTGTGAGTGCTTTTATACGGTTTCGTTGACCCGTGGAAGCCAGTGAAATTCTTCATGTGCTTCCATTGCCTGTTAGTCACAAAACACATTTCAGAAATACATCACTGGTCCAATTGCTATAATTGTTTTCCTCCACATTTAGGACAATTTTCAAATTCCTCTAGTAGTGCGTTGTGAGTCCACCCTGTGAGATTCTTCAATCTTAACACTTTCCAGGACAAATGGATCTCGGGGAATTCACCCAAAGGACAATAGGGAATGAAACTGGAGGATACACAGAACAGTTCCAGCTTCACTGCCTGCCTAGCTGGGGCGTCCATAGGCTGTTTCTTTGTGTTATGCCCCTATAAGGGAGGTGGATACTGCACATTGCGGGGTGACGTAAAATACCCAAGGAGGAAAGAGGCATTATACCACGTGCTTAAGGCTTTTACCAAACATATTGATTCACTTCCGTCACAATTAATGACAAGCGTTCCATTGATTCCTTTAGGTTCTTCTACTGTCTATAATTTGGCATACGCATGATGAGAAGTTCAGGCCAAGGCACGGGATCAATTAAATGAGTGTCTGAGCAATGCGTCTAAGCTTATGGTCTGTTTTTTAGTTTTTTCTCTCTCTTTTCTGGATGAAATTATTAGAAAATCTTGCTTGAATCAATGTCTCGTGATACCACACACTTACGATATACTTATATGAGAGAGATATATAAGATACATATATGCATATATAATACTGGAGCAAGTATTGCTGCAGGATCTGGTAGTACAGGACAAATCTGTGTTTCCAGTTGGCCTGCCACAGGGACTGTAGTAGAGAAAAGGGGGAGAGCAGTCTCTTAGGAAGGCTGTGGAAGCCAGTAGGATGGAGACCGTGCGTCCCTGACCGGTGGGAAGCATTTGGTGGGGAGGGTACCTGGAGACCCTACTAGCAGTGAGGTGGCCTACGAAGCCCCCTGCTTTGCGATGGGCTTTAGTGGAACAAAACCACCGGTGAAGTGCTACAAGTTGCCCACTTCAGAAGTGGTTTTCCTAAGCTGGGAAAGGAGAAATCACTCATTTGATTTTTTTGTGGTGGTGTTATCCAGTGAGATATGACTGTATCTATCTCTGCCAGTTTGCACCATGTGAGGATGACGACTGTAAAGCCTTAGTTTTAATAAAAACACACATGGCTTAGCCCAGGGGTTCCCTTCCCCATTCTGTTGTTTATTATACAACATCGAGGCACCTTTCAGTAACAAACCATTAATATTTAAATAATACAAACATTACTGAAGTAAGTCTTTAATGACTGTTTTGGATGAGCATTGATACCATAAATTCTGATGAGGCTCAGCACTTCTAGAATGTCTGTTATTATCCTCATTTAATATGCAAATGAAGAATGGCTCACTGCAGTGAAGGTCATACAAGGAGGTATTTGCTGAGGAAAAATAAAAAGAAGTTCTTGACTTTATGTGTTGTGCTCTGCTCACTTTGGGAAAGCAGTGTTAGATGAGGTTCAAAACCAGCATCAATAAGATTTGCTGTAAAATAATATTTATAATTTTAACTTCTAAATATTCTGCTGACATCAGTGTTATAGAACTTAATTTCCATTTGCTTTGCTGATATTCTGAAAGAATTTTTTTATGGTATGAGCAGGTACAATGGCGAGGTATAGACTATGTGATTAATTTTCCCTCCCTCCTTTTCGTGTATGTATATGTGTGTAATAGTTACCCAAATGAATGTTGAACTGCTATAAATTTTCTGGGTTTTGTTAGTGAACCAGAATGAAAGGAAATATTAAAGGTATAAAATTAAAGTATTTTAGAAGAGGAGAAGAAAATACCTATTTTTTCTCAAATGCAAAACTCAGTTTTACAGGCACAAATAGGAGGTAAAGAAAAGTGGCAAAAAATATTTTTGCCTCCTTTGCTACTCTAGCAGTAGGGATTTTTGTTCTGTGAGGAAGAGAGGGTGCACTAGGTTTTATTTTTAAATGTATATTAGGTATATGTAAGTGTACAGAACTTTTTTTCCTCTAGGAAATCCTGACATAATTCAGGTTCCACACAAGTTTAATATGTTAAAAACCCTCAAATATATGAGTTTTGATTCTCAGTCATCTCTAATCTGAGTATCTGTCTTTATCTTGTCCATTTTGGTATCTCAATTTGGTAATTAAAACTGAGGGTGACCCAAAAAGTTTTAAGATGAAAGAAGCCTGTGACTTCTGCATTGTCATGTGGAGATGAGAACAGACTAATGATCCTTGACGTTGAAGAAACCAATTATATTAATTGAAGCTGTGACGTGTGTGAAAAAATTGCGTTTTGTTGCTGTTTGCGCAGGTGGGAAGTTCGTAATTTGTGAGCGAGCAGGCGGCCTGTGTCATGGCGGCTGAGGCCTGGACCCTCACGAGCAGCTGAGGAGCACTGAAAGGGCCAGTAAATGCCCTGGAAAGTCAAACAAGTGTATGAGATTTTTCAAAGTTACCTAATTGCTCAAAATTAATAGAATATTTTGATGTCCCAAATATTGAAAATCAGAAATAGAGCCTGGGAAATGTGAATTCACTACTGCAGGCCTTCTGTACCTACAAACAAACGTAACACAGGGAAGGGCCCTAAACAGACTTCAAGACACACAGCAGCATTCAGTCAGTAACTGGAAATATAATTTATAAAAAATCTCGTTACTTTCAGAAAGATGGAGTCAAATTCACAGAGGAGAATATATTAAGACATATAGTTAAGAGCCCTGACTCACGAGAACATGGCAGGTTTAAGCGTGTTAATCCCTGTAAGATTTCAATTGCTTTTTGTCATCTTAATTTGTCAAACAATTATTCCTACATTATTCCTTCATTTTCTGTATTTTTCCAGCTGTACTGTGGTAGATTTTATATCAGAACTAACATAAATATTTTAAAAGTGTGTATTAAAAAGAACTTCTGAAAAAGTTAATGAAAAACGTTGATATTTTCTCTCAAGATGGACGTTTCTATTTTCTTTTTAACTTTTATCATGTGCAGAGTTATTTCGTCTCCTATCACATCAGCAATAAGATTATATAGAAATAATACATGTAATTCTAAATACATACAAATAGGTTATATTTGTGTGTGCTTGTGTGTGTACATAAAAAAACCCATAATTTCTTGAGATGTGATCCACTTTTCCCAATTTCTTTGGACAACATGCTGTGACTGACAATATTTATTGAAAAAATTCTAGTAGTTTCTTTTTTTTTGAAATAATGAAGGGTATTTCATATAAGTTGAAATATTTTTCTTATTTTTTGCATTATTTACAAAATTTAAATCTGAACATCTTGAACAAGTGAAAAAATAGACAGTACTAATTGAAAGACAAATAATTTCCAATTTCTTTGTGTTACTCTGAAATAGGAAAGTATGATATAGTGCATCAACTGATAACTTCTCTTAAACATTTAAAACAAATTTATGCATAAACCAAGGCTACTTTTAAAAAAAAATGAATACTTTCAGATGCTGAATTTGCACTTCATGACCAGTTGAGGCAAACATTGATTTGCGTTTTTAGATTGTTAGATCAGATGAGAACATTTTCGGTGAAAGGAAATTGATACAACAGTTCAGAACAGTGAACATGAAAAGCCTTTGTTAGTAGGTAATTTGCCTGAAATAATTTTCCAGATGTACCCAGTGTGTTACTGTAGACCAGGATGGTGAATTTTCAAAGCAGGGCTTGATGGATGTTTTTGGCAGCTCACCCAGGGTCTCATGGGCTTATTTTCTTCACATTTCTCTTTTGCAGTCTCCTCTGCCAACCTCTTGAATAACCTGTTGAATAAGTGTCCAGGTTCTGCTTCATTTTTCTGCTCTGCTTTTACATGGATCCAAATTCACAGGAATCTCAATTCCTCTGGGGCTCAATCGCACCTGGCACTTACGGGATGAGGCAAGAAACCCTACAGCCATCCCATCCCTAATGGTCTACCCATCAGGGAAACATCAGTGCCAAAGTCCATCATTCTGCTTCCTGCATGCCGATCGGTGTTTGCTGGAGAGCCAAAGCTCCTGCAGACTGGGAGGAGAAATATTTCCTGTTGGAAATCACTTCCAAAACTCAATCTTCTTGTGGCTCCAGCCTGGGAACCGTCCCAGTAGGTTCATCCCTTCGTCATCAAGCTGACAGTCACTTTTACTTTAAGCAACTCTTCTCCCTCCCTGTCACGTGCTCTCCTGTTAATTACGGGGAAGAAGAGGCTTCCCCTTGAAGCCTTGCCTTATCTGGAGTCTGTGTGCTTCTCATCTGCCTTTGCATAACACTTTTTCCTCTTGGCGAGGGCTGGCAGACGCTGGCGGGATGTGGGCCCAAAAGCCAGCCCGGCCAAGGCAGCCATGGGAAGGACTGAGCTCACGGCTCACACAGAGCCAAGCAAAGTCATCTCTGGTGGAGAAACGGCAATGTTTGAACTTTAATATGGGTAGGGAAGAGGTGAATGTGAGCTCCCGTGTGTCCTTGTGTCAGTGATCTATTTCAGAGCTGCAGAAAGCTTAGGCAGTCTGAAATTTTGTGTCTCTTTTAGTGCATTTCCAATCTTCAAATGTAGCATCACTTGGGCTGGATGTAGTCAGCAAGTACTCATTTAATTTTCTTACATCTTCACATTTCTAAGCTGATATTGTGGAAATAAGCAGTGTTTTGGTGTGTTTGGTGGAAGAGGGGCAGAGTTAGGACACAGCGGATGTGAGTCTTCAGGACTGTCTTGGAGGAGACATAAATCAAGGTGTTCAATATGTCCTCAGTCACCTCAGAGTCTACAGGATGCTTAAAATTGCAGATCTGAAAAGCTAGTGCCTTTTTTTTTGCCATGTGTGAGGTAAATAAACAGTAAAGTCAAATATAAAAGAAAAAAAATTGAAATATAACAGAAAGCAGTACTAGGATGCAAGATCTTTTAATGAGAATAAGAAGCACTGTTTGCAGCAGTTACAGCTTGTAGTAGTACAGAATAGGAGTATCCAGAGATTCATACATTCTTTAAACAAAGAGTTACTACATTTCACAGCAGATGCTTTTGACACCATGGTAGTGTTTGGTGAAGAGCAACAAAGGCTATGAAGGAAGAGTTGACCCTAAAAGCAGGTTATTTGAAAAAGCTGCAGACATTGAAGAGAGATGCTAAGCTCTCAGGACTGTTCCTGACCGCAGTCGCTGTCACGGGAGCTTAGCGAAGGTAAAATTCATCCAGGAGCCGTAAATCACTATTTTGCCTTTCGTTTCCTATCTGGTCATTACACGGCTGGGTTTACCAGCGGTAGCAGGGGTAGCAGCTCCCATAGCTGTATCTACGGGTGTAGCAAGAGTAGGGGTAGCAGTAGCGGGAGGTGGGGCAGCAGTCCTGATCACACCACAGATCCCGGTAGTCGCAGGGGCTCCGGCAGTCGTAGCTCCGGCAGCTGTACACGGACCTGTAGTTGCAGGGAGAGTAGCAGGGCTCCTGACACCTGGTCTGGTAGCAGAAAGTCATCTTGATGCGATGGAGGGAGGCGAGTCTGAAACACAGCAGAAGAGGAGAAGATGAGGTCTGACCCAGAGACCAAGTGGCAGCTTGCTGCTTCTAGCAACCCCCATGTCAGCGTGGGAAAGAGGGAGAGAAGGGCAAGCACGGGAAGAACCAAACATCTCCATTCAAGGCCATACCCCGGCTCCTTCTTGCCCAACTCACTCCTTTCTGTTTTTCCCCCTTCTTTTCTCCGTAAAAATACTTTACGCTGCTTTTCTGGTTGCCGTTGCTTAGCATTGGCAGTCTGGACTCAGGTAGTATTTTAGAGAGGATATTGTTAGGATTAGGTTGTCTCTACCAGTGTCTGATGTTTCTCTAATAACCATAAATAAACAGACACTAATTCAGGAATTAATGAATTCTGCCAGTTTTTGCTCTTGAGACAAGCCGCTGCAGAAGAAATCCTCCCCTTGTGCAAGTCAGCAGTGCTCTACTGAAAAAAGCAGCTTGTTTGTTTGGACTTGTGTCCATGCCTTAATTGCTAGTTGAATATATACCTGCTTTTTCTTCAAAATAATTGAAAAAATGTAATGCATTGTCTGCTTCAAAATGCAGAAGGCTGAAATGCTTCAGTATATCATAAAATAAGGTAATTTCTCATAGCGCATGGCTAGATGAGACAATCTTCGAAGCTTATGTGGGCATCTTAATATCCCACTTTTAACAAAAAAGAATTGTACTGGCATGGCTGTGAAATCACAGCCTTTGCTTTTAAAGTCTAACTGCCATTTGTATAGCAATATAGTGAAAGAATAACATCTACACAGCAATAAAGACATTGTAGTAAGTCTGACTTACCAAGCTCAGTGAGAATGTAAGTCTGGAGATGCGAGTGAAGAGCCTTGGATTTCTCTCCCTTTTATATATTTATCTGACTAGGCCTACTGTGCTTCACACTCCTATTCATCACAAAACAAATTTACTTATGCACGTCATTCCTGCAGTTGATGTAATTGTTTTCCTTGGTTTGAGATTATTAGTCAGTTCTTGGCTTCCAAAAGCATGACATTGCATTGTAGTTTTCTTTCATGTTCAGACTTCCTGGGTCAATTATATTTGTGGAATTAGTGTGGTGAAATCTGAGTTATAACAGGAAAGGGAAGGAAGGACATTGAGAGCAGAATTGATGGACATTCTTAATCCCAGTTTTGGAGGAATTTGGACAAATTCCAGCATATGAAGCCTGCAGTGGCTCTGGATTGGGTTGAGGAAGAAAGAATTTCAAATTCTTTGCAGAAATAATAATCCCTAGAAAGCATTTGTTGTTTGTTTGTTTTTATTTCAAAATGGCATTTTTAGGTCAGAATATTGACATTATTTGTATTTATCATTTTGTTTGTATTATTTCCAGCTCAAAAGCAGAAGTCCAAGAAAGGTGTTTGAATTAGAGCACAAATCTGGTCTGTACCTTGCTGCAATCAATCAAATACGCGTGGACATGTTAATTGTATACTGTAACCTCCTGCAGGAAAGTCATTCTGTAGAAAATCCAATTTATTTGCTTGCTATGCTCTATCAATTATTTTTACCAAACTTCAGAAGAACAGTGGAAATATTTTTGAACAAGGTAAGGAGTCGGTGACCAGACTTTGTGAGAACCATAAAGCGGGTAGAAATCAATAACAAATCTAAAGACTTTAAATAACAGAAATAATGATATTTGAAATTTCCAGGCTTTGCACCATATATGAAATAAACTTACAAACTTAGTCTTCTGGAAAGCCAGCCCACATAAGGCAAATTTAATTGGATCCAGAAATATCTGCTTAGTGATTGTTTACACTTGGATCAGAAAATGATTCACTCGGGTTCATTATAAGGAATAAGATAATACGAACAGGAACGTATCTCTGTAATAACTGTAGTTTCCCTAGGAAGTCCCCCAAATGCTAAATCTGTTTTAACGTGACGTCTTCTTAATGTTGTTGAGGTGTTTAAGTTAATATTGTTAATGACAGTGAATAACGCTGAGCCCTGCGAATGAGACCTGGTAGAGCAGCAACATCGCAGTCTTCCCTGGTGACCTTCACCTCAAAACACTGCTGTTTACTCACACGTGAAGGAGGGATAATAACAGGCATGTCAGATGTTTTGGGCCTTTCTCTAAATTTTTAATATTAAAGCCTTCATTAATACTTATTAAAGATTTACCTGTACAAAGAGATTTATTATTTAAATATTAATACTATGCTACTGGAAAACACCCCAGTGTTATGTAACACAGTTTCTAAAAATGTCTATCATCATGTTATCCTGTTCCTATGCTTTACTAAGGTTGTAATTTATAGCTTCAGAATTGTGTCTTGGAAAGTTTTTTCTCTAAAAATACGTCATATACATACCATTTCAATGCATATGGACCAATTTTCTAGCTGAATCAATCAGCACAGCAATATCCTATTGCGTGACTGCATCAAATCCAAGAGATGGTCTTTCCCCCTTTGCCAGTCACAGGAAATGTTGGAAGGGATTGGTAAGAACGTACTGTTTCATGTGTCATTAAAGTTATGAAATATATGAAAAGGAGACGCTGCAGCTTCCACACGTATTTAAAAAAAAATGTACAACGAAGTACATGGGCCAACACGCACGGTGAGGTTGGGCTTCCAAAAACGGCATGTTTGGTAATTCATACGTCTTTGCGTATTCTGTCGCCTTGTTGCTGTTCTGAAGAATTGAATTCAGCACAATGATACCGATTAATTGCCCTGTATAGTTTTGAGATGAAAGAAACGTGGAGGGTGTAGCCTGCATGTCACAGTACCGGACCAATAATCAGAAACTCCGAGGAGAACCAGTATATCAATGAGGAGGAGTCATTAGGGAAGCAAAATGCGGTTGGTAATTGGAGGTGACCCGGGGCGCAGACGTGCCTTTCACGCGCTGGGCGGGACTGGGCGCTCTATAAAAACCCACGCTGCTGAGAGCAATGCATTCGCTTCTCCTGCCTTATCCTCCTTGCACAAGCGGGTAAGTCGGAATCCATTTAGAAAGCCTAGTGAATTATGAAGAGATGTATTTGATACTATCATCTTCTCCCTCTTCCCCCCTTCTCTCAGTTACTACTCTACAAGTGCTGTAGATTAATGCATTGGGAATTAAGGTTGTGATTTGATGGGAATTATTTATATATAAGATATTCTTTCCTCCCTGGATTTTCATTAATATTTGAGTGTTTGAAACTGTCAGTCCTGCATGTATCCCTCTTTTCCCTTAAAGCCTTTATCTCTGTACAGCTATGAAGGATTTTCCAGTTTCTTTCCAGACGTCTCCCTTTTGACACAGGCGTCACAGTTCACAATCCTGTCTCCCATCACGGTCCACGGCTGCAGCCAGTGGAGCTGTGCAGGAAAGCTCAGAAAGGCTGATCAAGATGGAGGATTAGGGGGAAGACCTGGCACTAAAAATCAGGATAGAACAGTAGATGAGCGCAGAGGGTGTCAGGCAGCGTGCCTGGGTCGCTGGCTCTCTCTTCCTTCCCTGCATGCTTGCAGCATTTATTTGAGATTGACTTGCTGTTGGGAGCATTGCCTTACAGGCTTTTTCTTCCCTCTGGTATTTCAGACACGCCTCCCTCCATCGCATCAAGATGACTTTCTGCTACCAGACCCGGTGTCAGGAGCCCTGCTACTCTCCCTGCAACTACAGGTCTGTGTACAGCTGCCGGAGCTACGACTGCCGGAGCCCCTGCGACTACCGGGATCTGTGGTGTGATCAGGACTGCTGCCCCACCTCCCGCTACTGCTACCCCTACTCTTGCTACACCCGTAGATACAGCTATGGGAGCTGCTACCCCTGCTACCGCTGGTAAATCCAGAAACGAGGACTGAGAATTAATTACTGAATTTACGGCTGCTGTTACCGGAGGGTTTGCAGAAGCTCTGCGTCCAGGACTGCGTCTGAAAGCCGTAGTATTTTGGAGAGCTTAGTGTTTCTGTAAAACTTCTTCAATGTTCTTCCAAAATGTTTTTTCTTCCTTTTTCCCTACCGACTTCTTAACCCTACACGTGTTTGTTTGGTGGTGTAAAGGAAGCCGGACTTAACATGGGTTAACATGGGTAAACAACTTCTTAACTCATTTATAGCTCTTTCCCAGCTAACATTAACGAAATCTAGAGTGTACCTGTACCAGCCTTCCTATGGATGTGATTCTGATTTAACTGCTTTTGAAACTATACCAAAGAAACAGTAAATCATCTGATCTGATTTGTTTCATTGAACTTGAAGCAAGTGGAAAAGTTTGAAAATGGAAATTGATTGTCAAATGCTACAGCTGTAGCAGCAAAAATGGTACCAATGAAAACGGGAGATTTTCTGCAGATATAAATTATCTCTGTACTCATTCTTTCTGCTTCTGCTTTCTGTATTATTTTAGATTGTGAGCTTTATTCTTATTAAAAATGTTATAGCATCATTACAAGTCCCTGTTTTTCTTCTTCTGACTGGGATGTACACAGATTTTTGTCCCCTGCTTGAAATGTTTTATGGAGACATACTGCACCCTGTAGCTTTTATGCACGTCAGCTGAACCTGAGCACACATTTTGCAAACTAATAACCCGGTAGTATCTCAGAAAATTAAGACACCCATTGTGGAATTTCCTAGGAAGGGTTTGGAAATATTCTTTTAAAATTGCCTTAGCATCACAGTGTGTCTTTGTGCTGGCAGTGTCTCGGATGCTTTTTGGTTAGAAACCTGATCTGTTACAGTTACACTTTCCTCCACCTTAAGTGCTGACCAGGACAAGTGTTTGCAAGTGCTACTACAAGGCTCGGTGTGACTGCCAACGGAACGGGTGAGGTTCCCAGGCTGCACAACGCCACGGTCGTTATTAGGGCGAGATCCCCTGCCAGCCTGAAGTGACTCTTATTCATGCCTGAAGTACCTAATTTGCAGCAGCAATTAACTCTTAATAGCACGATGGTGTAACTCATTCTAGGCATACAACAGGTGGGGAAGTGCTTTGAAAGCCCCATTAAACCCTAGAGCCCTTATTGGGAGTGTAATTGCTGTCTCACAAGAGGAACAGAGCTCAGATGTGCTACAACACAAAATTCATTGAAAACCTTTGCAAGTAGAGCTTTGGGTTACACTTCCAGGGGATGGAGCTTTATTCCCAGGAAAGCACCCTGTTCCCTAAGCCACATCCCATCTGATTTTTAACCCTGTGGCTTGAGCTTCATTATCAACATATCCCTGGCAAAAGTGGAAAATCAGAAGAGCAAACTCATATAAACCAACCAAAAGCCAAGATATCGATGCAATGTGGATTCTTTAATGCGGACGGAAAGTGCAATAGACAGTGACAGCAGGAAAAAAAACAGCACAAGAACAACGAGCAGGAAGGCACCAACCCAGGGCTCCACCCCAAAGATTCCCCCCTCCTCTGGCAGCTTGAGAGTCTCAGAGCTGGGCACAGCAGGGCAGACTGATCTGAGCACGAGAACAGCTTTGGTGTATCTCAGAGGGGAGTTTTGGGAGGCCGTGCTGGGAACCCTAAAGTCGCCAGCTGAAGGTCTGCAAGGTCACTCTGTGCAAAGAAGCAAGGGCCATAAAGTTCAAGGAGCTGCTTTGCCACAGCCTCAAGAGGGGCTCAAAGCTTTGTTCTGCATCTGGTGGCAGATGACAAGAGGTGCTGCCTGCGGAGACCCAGGGCAGATGCAGCCCTGAACTCCATGGATATCTGGGGTTCAGCAGGGCCCACAGTTGCCATTGAGGTACCTGTGGCCTCGGCCCCAGCCGCCATAGCCGCAACTCCCAAAGCCTCCGTAGCCACCATAGCCCCCATAGCCTCCATAGCACCCAAGGCCTCCATAGCCCCCATAGCCCCCAAGGCCTCCATAGCCCCCATAGCCCCATGAGCCTCCAAATCCACCACGGCCTCCAAAAGTGCCGCCATAGCCCCATCCAACGCCGGGGGCTCCCGCCGAGCCAACAACGCTGTACTGCGGGAAGGAGCTGAGGATGGGCCCGGGCAAGGTGACCACCGAGGGCGGGGGCTGGATCAGCACCGTGGAGTCGGGGCACTGCCGCACGCAGGGCTCGTTGGCGGTGTCAGCCAGCGGGGCCGGGGCGGCCACCCCACAGGAAGGGACGCACAGGTTGGAGCAGGACATCTTTGAGGCAGGCAAGGAGTCCTGGAAAAGGCACCAGGAATTAGGCAAAGGTGCGGGGAAGGGCTGTATGGAGGGAGGCAGGGGGAGATCCCCAAGAGGCTTCCAAGAGCTGCACTTACCCTGTTGATCAGGAGAGTGAAGCGGAGGAAGGTGGATAGAGGGCTGCGAAGTCCTCAGCTCTTTTATACATGTCCCAGACTGCCCGGGGCATCGGCCAAGGGGCGGTGGTGGAAACGCAGGTAATCACGAAAACAAGCGGCCAAGCTTCATGACGTGCACTGTGATAGGAGTCAATTATATCCCTCTTCATTGGGGACATTGGTGTGCAAACGTGCCCTGGAGAGGATAAGGGTCATGGGGGGGCAGAGCATGACAAGCCATTACATGAAAGACAAGGTGCTGCTGTGGCTGAATTCGTGGCACCAATAAACCCCAATCTATCCCTAATCCCCCACTTTGCTCACGTGCCGGAGCCCTGAGCATCTTGCAGAAGTGCTTTACAAGCCTGTGCACAGCCATCACGCCTCTCATTACCTCTTTTACAGGCTGGTAAACAGAGGCATTGGAGGTTGGGCAAATGAGAAGCCATTCCACACGCTTGGGGTGACTCCCAAAGACCCACCATCTCTGAATGCCACCAATAGCTGCACATCTTATGATCTGGGGTCCACAGACATCTCTATTAATAGCCCACCTCTAAGGCTCTGGCAGACATGGGGATTTTTAGTTTCTGTTTTCACTTGACAGCCATGCAAAGATTATAGGAGAGGGGTTCCATGCATGGCAAAATGCCAAACACACAGGGGGCTGGTAGAGATGCGATGGGCATGGCAGTGGGATAGAGCACAGGAGACCTCGGAGAGGTGGGACGTATATGGAGGAGCAGGAGGGCAGCAACGGGACCAGGTCACTGTCAGCTCTTTCAGCCTCGTGTCTGTGAGCATGGTCCTCCCCAAGCCCTCTCTGGAGGGTCTCGATTGCTCAGCTGGGCATTGAGAGATGTGCAAGGAGAGGCTGCCTGAGCACCCGCAGAGAGCCAGGCTGCGCATGGCCACATTCCCCGCAGGCACAGGCTGCTGGGCACTGCTGGCTCAGGGCACGCAGCTGGGCAGCTGCGGAGTGGGGCAAGGCTGGGCACAGCAACCTTCTGCAGGATGCCCGGGACTCTTCCACGTCAGCAAAGTGAGGGATTAGGGACAGATCAAGGTTTATTGGTGCCGTGAGTTCAGCTACAGCAGCGCCTCGTCTTTCATGTAGTGGTGTGTCATGGTCTGTCCCTCCCATTACCTGTTTGCTCTCCAGGGCACGTTTGCTCACTGCTGTACCCAATTAGGATGGATATAATTGCCCCGCATCACAGTTTGTTTCATGAGGCTTGTCCACTTGATTTCATGATTAGCTGGGGCTTCTGCCACAGCCCCCTTGGCCAATGCCCCGGGCAGTCTGGGACATGTATAAAAGAGCTGAGGACTTCGCAGCCCTCTATCCACCTTCCTCCGCTTCACTCTCCTGATCAACAGGGTAAGTGCAGCTCTTGGAAGCCTCTTGGGGATCTCTCCCTGCCTCCCTCCATACAGCCCCTTCCCCGCACCTTTGCCTAATTCCTGGTGCCTTTTCCAGGACTCCTTGCCTGCCTCAAAGATGTCCTGCTCCAACCTGTGCGTCCCTTCCTGTGGGGTGGCCGCCCCGGCCCCGCTGGCTGACACCGCCAACGAGCCCTGCGTGCGGCAGTGCCCCGACTCCACGGTGCTGATCCAGCCCCCGCCCTCAGTGGTCACCTTGCCCGGGCCCATCCTCAGCTCCTTCCCGCAGTACAGCGTTGTTGGCTCGGCGGGAGCCCCCGGCGTTGGATGGGGCTACGGCGGCACTTTTGGAGGCCGTGGTGGATTTGGAGGCTCATGGGGCTATGGGGGCTATGGAGGCCTTGGGGGCTATGGGGGCTATGGTGGCTACGGAGGCTTTGGGAGTTGCGGCTATGGCGGCTGGGGCCGAGGCCACAGGTACCTCAATGGCAACTGTGGGCCCTGCTAAGCCCCACACTGGGTCCGGCCACAAATGAAGAAGAGCTCCAGAAAAGCCCCTGGCACATCCCAACACAACGCCCGAAGGAAGGACATCCCTTCGGCATTGCTGGGCTCTGGAACTTGGATGTCTCAAGCCTGCTTGGGACCCAACTCTGCCTTCCTACTGCCCTGCTTGAGCACCCCTTCAGGATTTGCTTCCCCTGACAATGCAGACCCACACCGGGTGCCTGCTCCTGCCACACGGCTGATGCTCACCGTAGCTCTGCCTGCTGCCAGGTGTGGGCTGCCCATGGCCAGGGCCCTGCTCTTCCCTCAATTCCCTCCTCCCCTGAAGTTGCAATAAAAGCTGTCTTGCATCACAATGTTGACCCTTGGTTTTACTTGATCCTTCCTCCATACCCAATACCCCAAGAGGCAGCATGGGTCCCATGAGTGTCCCAGCCAGTTCCCACCCAGGGCTGTGCTAGGAAAACCTGCAAGAGCTGCCTCATGTCCTCCTGGCTGCCCTCAGACATCACATCCCTCTGTGGGAGGGTTTCCCAGAGTAGGGACTGTGCTCACATCCTTTGGCAACAGCTTCTCCCTCTTCACCCTCCCTGTCTTCTCCCCGCATTGGGCTCCTGCACTCTGCAGCCCAAGAAGTGCTGTTGGGCCCCACAGTGAGTTTGCCACCCACTCTGGCCATTCCCCACGGGTTGCCTGCAGCCCCAGGGCAGTGGGGATTCGGACACCAACGGAGCCACCCCAAGGGCAAAGGCCCAGCTCAAAGCCACTTGGGAGTTCATTGGTCTATAGGAGGGAGCATGAAACGCTCCCAGCACCTCCCCAACTGCCATGCCTCCATCCCCTCTACATTCCTGCACCCCTCCTCACCCTCCACCTTGTTATCCTCTGTTTCTCACTGCTCCTTGGAGCACTTCTGGCTGAAGCTTTTCCTGGGGTTCTCTATGCCACCCACCCACAGCCTGGGGACACAGCTCTGCCCAGGAATGAGAGGAGAGTTTCCCACAGCCCGGTGCTCTGCACCAGACTTTGCTGGCCCTTCGCTGCCCTTCCTCACACATCAGCCCACACAGTAGCCCACACTACCACACCCCCTCCAAAGCACCCACCCACAGCAGCCGTGACAGAGTCACCAAAACTCCCTTTCAACACTGTGCCCTCAGCAGATCTGCAGGGGACATCATGTGAGCTAGGACATGGCCGATGGCTGAGAGTCAGTGCACAGGGACCTGGCCAGATGTGAGCATGGGCAGAAGTGGAAGCTTCCACAAGGAGATGAGAAGAGGTGTAAACTTCAGTTCAGGTGGTGGAAAAAATGAATGCCCACTCCTGCCATTTTGCTGCCTTTTTTCCCACCCTCTCTGTTCACAATTGTGGATGAGATGATTCCTTTTCTTGAGCTCCCCAGCAGTGACCAAAGTGCTCCCACTCTGCCCTTCCTGATGCCTCCAGCCAGAACCGTCCCTCTCCAAGACCACCGTGAAGTGCTGAGATCGCACAATCAAAACATCCTGGGGGAAGGGAGGGACCTCAGGAGGGCAGGCAGTTCAACCTCCTCCTCCAAGAGCTTTGTGCTTCATGTGACTGGATACTCATGGCCATTTCATGGCTTTGAGAGGAAACGGGAAGACTTGGCTGTATCTACCTCACCCCTTCCCAGTGACTCCAAATTCTACCTTGGCACAGGGGCATGGTCAGCATGTGGCAGGGTTCGTCTCTCCATTTCCCTGGACCTCCAGATGTGACCACTAACAAGCCAATAAAAGCAGGTGATGCCAGGCAGGCTGGTTTTGCAGAGGATTTGGAAGAGCTTCTGCAGGAACCTTATGGCACTTTGAGGTATTCAAAGTGGGCTTAGGGCATGTGTTGTGTTTATTGCTGGTGGCAGACCAGAGGAAGCTCAGTGGGATGTGCTCTACAAGACCCAACTGGGACTGTCATCATCAGCTGTAACACATGGAGCAAACTGCCCAAATACTCCAAGGGCACTGCTGTGGGAGATCCAAGCAGCCCACACAGACACGCTCTGACATTGGGGGAAGCAGGAAAGAAGAAGGAATGATCAAGAAAAACCATGGGTCAACATTGTGATGCAACACAGCTTTTATTGCAGTTTCAGGGGAGGAGGGAGTTGGGAGAAGAGCAGAGCCCTGGCCAAGGGCAGCCCACACCTCCTGGCAGCAGCGGAACGGCAGCAACCATCAGCCGTGCGGCAGGAGCAGGCACCCAGTGCAGGTCTCTGCGATCAAGGGGGAACAAGTCTTGAAGGGATGATCAGCAGGGCAGGAAGAAGGCAGAGTTGGGCACCAGGCAGGCATGACACATCCAAGCTCCGGAGCCCAGCAATGCCGAAGAGATGTCCTTCCTTCGGGCGTTGTGTTGGGATGTGCCAGGGGCTTTTCTGGAGCTCTTCTTCATTTGTGGCCGGACCCAGTGTGGGGCTTAGCAGGGCCCGCAGTTGCCATTGAGGTACCTGTGGCCTCGGCGCCAGCCGCCGTATCCGCAACTCCCAAAGCCTCCGTAGCCCCCATAGCCCCCATAGCCTCCATAGCACCCAAGGCCTCCATAGCCCCCATAGCCCCCAAGGCCTCCATAGCCCCCATAGCCCCATGAGCCTCCAAATCCACCACGGCCTCCAAAAGTGCCGCCGTAGCCCCATCCAACGCCGGGGGCTCCCGCCGAGCCAACAACGCTGTACTGCGGGAAGGAGCTGAGGATGGGCCCGGGCAAGGTGACCACCGAGGGCGGGGGCTGGATCAGCACCGTGGAGTCGGGGCACTGCCGCACGCAGGGCTCGTTGGCGGTGTCAGCCAGCGGGGCCGGGGCGGCCACCCCACAGGAAGGGACGCACAGGTTGGAGCAGGACATCTTTGAGGCAGGCAAGGAGTCCTGGAAAAGGCACCAGGGATTAGGCAAAGGTGCGGGGAAGGGCTGTATGGAGGGAGGCAGGGGGAGATCCCCAAGAGGCTTCCAAGAGCTGCACTTACCCTGTTGATCAGGAGAGTGAAGCGGAGGAAGGTGGATAGAGGGCTGTGAAGTCCTCAGCTCTTTTATACATGTCCCAGACTGCCCTGGGCATCGGCCAAGGGGCGGTGGTGGAAACGCAGGTGATCACGAAAACAAGTGGCCAAGCTTCATGACATACATTGTGACGCGAAACAATTATATCCCTCTTCATTGGGGACGCTGGTGTGCAAACTTGCCCTGGAGAAGAAAGAGGTGATGGGAGGGACAGACCACGATAGGCCATTACATCAAAGACAACATGCTGCTGTAGCACCAATAAACCTCAATCTGTCCCTAATCCCTCACTTTGCTGACGTGGAAGAGTCCCGGGCATCTTGCAGAAGGTTGCTGTGCCCAGCCATGCCCCACTTGGCAGCAGTCCAGCTGTGTGCCCTGAGCCAGCAGTGCCCAGCAGCCTGTTCCTGGGGGGAGTGTGGCCACGCACAGCCTGGCTCTCTGCGGGTGCTCGGGCAGCCTCACCTGGCACATCCCTCAATGCCCAGCTGAGCAATCGAGACTCTCCAGAGAGGGCTTGGGGAGGACCATGCTCACAGACATGTGGCCAAGGAAGCTGAGCGTGTGCTGGTCCCCTTCCTGCCCTCCAGCTCCTCAGTGCATGTCTCGCCCTCACACAGGTCCCCAGTACCGGATCCCACTGCTCCTCACCAACATCGTTGTTGACCCCCTGTGCATATGGGTCTTTGTCCCACACAGCAAAGAGTGCCCCTGCTCTTTGCATGGCTGTTAATCGGGGAGCCCCAAATACACCCTGTCAAGCAGGAGCATGGAGATGGCCAAGGCTCAGGGATGCTCCCAATTCTTTGCCCCAAATGACCCCCAGCCGTCACGGGCACTGGGCGATGATGGGCCTTTGGGAGTCACCCCGAGCGTGTGGAATGGCTTCTTATTTGCCCAACCTCCCGTCGCCTCTGTTTACCAGCCTGTAAAAGAGGTAATGACAGGCATGATGGCTGTGCACAGGATAGCAAAGCACTTCTGCAAGACGCCCAGGATCTGGAGCGTAAGCAATGTAGAGGGATTAGGGATAGGTTGGGGTTTATTGGTGCTGCCAGGGCAGCTACATCAGCAGCACTTTATTTTTCATGTAATGATGTGTCACGATTTGTCCCTCCCATCACCTCTTTCTTCTTCAGGGCATGTTTGCACACCAACACCCCCAATGAAGAGGGATATAATTGTTTCGCATCACAATGTATGTCATGAGGCTTGGCCGCTTTTTTCATGATTACCTGGGTTTCCACCACCGCCCCTTGGCCGATGCCCAGGGCAGTCTGGGACATGTATAAAAGAGCTGAGGACTTCGCAGCCCTCTATCCACCTTCCTCCGCTTCACTCTCCTGATCAACAGGGTAAGTGCAGCTCTTGGAAGCCTCTTGGGGATCTCTCCCTGCCTCCCTCCATACAGCCCCTTCCCCGCACCTTTGCCTAATCCCTGGTGCCTTTTCCAGGACTCCTTGCCTGCCTCAAAGATGTCCTGCTCCAGCCTGTGCGTCCCTTCCTGTGGGGTGGCCACCCCGGCCCCGCTGGCTGACACCGCCAACGAGCCCTGCGTGCGGCAGTGCCCCGACTCCACGGTGCTGATCCAGCCCCCAGCCTCGGTGGTCACCTTGCCCGGGCCCATCCTCAGCTCCTTCCCGCAGTACAGCGTTGTTGGCTCGGCAGGAGCCCCCGGCGTTGGATGGGGCTACGGCGGCACTTTTGGAGGCCGTGGTGGATTTGGAGGCTCATGGGGCTATGGGGGCTATGGAGGCCTTGGGGGTTATGGGGGCTATGGAGGCCTTGGGTGCTATGGAGGCTATGGGGGCTATGGGGGCTACGGAGGCTTTGGGAGTTGCGGATACGGCGGCTGGCGCCGAGGCCACAGGTACCTCAATGGCAACTGCGGGCCCTGCTAAGCCCCACACTGGGTCCGGCCACAAATGAAGAAGAGCTCCAGCAAAGCCCCTGGCACATCCCAACTCAACACCCAAAGGAAGGACATCCCTTCGGCATTGCTGGGCTCTGGAACTTGGATGTCTCATGCCTGCTTGGGACCCGACTCTGCCTTCCTCCTGCCCTGCTGATCATCCCTTCAAGACTTGTTCCCCCCTGATCACAGAGACCCACACTGGGTGCCTGCTCCTGCCGTACGGCTGATGGTCGCTGTCGCTCTGCTGCTGCCAAGAGATGTGGGCTGCCCTTGGCCAGGGCTCTGCTCTTCTCCCAACTCCCTCCTCCCCTGAAACTGCAATAAAAGCTGTGTTGCATCGCAATGTTGACCCATAGTTTTTCTTGATCCTTCCTTCTTCTTTCCTGCTTCCCCCAACATCAGAGCGTGTCTGTGTGGGCTGCTTGGATCTCCCACAGCAGTGCCCTTGGAGCATTTGGGCAGTTTGCTCCATGTGTTACAGCTGATGATGACAGTCCCAGCTGGGCCTTGTAGAGCACATCCCACTGAGCTTCCTCTGGTCTGCCACCAGCAATAAACACAACACATGCCCTAAGCCCACTTTGAATACCTCAAAGTGCCATAAAGTTCCTGCAGAAGCTCTTCCAAATCCTCTGCAAAACCAGCCTGCCTGGCATCACCTGCTTTTATTGGCTTGTTACTGGTCACATCTGGAGGTCCAGGGAAATAGAGAGATGAACCCTGCATGTACAGGGCTGCTGCCACATGCTGACCATGCCCCTGTGCCAAGGTAGAATTTGGAGTCACTGGGAAGGGGTGAGATAGATACAGCCAAGTCTTCCCAAGATTCCTCTCAGAGCCATGAAATGGCCATGGGCATCCAGTCACATGAAGCACAAAGCTCTTGGAGGAGGAGGCTGGACTGCCTGCCCTCCTGAGGTCCCTCCCTTCCCCCAGGATGTTCTGATTGTGCGATCCCGGCACTTCATGGTGGTCTTAGACAGGGACAGTTCTGGCTGGAGGCATCAGGAAGGGCAGAGTGGGAGCACTTTGGTCAGTGCTGGGGAGCTCAAGAAAAGGAATCATCTCATCCACAATTGTGAACAGAGAGGGTGGGAAAAAAGGCAGCAAAATGGCAGGAGCAGGTATTCATTTTTTCCACCACCTGAACTGACGTTTGCTCCTCTTCTCATCTCCTTGTGGAAGTTTCCACCTCTGCCCATGCTCACATCTGTCCAGGTCCCCATACCTTGACTCTCAGCCATCAGCCATATCCTGGCTCACATGATGTCCCCTGCAGATCTGCTGAGGACACAGTAGTGAAAGGGAGTTTTGGTGACTCTGTCACGGCTGCTATGGGTGGGTGCTTTGGAGGTGGTGTGGCAGTGTGGGCTACTGTGTGGGTTGGTGTGTGAGGAAGGGCAGCGAAGGGCCAGCAAAGTATGGTGAAGAGCACCAGGCTGTGGGAAACTCTCCTGTCGTTCCTGGGCAGAGCTGTGTCCCCAGGCTGTGGGTGGGTGACATAGGGAACCCCAGGAAAAGCTTCAGCCAGAAGTGCTCCAAGGAGCAGTGAGAAACAGAGGATAACAAGGTGGAGGGTGAGGAGGGGTGCAGGAATGTAGAGGGGATGGAGGCATGGCAGTTGGGGAGGTGCTGGGAGTGTTTCATGCTCCCTCCTATAGACCAAAGAGCTCCCAAGTGGCTCTGAGCTGGGCCTTTGCCCTTGGGGTGGCTCCGTTGGTGTCCGAATCCCCACTGCCCTGGGGCTTCAGGCATCCTGTGGGGAATGGCCAGAGTGGGTGGCAAACTCACTGTGGGGCCCAACCGCTCTTCTTGGGCTGCAGAGTGCAGGAGCCCAATGCGGGGAGAAGACAGGGAGGGTGAAGAGGGAGAAGTTGTTGCCAAAGGATGTGAGCACAGTCCCTACTCTGGGAAACCCTCCCACAGAGGGATGTGCTGTCCAAGGGCAGGCAGGAGGACATGAGGCAGCTCTTGCAGGTTGTTCTAACGCGACGCTGTGTGGGAACTGGCTGGGACACTCATGGGACCCATGTTGCCTCTTGGAGTATTGGGTATGGAGAAAGGGTCAAGTAAAACCAAGGGTCAACATTGTGATGCAAGACAGCTTTTATTGCAACTTCAAGGGAGGAGGGAATTGAGGGAAGAGCAGGGCCCTGGCCATGGGCAGCCCATACCTCCTGGCAGCAGGAAGAGCTATGGTGAGCATCAGCCATGCGGCAGGAGCAGGCACCCGGTGTGGGTCTGCATTGTCAGGGGAAGCAAATCCTGAAGGGGTGCTCAAGCAGGGCAGTAGGAAGGCAGAGTTGAGTCCCAAGCAGGCATGAGACATCCAAGCTCTGGAGCCCAGCAATGCCGAAGGGATGTCCTTCCTTTGGGCGTTGTGTTGGGATGTGCCAGGGGCTTTTCTGGAGCTCTTCTTCATTTGTGGCCGGACCCAGTGTGGGGCTTAGCAGGGCCCACAGTTGCCATTGAGGTACCTGTGGCCTCGGCCCCAGCCGCCATAGCCGCAACTCCCAAAGCCTCCGTAGCCCCCATAGCCCCCATAGCCTCCATAGCACCCAAGGCCTCCATAGCCCCCATAGCCCCCAAGGCCTCCATAGCCCCCATAGCCCCCAAGGCCTCCATAGCCCCCATAGCCCCATGAGCCTCCAAATCCACCACGGCCTCCAAAAGTGCCGCCGTAGCCCCATCCAACGCCGGGGGCTCCCGCCGAGCCAACAACGCTGTACTGCGGGAAGGAGCTGAGGATGGGCCCGGGCAAGGTGACCACTGAGGGCGGGGGCTGGATCAGCACCGTGGAGTCGGGGCACTGCCACACGCAGGGCTCGTTGGCGGTGTCAGCCAGCGGGGCCGGGGCGGCCACCCCACAGGAAGGGACGCACAGGTTGGAGCAGGACATCTTTGAGGCAGGCAAGAAGTCCTGGAAAAGGCACCAGGGATTAGGCAAAGGTGCGGGGAAGGGGCTGTATGGAGGGAGGCAGGGAGAGATCCCCAAGAGGCTTCCAAGAGCTGCACTTACCCTGTTGATCAGGAGAGTGAAGCGGAGGAAGGTGGACAGAGGGCTGCGAAGTCCTCAGCTCTTTTATACATGTCCCAGGCTGCCCGGGGCATCGGCCAAGGGGCGGTGGCAGAAGCCCCAGCTAATCATGAAACCAAGTGGACAAGCCTCATGAAACAAACTGTGATGTGGGGCAATTATATCCATCCTAATTGGGTACAGCAGTGAGCAAACGTGCCCTGGAGAGCAAACAGGTAATGGGAGGGACAGACCGTGACACACCACTACATGAAAGACGAGGCGCTGCTGTAGATGAACTTGAGGTACCAATAAACCTCGATCTGTCCCTAATCCCCCACTTTGTTCACGTGGAAGAATCCCGGGCATCCTGCAGAAGGTTGCTGTGCCCAGCCTTGCCCCACTCCGCAGCTGCCCAGCTGCGTGCCCTGAGCCAGCAGTGCCCAGCAGCCTGTGCCTGCGGGGAGTGTGGCCACGTGCAGCCTGGCTCTCTGCGGGTGCTCGGGCAGCCTCTCCTGGCACATCCCTCAATGCCCAGCTGAGCAATCGAGACCCTCCAGAGAGGGCTTGGGGAGGACCATGCTCACAGACATGAGGCTGAAGGAGCTGACAGTGCCTTGGTCTCAGTGCCTTGGTTCCTGCTCTCCAGCTCCTCTGTGCACCTCTCCCCTCACAGATCCCCAGTACCTGATCCCACTGCCCTCCCACCCACATCTGCGCCAGCACTGCTCTTAGATGGAGCTTCATCCCACATGAGACCCATCATCTTCTCCTTTCTTTACGTGACAACCAAGTGAATTTGGAAGCTAAAAATCAACAAGTGCAATGGCAGAAAAACATCCAAGGCTTAGGGATGCCCCTTGCACCCGGTACTGTGACCTCCCCAGCCCTAGCTAGCATGGGGCCACGATTGGCGTTTACGAGCTTCCCTGAGCGTGTGGGATAGCTTCTCCCTTTGCCCAACCTCCTGGTGCCTCTGTTTACCAGCCTGTAAAAGAGAGGTAATGACAGGAGTGATGGATGAACGCAGGATCGCAAAGCGCTTCTGCAAGATGCCCAAGACTCTCGCACGTGAGCAAAGTGAGGGATTAGGGACAGATCAAGGTTTATTGGTACCTCAAGTTCAGCTACAGCAGCGCCTCGTCTTTCATGTAATGATGGGTCACGGGTCTGTCCCTCCCATTACCTGTTTGCTCTCCAGGGCACGTTTGCTCGCTGCTGTACCCAGTTAGGATGGATATAATTGCCCCGCATCACAGTTTGTTTCATGAGGCTTGTCCACTTGATTTCATGATTAGCTGGGGCTTCTGCCACCGCCCCCTTGGCCAATGCCCCGGGCAGTCTGGGACATGTATAAAAGAGCTGAGGACTTCGCAGCCCTCTATCCACCTTCCTCCGCTTCACTCTCCTGATCAACAGGGTAAGTGCAGCTCTTGGAAGCCTCTTGGGGATCTCTCCCTGCCTCCCTCCATACAGCCCCTTCCCCGCACCTTTGCCTAATTCCTGGTGCCTTTTCCAGGACTCCTTGCCTGCCTCAAAGATGTCCTGCTCCAACCTGTGCGTCCCTTCCTGTGGGGTGGCCGCCCCGGCCCCGCTGGCTGACACCGCCAACGAGCCCTGCGTGCGGCAGTGCCCCGACTCCACGGTGCTGATCCAGCCCCCGCCCTCGGTGGTCACCTTGCCCGGGCCCATCCTCAGCTCCTTCCCGCAGTACGGCATTGTTGGCTCGGCGGGAGCCCCCGGCGTTGGATGGGGCTACGGCGGCACTTTTGGAGGCCGTGGTGGATTTGGAGGCTCATGGGGCTATGGGGGCTATGGAGGCCTTGGGGGCTATGGGGGCTATGGTGGCTACGGAGGCTTTGGGAGTTGCGGCTATGGCGGCTGGGGCCGAGGCCACAGGTACCTCAATGGCAACTGTGGGCCCTGCTGAACCCCAGATGTCTGTGGAGTTCAGGGCTGCATCTGCCCTGGGTCTCCGCAGGCAGCACCTCTTGTCATCTGCCACCAGATGCAGAACAAAGCTTTGAGCCCCTCTTGAGGCTGTGGCAAAGCAGCTCCTTGAACTTTATGGCCCTTGCTTCTTTGCACAGAGTGACCTTGCAGACCTTCAGCTGGCGACTTTAGGGTTCCCAGCACGGCCTCCCAAAACTCCCCTCTGAGATACACCAAAGCTGTTCTCGTGCTCAGATCAGAGTCTGCCCTGCTGTGCCCGGCTCTGAGACTCTCAACCTGCAAGCGGAGGGGGGAATCTTTGGGGTGGAGCCCTCGGTTGTGCCTTCCTGCAGCCTTATGATCCCAATTCGTTGTTCCTGTGCTGTTTTTTTCCTGCTGTCACTGTCTATTGCACTTTCCGTCCGCATTAAAGAATCCACATTGCATCGATAACTTGGCTTTTGGTTGGTTTATATGAGTTTGCTCTTCTGATTTTCCACTTTTGCCAGGGATATGTTGATAATGAAGCTCAAGCCACAGGGTTAAAAATCAGATGGGATGTGGCTTAGGGAACAGGGTGCTTTCCTGGGAATAAAGCTCCTCAGAAGCCCTGAGAAAGCTCCATCCCCTGGAAGTGTAACCCAAAGCTCTACTTGCAAAGGTTTTCAATTAATTTTGTACTCGCAGTTTGTGTTGTAGCACAACTGAGCTCTGTTTCTCTTGTGAGACAGCAATTACACTCCCAATAAGGGCTCTAGGGTTTAATGGGGCTTTCAAAGCACTTCCCCACCTGTTCTATGCCTAGAATGAGTTATACCATCGTGCTATTCGGAGTGAATTGCTGCTGCAAATTAGGTACTTCAGGCATGAATAAGAGTCACTTCAGGCTGGGGACAGGGGATCTCGCCCTAATAACGACTGTGGGGTTGTGCAGCCTGGGAACCTCACCCGTTGTCAGTCAGACGGAGCACTTGCAAACACTTGTCCTGGTCAGCACTTAAGGTGGAGGAAAGTGTAACTGTAATAGGTTTCTAACCAAAAAGTGTCTGAGACACTGCCAGCACAAAGACATACTGTGATACTAAGGCAAACTTAAAAGAATATTTCCAAACTCTTCCTAGGAAATTCCACAATGGGTGTCTTAATTTTCTGAGATACTACTGGGTTATTAGTTTGCAAAATGTGTGCTCAGGTTCAGCTGACGTGCATAAAAGCTACAGGGTGCAGTATGTCTCCATAAAACATATCAAGCAGGGGACAAAAATCTGTGTACATCCCAGTCAGAAAAAGAAAAACAGGGACATGTAATGATGCTATAACATTTTTAATAAGAATAAAGCTCACAATCTAAAATAATACAGAAAGTAGAAGCAGAAAGAACGAGCACAGAGATAATTTATATCTGCAGAAAATCTCCCGTTTTCATTGGTACCATTTTTGCTGCTACAGCTGTAGCATTTGACGATCAACTTCCATTTTCAAACTTTTTCACTTGCTTCAAGTTCAATGAAACAAATCAGATCAGAGGATTTACTGTTTCTTTGGTATAGTTTCAAAAGCAGTTAAATCAGAATCACATCCATAGGAAGGCTGGTACAGGTACACTCTAGATTTTGTTAGTTAGCTGGGAAAGAGCTATAAATGAGTTAAGAAGTTGTTTACCCATGTTAACCCATGTTAAATCCGGCTTCCTTTACACCACCAAACACGTGTAGGGTTAAGAAGTCGGTAGGGAAAAAGGAAGAAAAAACATTTTGGAAGAACATTGAAGGAGTTTTACAGAAACACTAAGCTCTCCAAAATACTACGGCTTTCAGTCGCAGTCCTGGACGCAGAGCTTCTGCAAACCCTCCGGTATCAGCAGCCGTAAATTCAGTAATTAATTCTTGGCCCTCGTTTCCCATTAAAACATTCTGGATTTACCAGCGGTAGCAGGGGTAGCAGCTCCCGTAGCTGTATTTACGGGTGTAGCAAGAGTAGGGGTAGCACCAGCGGGGGCAGCAGTCCTGATCACACCACAGATCCCGGTAGTCGCAGGGGCTCTGGCAGTCGTAGGTCCGGCAGAACCTGTAGTTGCAGGGAGAGTAGCAGGGCTCCTGACACTGGGTCTGGTAGCAGAAAGTCATCTTGGTGCGATGGAGGGAGGCGAGTCTGAAATACCAGAGGGAAGAAAAAGCCTGTAAGGCAATGCTCCCAACAGCAAGTCAATCTCAACACTCAAATATTAATGAAAATCCAGGGAGGAAAGAATATCTTATATATAAATAATTCCCATCAAATCACAACCTTAATTCCCAATGCATTAATCTACAGCACTGGTAGATTAGTAACTGAGAGAAGGGGGGAAGAGGGAGAAGATGATAGTATCAAATACATCTCTTCATAATTCACTAGGCTTTCTAAATGTATTCCGACTTACCCGCTTGTGCAAGGAGGATAAGGCAGGAGAAGCGAATGCATTGCTCTCAGCGGCGTGGGTTTTTATAGAGCGCCCAGTCCCGCCCAGTGCGTGAAAGGCACGTCTGCGCCCCGGGTCACCTCCAATTACCGACTGCATTTTGCTTCCCTAATGACTCCTTCTCATTGATATACTGGTTCTCCTCGGAGTTTCTGATTATTGGTCCAGTACTGTGACATGCAGGCTACACCCTCTAGGATTCTTTCATCTCAAAACTATAGAGGGCAATTAATCGGTATCATCGTGCTGAATTCACCTCTTCAGAACAGCAACAAGTCGACAGAATATGCAAAGACGTATGAATTACCAAACATGCCGTTTTTGGAAGCCCAGCCTCACTGTGCGTGTTGGCCCATGTACTTCGTTGTACATTTTTTTTTAAATACGTGTGGAAGCGGCAGCGTCTCCTTTTCATATATTTCATAACTTTAATGACACATGAAGCAGTACATTCTTACCAATCCCTTCCAACATTTCCTGTGACTGGCAAAGGGGGAAAGACCATCTCTTGGATTTGATGCAGTCACGTAAGAGGACGTTGCTGTGCTGATTGATTCAGCTAGAAAATTGGTCCATACGCATTGAAATGGTATGTATATGACGTATTTTTAGAGAAAAAACTTTCCAAGACCCAATTCTGAAGCTATAAATTACAACCTTAATAAAGCATAGAAACAGGATAACCTGATAGACATTTTCAGGAACTGTGTTATATAACACTGGGGTGTTTTCCAGTAACATAGTATTAATATTTAAATAATAAATCTCTTTGTAGAGGTAAATACAAATAAATACATAAATACTTTAATAAGTATTAATGAAGGCTTTGATATTAAAGATTTAGAGAAAGGCCCCAAACATCTGACATGCCTGTTATTATCCCTCCTTCAGGTGTGAGTAAACAGCAGTGTTTTGAGGTGAAGGTCACCAGGGAAGACTGCGATGTTGCTGCTCTACCAGGTCTCATTCGCAGGGCTCAGCGTTATTCACTGTCATTAACAATATTAACTTAAACACCTCAACAACATTAAGATGTCACATTAAAACAGATTTAGCATTTGGGGGACTTCCTAGGGAAAATACAGTTATTACAGAGATATGTTCCTGTTCGTATTATCGTGTTCCTTGTAATGAACCCGAGTGAATCATTTTCTGATCCAAGTGTAAACAATCACTAAGCAGATATTTCTGGATCCAATTAAATTTGCCTTGCGTGGGCTGGCTCTCCAGAAGACTGAGTTTGTAAGTTTATTTCATATATGGTGCAAAGCCTGGAAATTTCAAATATCATTATTTCTGTTTAAAAGCCTTTAGATTTGTTATTGATTTCTACCCGCTTTGCAGTTCTCACAAAGTCTGGTCACCGACTCCTTACCTTGTTCAAAAATATTTCCACTGTTCTTCCACCAAAAGGACCCCAGTTTCCTTCTATGTAGACTTAGGAGGTGGCTACTGAAGTTTGGTAAAAATAATTGATAGAGCATAGCAAGCAAATAAATCGGATTTTCTACAGAATGACTTTCCTGCAGGAGGTTACAGTATACAATTAACATGTCCACGCGTATTTGATTGATTGCAGCAAGGTACAGACCAGATTTATGCTCTAATCCAAACACCTTTCTTGGACCTCTGCTTTTGAGCTGGAAATAATACAAACAAAATGATAAATACAAATAATGTCAATATTCTGACCTAAAAATGCCATTTTGAAATAAAAACAAACAAACAAGAAATGCTTTCTAGGGATTATTATATCTGCAAAGAATTTGAAATTCTTTCTTCCTCAACCCAATCCAAAGCCACTGCAGGCTTCATATGCTGGAATTTGTCCATTCCTCCAAAACTGGGATTAAGAATGTCAATCAGTTCTGCTCTCAATATCCTTCTTCCCTTTCCTGTTATAACTCAGCTTTCACCACACTAATTCCACAAATATAATTGACCCAGGAAGTCTGAACATGAAAGAAAACTACAATGCAATGTCATGCTTTTGGAAGCCAAGACCTGACTAATAATCACAAACCAAGAAAAATAATTACAACAACTGCAGGAAAGACGTGCATAAGTAAACTTGTTTTGTGATGAATAGGAGTGTGAAGCACAGTAGGCCTAGTCAGATAAATATATAAAAGGGAGAGAAATCCAAGGCTCTTCACTTGCATCTCCAGACTTACATTCTCACTGAGCTTGGTAAGTCAAACTTACTACAATGTCTTTATTGCTGTGTAGATGTTATTCTTTCACTATATTGCTATAGAAATAGCAGTTAGACTTTAAAAGCAAAGGCTGTGATTTCATAGCCATGCCAGTACAATTCTTTTTTGTTAAAAATGGGATATTAAGATGCCCACATAAGCTTAGAAGATTGTCTCATCTAGCCATGCGCTATGAGAAATTACCTTATTTTATGATATACTGAAGCATTTCAGCCTTCTGCATTTTGAAGCAGACAATGCATTACATTTTTTCAATTATTTTGAAGAAAAAGCAAATATATTCATCTAGCAATTAAGGCATGGACACAAGTCCAAACAAACAAGCTGCAAGTAGAGCTCTGCTGACTTGCACAAGGGGAGGATTTCTTCTGCAGTGGCTTGTCTCAAGAGCAAAAACTGGCAGAATTCATTAATTCCTGAATTAGTGTCTGTTTATTTATGGTTATTAGAGAAACATCAGACACTGGTAGAGACAACCTAATCCTAACAATATCCTCTCTAAAATACTACCTGAATCCAGACTGCCAATGCTAAGCAACGGCAACCAGAAAAGCAGCATAAAGTATTTTTACGGAGAAAAGAAGGGGGAAAAACAGAAAGGAGTGAGTTGGGCTCACTCACTTGGACTCACTTGGGCTCACTTTGGAGCCGGGGTATGGCCTTGAATGGAGATGTTTGGTTTTTCCTGTGTTTGCCCTTCTCTCCTCTCCCTCTTTCCCACACTGACACGGGGGTTGCTAGAAGCAGCAAGCTGCCGCTTGGTCTCTGGGTCAGACCTCATCTTCTCCTCTTCTGCTGTGTTTCAGACTCGCCTCCCTCCATCGCATCAAGATGACTTTCTGCTACCAGACCAGGTGTCAGGAGCCCTGCTACTCTCCCTGCAACTACAGGTCCGTGTACAGCTGCCGGAGCTACGACTGCCAGAGCCCCTGCGACTACCGGGATCTGTGGTGTGATCAGGACTGCTGCCCCCGCTGGTGCTACCCCTACTCTTGCTACACCCGTAAATACAGCTATGGGAGCTGCTACCCCTGCTACCGCTGGTAAACCCAGCCGTGTAATGACCAGATAGGAAACGAAAGGCAAAATAGTGATTTACGGCTCCTGGATGAATTTTACCTTCGCTAAGCTCCTGTGACAGCAACTGCGGTCAGGAACAGTCCTGAGAGCTTAGCATCTCTCTTCAATGTCTGCAGCTTTTTCAGATAACCTGCTTTTAGGGTCAACTCTTCCTTCATAGCCTTTGTTGTTGGACATACTGTGTACGTGTAGCTTTGCAACTGGAGATGCACACCGGAGCAGATGCCTCGTCTTGCCGTATGCTGTGCTGACAGCTCTGTTCTTCACCGAACACCACCATGGTGCCAAAAGCATCTGCTGTGAAATGTAGTAACTCTTTGTTTAAAGAATGTATGAATCTCTGGATACTCCTATTCTGTACTACTACAAGCTGTAACTGCTGCATACAGTGCTTCTTATTCTCATTAAAAGATCTTGCATCCTAGTACTGCTTTCTGTTATATTTCAATATTTTTTTTTTCATTTGACTTTACTGTTTATTTGCCTCACACATGTCAAAAAAGGAGGCACTGGCTTTTCAGATCTGCAATTTTAAGCATCCTGTAGACTCTGAGGTGACTGAGGACATATTGAACACCTTGATTTCTGTCTCCTCCAAGACAGTCCTGAAGACTCACATCCGCTGTGTCTGAACACTGCCCCTCTTCCACCAAACACACCAAAACACTGCTTATTTCCACAATATCAGCTTAGAAATGTGAAGATGTAAGAAAATTAAATCAGTACTTGCTGACTACATCCAGCCCAAGTGATGCTACACTTGAAGATTGGAAATGCACTAAAAGAGACACAAAATTTCAGACTGCCTAAGCTTTCTGCAGCTCTGAAATAGATCACTGACACAAGGACACACGGGAGCTCACATTCACCTCTTCCCTACCCATATTAAAGTTCAAACATTGCCGTTTCTCCACCAGAGATGACTTTGCTTGGCTCTGTGTGAGCCGTGAGCTCAGTCCTTCCCATGGCTGCCTTGGCCGGGCTGGCTTTTGGGCCCACATCCCGCCAGCGTCTGCCAGCCCTCGCCAAGAGGAAAAAGTGTTTTGCAAAGGCAGATGAGAAGCACACAGACTCCAGATAAGGAAGGCTTCGAGGGGAAGCCTCTTCTTCCCCGTAATTAACAGGAGAGCACGTGACAGGGAGGGAGAAGAGTTGCTTAAAGTGACTGTCAGCTTGATGACAAAGGGATGAACCTACTGGGACGGTTCCCAGGCTGGAGCCACAAGAAGATTGAGTTTTGGAAGTGATTTCCAACAGGAAATATTTCTCCTCCCAGTCTGCAGGAGCTTTGGCTCTCCAGCAAACACCGATCGGTGTGTAGGAAGCAGAATGATGGACTTTGGCACTGACGTTTCCCTGAAGAGTAGACCATCAGGGACGGGATGATTCCAGTTCATTATTCCTGTGCTGTTTTGCTTCCTGCTGACACTGTCTATTGCATTTTCCATCCACATTAAAGAGTCTGCATTGCATGAACATTTTTTTTTGTTCTGAATTTGTTCTTCACTGTGGCTGGAATTACGTCTATAATGGAGTGATGATGTGAAATGTTAGATGGCAATTTGCTGAAAACATTTGTGGAAGCTCTGAATTTCTCTCAGAAAAGACTTCTGAACTGCAAGGTAGGGAAATTATAGCAAATGATGAGCTTCGTTACAGTGACGGAATTCAATGGTGAAATACCACTTTCCGTTTTTTGAGGTCTATAGAGGGATGAAAACTAAACTAGTGGCATGTTTCTTTCCCATTCATACTCTGCATCCTTTTCCCACCGGTCAGTTGTGATGCTCGGGGGGATGCCTTGAGCCTGCACCCTGCAATGTGAATAGTGCATCCCCAGGGTATCCTTCACCCAACGACCCCGGGGGAGCTCTGTGCAGCATGTCAGGGGGCTGCGTGTGGGCTGCGTGTTTCTCCACCCTGCCAGCTGCACCCAGATGTTCACATCTTGCTCTGGACTTGGGGCAAAGTGCTGGAAAGTTGCTCTGTCCTGAGGAGGACGTGGCAAATCTGGAGCTGAGCATTACCCGAGCCCTTGTAGGGACTGCCAGGGACTCTAATTGGTCCTGGGGAGTGTCAAATGTTCAGCACGTGTTTAATGACATTGCACAGAAAAATATTCCTGGGATTTTGTGACATTTGCACTAAAAGAAGAAACATGGAATACCTATGACCGAGGATAAATGTACTATAAATTCAACTGATAAGTAA
Organism: Nyctibius grandis; assembly: GCF_013368605.1. Lineage (NCBI taxonomy): Eukaryota > Metazoa > Chordata > Aves > Nyctibiiformes > Nyctibiidae > Nyctibius > Nyctibius grandis. Next base: position 10,678,002 of record NC_090674.1, on the reverse strand, counting down.
AAGAAGGAAATGATTATGTGGTAATGAAAACCAGAAGACATATATTGGTACAGAAAATTTATTGGGAAAGAGACAGCTTTTCTACAATTCTGGAACAAAATTGTACAGAATATAAAGACCATCTTTCCAGGGGTTCAGTGAGGCTCTGGCTGATCACCAGGGTCAAATTCATGCAGTCTATAAAAAATGTGTTTTCTCCTTTGGTGCAGTTGCTGTGTGCGATTTCTAGCATCCTAAGTCACCTCTCTAAGTTCAGTGTCAATAACATCACTGAAATTATACAAAGCACAACGTAAGCAGATGACTAAACTGGAAAGCCAGAGGGCAACAGATCTAAACTAAAGGCAAAATGAGAGACTGCCCACAGGAGCCTGCCTGTTGCAGGTGCTGAGCGTTTGCAGCTCTCATTCTTTGCAGCTGGAGCCAAACAAGACTCAGCTGGTGCCTCTCCGCTCCACCCCCAATTCACATCTCAAGTTTTCTTTGCTGCTGCTGTAACTTGTTCTGTGCTTAGCCTGGCTGAGCTCAGTATGTCCACCGCTTCCCGGAGCGGTACGAGTTGCATGGATGTGTCCATTGGGAAGAATAGGTGTAGGAGTATTTGGGGGCACACCGTGGCTCCGGGCGGGCGATGACCTGGGGGGCAACTTTCTCCACGGCTGCCTCCAGCCTCCCCGTCACCTCGGCTGGCAGAGCTGCTGCGGCGGGGGGCTCAGCCAGGGCCACCTCGGAGGGCTCCGAGGCTCCCACGATGGTTTGCTGCGGGTAGGTGGTGAGGATGGGCCCCGGGAAGGTAACAACGACGGGCGGTGGGTATATAATCACTCGGGAGTCCCCGCAGGCCACGACGCAGGGCTCGTTGCTGCTGCTGGCCAGGGGCTGGGGACACTTTGCCTCGCAGGGGTTGGCGCAGGCCAGCTGCTCGGAAGCCATCGCCTGGCTGCGGTAGGGGGGTGCCTGCAATTTATGTGAAGAATTAGAAAAAACCCAAACCCCACGTGCTTGGTTATTGACACTGCTGAGCTTGGCTCTAGGAGACCTTTAGACAGAGGTAATTTGGATAAAGACACCAGCTGAGCTCCTTTCCTTGTATCTGCCACCTTTTACTCAGCCTGCATCTATTTGTCCTTTCCAATTCGCTGCTCTAAGCTTGCTCCCTTTCCTCCTCTTCCTCTGGGAGCAAAAATCCTCCCCTTTCTTTGTGTGCCGCCTCCACAACAGACATCTGCTCTGAAACCTCCCAGCCCTTTGTAGTATTTCCTGGAGACAAGTTTGGACTCGTTCCCCCAGCATCTCCTTCCCTCCCACACGCAGCTTCCCAGGGCAGCACCTCCCGTCTCTACAGACAGGGCACAAGGGAGCAATGGGAAAAAAAATCTGCCTTTTTCAATAGATTTAAGTGCTGAGTAATCTATATAGCAGCCTGCTTGATTTCCTATATTATTTTCCTTGCAGATTCCTCTTATTTTCAGGCACTAAAATGCTCCACTAAAAGGCAGAAAAATGAAAGGCTAAGAATAAATATGGGGTTAAAAATACTGGTTTAATAAGTAAGATACATAACTTAAAATACGTATTTTTGTGGTGATATTGTCAACACAAATAAGAAAATTGCAGCTTCAGATAGGGTACACACATTTAATAGTGTATATTTCTTTCTTCAGATTAAATCTTCCCATGAAAGCTAGTTCTCCATGGTGTAGCATTGCACTATTTGTTTTTTAAACTTGTATAACAAAGTTACCTAATAATGATGAATAAGGCAAAAGTATTATTTGATTCTCAGTTAAGTCCTGTGTGCTGCAGTTTACTAAAACCGCTGGCCTTGAGAACGTTTGTAAGATACAGACTAGGGGATGTGGCAGCTTTGCAGTGCTCCTTACAATAAGTAAACAGAAAATGCAGAATGTTTCTAAGGCAGATGGTGGGTAATTTGGAGCTAATCTCTGAAATCAGTAAGTCTTATCTATGGAGAAGCAATAGGATCCTAAAATATGTAGCCAGCAACACTTTCCAATAAATAACTATATATTGCTAAACATAAAGTAAAAATATCCTGAAAGCTGCTTTCCTCCCCTTCAGCATCTCAGTGCTGTTTTGCACCAGGTGTGAGCATCTATTTACTTGTCTCGACTATATTCAGAGGAAAGCAAAAGTATCCTCAAATATATCATTCTGAAAAAACAAACAAACCAACCCAAAACCAACCCCCATGCATAGCATTTTCCCCCAAATACCCTTAGGCTAGAACATAGCTTTGACCTGAAAAAGTGCTTCATTTAATCTCTGTAAAAACACATTAATATGCTAGCAAAGTTTTAATATTTAGAAATGAAAGCTTATTTCCACAGTTACATTAAGTAATAGTATCTGATCATCACTTGGTGTAGCTTGTTGTGACTCCCATTAAATCAGCCAAGGATGGGCAGATTATGAACAGCGATGCTGCATGTCTGTAGCTACAGAGAACTAACTTCAAACAAGGATTTTACTTCAATAGTTATCTATGAAATCCCCCCACCTAACAACTCCTGAATCCCCTCATCATGCCACATATGCAACAACAATGTTAAAACCTATTCTCAGAGCTCTTCTGAAAATTTTTCAGAACTCTAAGAGATTGAAATTCCTAATTCTCGCAGAAAATTAACAGCCCAAAGCAGTCTTGAAATGCCCTTGCTTTTATTTTTACATCCTTTATCCAGCATAGAAAACATCTCTAGAAAGATGCTTACTCAGGCCTCTGAGAGTCAGAATATTCATGCAGGATTTAGTTCCGATTTTAACAAAAATTCATGCTAAAGCAAAATGAAACTCAAGGTTTTTATAGTTGTCAAATCAGACTTACTCAGTGTACCGGAGAGAACAAGTCAAGAGTAGTAGTTAGAAAAGCCTTGCGTGGAGAGAGTATTTATACCCTTTCCCGGATTGCCTGGAGGAGCTGAGACACCCTTTGTGTAAAGAGCCTTAATTACTTATGAAGCAAACTTTGTTGCCTGCGTTACTGCCGCGGTTGCAGTAATTGTTTTGCTCACTGTTTATGATTATCTAAAGCTGGGTTAGGTAATAATACAAAATGCAGATGGTAACTTGCATGTTCTTTTCATCTTGAAATTTCCTGGTTTTACTCTCCCGATTTCATTATGAATTAAAACTGCACCAAGAGTTAATAGACTTCTGGTGACTTATCTTTGCTAAAAACATGACTGCGCAGGGAGTCTCGGAGATGTCAGTGGCACAGTATGTCAGCACGCATGAGATTTCTTTTCCTTATTGGAAATACAAGCTAACATCTAGTATTTGTCTCCATGCCTAGATAAATCTCTAGGAAGGCAGGGCTTGTTTTTCATCTGATATAATGTTAATGAGGTTTACAGGGGCATTCTTAAGGCAGAGGAAGTATCTGGTGCAAAAACTTTAAAGAGCAAAACCATCACAGAGTTATCTTTTAAATAAAAGTGAAGCCATCTCCAATTATGAAGCTCAAAATGAGGAGCTGATTAAATAAATGTTTTACATACTTCATTCCGCATGAGGTCAGAGCAGTCTAAATCCACTAGGATATTATTACTATTAACATAAAATAATTTCCATGTATGACTTACTAACAGATGTTTGTGAACTTCTTTGAAATCTCGTTTCCTGATGTCTCCAGAATATTCCTGATAAGCTCCACAGCCCAGAGGATCTTTAGGGGTGCCTCATAAAATAAGAATAATTAATGTCATAAGCGCATCATGGCATAGACACCATGATGGTGGTGGTTTTAATTCATTTAAATGTGCTTGGGGTTTTTTTATGTGCGGAGCTTCCCTCCAGAGGGAAGAGTGAGAGCAGTGAACTGATTTCTGGGACAACGGGTGTACCGAGGTCCTTGCGGGAGCCTCCCAGCACCTCCCTGCGCACGGGCACGGTGACGTCCATCCGTGCTGGCTGGGGTAACGTTCAGCTTGTTGGTACGTGCCGTGGCAGAGGTGGCCTCAGGGTCTTGTGATTTGGTTCCAGCAAGGTACGATGAATGTCATATATATCAGAGGAGCTCACAAGTCAGCTGAAAATAGAATCATATAATAAATCGATAGAATCAATATAAATAGTGCCTAGATTTTTTTCTTCTCCTCTCTTTCAATCTCTTGGTTCTAGCTCTTTGGTAATTTCGAATCAGAAGACCTCTCCCCTCCAAGGATGCGCTTCAAAATTGCTATTTCAAAAAGTAGGTATTAAAGCACATATAGCAAGTGTGAAATTCCCCCCTACAAAAGGATTCTAGCTGAGCACGCTGGATTCTCCTTTTAGTCAATCTGTGGCGTTTGGGAGATCTCGGACAGAACTAGGAACTGAATCCTGGCTGTTGTATTAAGATGCAGTTCCTTAACTACAAGGTAGTTAATTCTTTCCAAAAAATCTCCCATAATGTAGCAATAATATACAGAATTTTCATTTTCCCACGCAGTTTTTGTTCTCTAGAGTGACTAACAAAGGTAATAAAGGCAATAAAAGGCAGAGAGTAATGTAGACTGCATACACCACAATATACAATGTTAATATTGTCAGCGCCTATTAATTTTAAATTGTTTTAGAAAATTATATCCTTGTGTAAGGCAGGGACAGCAGTAATAATGGCTTTTGCCTAGCTAAGATATGGTTTATGTGGTCAAACCCGTTCTGTTCAGCTTCAGAGCACAGAAGTCTTGTTTGTAAAGCTGAGTCAGGACCACTTGCTAATGAAGAAATAATCAAAGGAAAATGCTTGTGCATGGATGCTTTGCTGAGGTAGGTCGGCAACATTCATTCTCCTCACTTCAAAGAGGCTCTGTTTGCTTACATCATCTGGACACACATTATATCAGCAAGAATTCTGTCCATGATGCAAGTATGAACTGAAATATAGGTCCAGATCGATAGCAAGAGTTAATTATGTATTAGTGTATAGATCCACTGGTTTTTACGCTATCAGAAGCTCTGGCTTTCTGATTTTATACAAACTACAAGTGAAAGTTGAATAATCCAAAATTTGAGCCAGTGAATCATGGTCTAATTAGGACAATGCCAGGAATGACCTTGATATATCTCCTTTAAGGTGATACTATTGCCCAACACCAGGCGTCACCTACAGCTATTATGATAATACAACTATTTGCATAGGCACCATATTAATAAGTGTTTGTGAAACATTGTCAGTCCTCAGAACATTCCCATGGTGTTTAATTATGCAGGGTGTTTCCAGAAACACCTTGTAAATCCTAATTTATGCCAGAAGGAGCATGATTTAACAAAACTCTACAACTACTGGGTATTTGATGGAGTGAAGGATGGGCTTCTCCAAGTGAATTTTCCAGCTCAGGAGAACAGACCCTTTTCTGAATGTCTTTTGATAATGTTTCATGGGTAAAAAGGGAAAATTTTCTTGCACGATGGCCTCATGATGTGTGCTGTTGCTGGCTTCTTGCTTTCCAGCCTTGTCAGCACCCCCGGGTGCGGGGGGCTGGCGTTCACTGGCTTTTCTTTGTCTCTGCCAATACATTTCTAGGGCTTAGCAGTCCAGTGAAAAAATCCCTAAATGCAGTAGGAGAACCCAGGACTCGTACTTTTTGTTCACTTCTAGCTGGGATTAAACTAGATTTGGAATACTGAAAAATGACAAAGAACTGTGAACAAGTTTTCTGTTGGCACGATAAACTTAAAGGAAATAAATGTTGAAGGAGCACAGAAGGAAATGGAATGAAAGGAGTAGGGCAGAAGGTAGACATCTCCCTCACCATGTGCTGACCAGAACTATACTGAAATGTATTTTAATACAAGAAAATCAAAATGCTGGCTTGTTCAGAGCAGGAAAGAAAAGTAAATTATTTAAATAATGTAAAATCTGTCTGGAGTATACCTACGTTGCATGCTCTCCCTGATCCCAGCATGTATTTTTTTTTTGTTAGTCCTGTTTCTTGGTGTATAGGTGTCAACTAGAGTCATGCAGCTAGGTCTAAAAGATGCTGAGTTAACTCTGTACTCTTTGCTCTCCACAGCTCCCTCTGCTTGCCCCACAGGACATTACTCAACCTGCCTCACTTTCCCTTTAAGTCTGGAGTTTTTCTTTTTCTCCCTCGCTTCCCAAGAGCCACCCAACTCTTCCCTGTACATCATTAAGCAGCAGCACATCAGTAGCAAATTGTTTTGCTTCTGTCATGTGTAAGCCCTTGCCTTAAGAGAATCGTTATCTTTATTCCATGTACATATAAATATGGCTGCTGAAGGTTATGGTTGGTTTCCTAGAGACAGATAAGGAGCAGACCAGACGGGGTTATAACTGTGTACATCACCTTTACGTTACCTGTGATGTTGCAATCGAAATGAAGGCTACATTGTGTTGGCTATGAAATAGAAAGGACGGTCCCTGAATGGGATCATAACTAGGATCCTGAGTCTGACCTGTCAAAGGGTGGAGAAGGAGCTACTGTCACTATTTATAGATCAGAAATGGATGCACAAAAGTGAAAGGCTGAACTGTCCTTGCAGGTGAGCACAAGTTAAGGAGAAGATGGAGCTGGGCCACTTGTGGATATGTATGGCAGGGGAGCGAAAGGTCATGGGTATAAACTGAAACGAGAGAGGTTCAGGGACATAAGGAGGAGGAAAAAAAAAAAAGAAAAAAAATTGCCCATGAAGGGGATGCTCAGCATCATGGTTTGACTTCAGAGTTGATCCTGCTTTGAGAGGTTGGATGAGAGACCTAAGAAAATGTTGGAAATGCAGCATTAGATCCTCAGCTGGTGCAGGTTGGCTGTATCAAGCTTTAACATCTCGCTGCCATTTTCAGTCACATTATTTAAAATGCAGTGTGCAGATCTGAAACATTGCTTTAAAGCACAGGTGCTTCTTAGTGAGTAGCGACCATGCAGAATCAGTCTTGGCACATAAAAAAATGGATTGTTTTCAGTTGTGTGGCATCAGAGCTTGCTGAAACACCGACGGTTTGTAATACTGCAGTGTGGTGCCTGTAGAAGATGTTACACAGCCTTCGCAAAGTTCTTGGAAAGTATTTGTGCTCAGCCTTCAACAGGATATATTTAACAAGTGAATTTTCCCCCCCAGGGGAATCCCACACATTCATCTCAACTTTTAAGGACAATTTATGGCATGGAAACCCGAAGTTATTTAATCAGGATCAAACCACAGGAATGTAAACAAATTATGCAGAAGAGTGAATAAAGTATTTTTAGCAATCTGTGGGTGTAGCAGCTAAATCTGATGTGAGTCATCCCGTGTCCTTCCTGGCAGACCTCAGATGGGTATAGGGTGAGAAATGCTGTCCAGCACACAGCCCTCTGGTCCCATGTACCTGCCCTGCGGGGGCTGACTTGGGGTGGAAATTGAAGTACTCAAAGCTCAAGGGCTAAAACTAATGATGACTGTATTAACAAAGTATCATGAATGAAGCCTTTATGCATAGTTTAAAGTGATGTAATTAGTTGATATTTGAACTTAAGGAGTCTGATAAGATGTGGTTTGATTCATCCCATTCATTTGTTCCAATGTTTTGTGCAGGAAAAGCCAAAACATGTTTGAGACAAGGATTTTGAACTTGTTCCTTCTAAATAGCTGTAGGTAGGTGTTATTACTCGACAGTTCCTTGAGAGGGCACACCAGAAACTTGGTATGAACAATGTAAAAGAAGTTGCAAATTTAGGAAATAAAGAATGAGAATGCCAATAGGAAGAGTGGTCTGTTCTGGTCTTACACATAGGAGAAGCTCTCTGAAACAGGAGAGGGAAAGAGAAGGATGATGGGGAGAAGCGGGGATGGAGAGTCTGCTGCATGGGAAAGTTTTTGAAGTGATGAACAATCCCTTTGCACATTCAAGGCTTATTATCAGGTGTACCTGATCTAGATGAATCGCTACCTGATAGTAAAGATCTGATTCCAGGACATCTAAATTGAATTAGATGATATTAACTTTATAATAGGCACTTTGCCTATGTAAATCAATATAAAGCACTTGGGAAGTATTTTGAAACTCCTTCCTTGAGGACACTTGGAGATTTCCCAGTGAATGATTTTGCCCCAGCCATCCCTCAGAGAGGCCCTTCCCATGCTAGATGTAGTTGGGAGTATAAATCTGATCAAATCAAAACCCAGGCTGTATGGAAAATGGGGAAGGGAATACAACCAGACTTTTAGCACACCATCTGAGCCCGAAGGATCCTTCCCCTTCCTGCAGACTGCAGCCACGTGGAGCTTCCCAGCACTGACACTGCCCTCCTTTATAGCACAGCTATTGCCCAAAGGTCTGGGCCACGTAGCAGCTGGGTGTATTCACAGCACAATTACATGTGGCACATATACGTCAGGTCATTTATGGTTATGTTGACCAACACAGGTTTTGCATAGATCCTCAAGGAAGGAGGAAAAAAAGGACAGACACCATCCCCTTGCTGCAGACTTTGGTCCAAGTGAGCAAGGATCCTCCATCAGGGTCACTAGGACAAGCATCAGGGCTAAGACTGGAGGGCAGCTGTGGTGGTGGTGAACAGCGGTGTGACTTCAGCGGTGGGTGGTAGCTGCTAGCGACTGACTTGCTGATCTGCTATTAAATAGACCATTGCTGGGGACACAGTCATGGGGCTAGACTGTTACAAGGTACCGATATTCAAAATACATGAATATTATGCATTCGTGTATAATGCATACTGGATTGCTGAAGGGAAGAGAGATGTCTGGCTTCTGCTGCCTTGGGGTTTGTCCCGTGCACTTTAAAAAGCATTGGGGTACACGTGGGGTGATTTGTTTAAAATTAAAAAAAGCCTTTTATGAAAAGATGCAAAATAATGATCTCACGTGAAAAATGATGCTCGCAATCCTCATACAGGTATTTCTAAAGCTTAAGTGTTGCTAAACATCTGGGTGTCCAAATCCAAAGGCAGAGGCTTAGTTTTGCAATGCTGTGTGCGTGTACAAATATAATTAGTGTTTATGAAACATTCTGAAAACTTCAGAGATTATTTGTTATTACTGAAAGGATCATACAGGGACAATCTGAACTTGGGTTTGATTTGTGGAAGAAGAAGTTGCAGATTTAATTTGCAGACTCCAAGAACTCGAGTAGATTAGTATGGAGAAAACATCCTGTGGGCTGGGGAAGACTGTTGGAAACAGAGTGTCCTGGAAATAGTGTTGGGGAAAAGGTCTTTGTTCTAAAATCTTGCGAGGCAGCAGCTTTTGTCTCTGATGTAAGGGTGAAAACTTCCGTGTGATTTTTTTTGTCATCGATTTACTGCTACAGGCCCACCCAAAATTTATCCACTTATATTTGTCTTTTTTTTTTAAATACTTGGAAAGCACAGAATAATGAGGAAAGGGGAAAAGTGATTGATCCTCCAAGTCACAGAACATATAGATAATTAAAAGCAGAATTGCTCCTTTGCTGGGCCCGTAGTGCCTCTTAGGGGGAACATGAGCACGTCAAAGCTCAGCCTACTAACTCATTAGTTGTAGTTATTTCCACGTGTTGGCCAATGTATATATTTGCTTTGCACTATTAAGTTGTGTGTATCCACAGAATCCCAGAATCAACCAGGTTGGAAGAGCCCTCTGGGATCATCGAGGCCAACCATTGCCCTGACACCACCATGGCAACTAGACCATGGCACTAAGTGCCATGTCCACTCTTTTCTTAAACACCTCCAGAGATGGTGACTCCACCACCTCCCTGGGCAGCCCCTTCCAATGGCTAATGACCCTTGCTGAGAAGAAATGCTTCCTGATGTCCAACCTGACCCTCCCCAGGCCAAGCTTGAGGCTGTGTCCTCTTGTCCTATCACTAGTTGCCTGTGAGAAGAGGCCGACTCCCGCCCCTCTCCAACCTCCCTTCAGGTAGTTGTAGACTGCACTAAGGTCACCTCTGAGCCTCCTCTTCTCCAGGCTAAACACCCCCAGCTCCCTCAGCCGTTCCTCGGAGGTCAGACCCTCCAGACCCTCCCCCAGCTTGGTCGCCCTCCTCCGGACTCACTCCAACACCTCAACATCTTTCTTGAAGTGCGGGGCCCAGAACTGGACACAGGATTCAAGGTGCGACCTCACCAGTGCCGAGTACAGAGGAATCCACATTGCAGATTCTTCTTGCGCAAGTTATCCCGAGTGACCCAGAGAGAGGGCTGTAGTGCCCTGCTGCTGCCTGCACATGCTTGTTCAATGATTTGTGCCTATTTTGGGGGAATACCCTTGTGAGTAGGCTGGGAAATTCATTATAGTACTTCAATTAATTAAAAAAAAAATCTGCATTTAATTAAAAAATCTGCATTTGCTGTGCAGGCACCTGCACTCCTGACAGCGTGGGAAGGTTTCATGAAGGAGGTTTCATGGTGCTTTCCATCGATGGGCACTGTGCTGTGCAGGATAGAACACCCACCAGACACAGCAGCATCTTTCTTCCATGTAGAAATGCAGTTTGGATGAATTCTTGGAAAAAAAAAAAAAGATGTAAAAGCTTTTAAATATTGAGTGGTGATTTAGTTAATGCTGACTTAGGTGTTGAGCCTCAGGAAGGTGACAACGCCACTTCTAGTGGGACTCACAAGGGTTCAAAAATAAAGTGTAGAGAAAAAAGGAAACCCCAAAAGTGCATGCTGCATGACAATATTTAATGGGAACGAGAAGCTGAATACACATGCGCAAAATTAGATGGATAGGATATAAGCAGAAGAGTTCCAGGACTTCATGAGGGTCTACAATGAATCTCCAGTTCCATGATTTTGCATAGGTTGTTCTTCTTTGATCAGAAGTATTTTACAAAGAAATGTGCTAATACAATTGTTTGAAGTTATTTTTTTGCCCTGGCTTGCATGTAATGAGATATAAGCAGAAAAATAAGCTGGGAGACCATTACATCATGCGTCTAAGCAGAAATAAAGCACAAGAAAGACTTACAATGCCTAATTGCAAGAAATGCCAAGTAAAGCTGTTTTGTTTTTGTTGTTTTTTTTATGGTAAATGCTGGATCAGCAAAATATATAAGTGAATACGAATTTTGATGAAATTTCAGTTTGGAACCCAAGATTTTCAGTCATATAATTTTGACATATTTTATGCTTTTTATTTTGAGAAGAATTGATAATGAAAAGTCAATGTTGGCATAAAAACTTGAATTTATTGAGACATACATTTTTATCCAACCAAAAAAATATATTTTTGAAAATCTTGTTTCTTGGAAAATTCTATTTTTTTTATGTCATTCTAATTTTTGAATGAGATCAGTAGCGAAATTTCAATTTCTTCTAGTTTGGAAATTCTAGTCCTCATGCAGGTCTAGTGCCAGGAAGCCATGCTTTTATTGACTCCGCTGGGAACTGTGGGAGCTCAGCACTTCTATAATCCATTATCCATAAACTTAGTCGTGACCTGTCTTACTGCTCAGTTCTGCTTTTTGCTTAATCCACAGATACCCGTGTTGGGTTTAGGCTGGCCTGCAAGTTCTATAACACAACGGTTTGGACAAGTGAGGAGGAAAAGGATTAAAGTTTCCTGGATCACAGAATCCAGCGTTACACGCTGTCCCAGAACCACACACGCCCCTAAACCCCTGAGAACCCCTGGAACCCAGTAAGTTTCTGACATCGAACAATGCAGTAGATCCCACTATGGTTTGCTGAGGGAAAGTGGTGAGGGTTGGGCCGGGGTATATCACGGAATACGGTGGCGAGTCGGGCTCCACTATGTCCACTATGGTATCGGGGTATTTTATGACACAGGTCTCACTGGAGGTGAGGGCGAACGGCTCGGGGCATGTCACCCCCGGTGGCAGGCAGCACTCGTAGGGAGACATGGGACAGACCCAGACCTGAAACACAGGAGGAGGGGAGGGGAGGAAAGGCAGTCGTTAGTCCAGGGAGAAGTTTACATGTCAGATATCACGATTTTGGGAAGACAGGGTTGCATGATGGATACTGCGATTGCTGGCAAAAGGGGGAATCACAAGGTGCAAATAGTTCAGGTCATAGTTATATTGTTGATCTGTTTTCCTTTTTCCATCCAGTAACTCTTCTCCTTTCTAATTAACCCTTTTGAACTTCATCGTTTCAATATCTGATGATATCTTCTATATCACCACTGCTTTCACCCTGAAACGCTCTTGTCCTATTGCTTCTTTTCTCAGGATTTTCAACTGCTCCGCACTGCTCTACCTCACTCCTCCTACTGCCAATTCAAACCCTGCTGAAAACCATAACCCCCACTCAATTCCATGTTTGAAACTTCAATTTTAATCCTCACTGCACTGGCAAAACCGAAATGTGGGGGTGAAGCCAGTTACCTCATCTCACCTGGTTAGAAGTGGAACAGTATAATCTGGGATGGAGATCCACCCATCTTTTATTGGTCTCATTATATATCACCTGGATTACAGTATCTTGTATTTGAAATCACACAGCTCCTTAAAACTATACCTGATATCAAGACCAGATTTTCCTGGGCATTGTATAATTACAGATCAGCAGGTTGTCCTTGCCCTGGATTGTGCCCACACTAATTAGGCAAGGCAAACAGAGTGAGGGAGAAGTGATAATTTTCTTCACTTTATCAGTGTGAAACTGATGTGGAAGAGATTAAGTGCTGGCGTAAAGGATGGGCCTGAACTGATTTCCCAAATGAGTCCCCACGTTTACCCCAGGATCCTGTGAGAAAGACACAATTCAGAGGAGATTTCTGGTGTCTCCATCTAAACATCTCATTTTAGCCACACGCCATCGTTGCCTTCTCCAATCCTCAGGGCTGCATCTTCAGCTTTTTCTGATTGACCCAATGCCTTTGACTTGAAGGTAAGAAAAAGGCAACAACAGAATATTTTACCAGCTGAAGAGCTGGATCTGTTTTGCTGGTTAGTTTTGCCTTTGGGAAAAGAACTGCTACCACAGATGAGTCTGAGGGTGAGGATCCTCAAGTGGTCCAATGCAGACAATTTGTCAAACCTCATCCTAGTACTCATGAAAAGAGGTGAAGAAGGAGCAATTGTACATTCCTTCTAGACTTGGAATTCAACACTATAAATCTATTTCAAACAAAACCAGCAGTAAAATGGCTTTTTAGTAAGAAAAATCTGAGTTCCAGTCTCTGTAGGATTTTGAAAACATTTAGGATAAGTTCTCCAACTGTTAAAAGACACTGTACCTTCCTTGAAGACAGCTGAGGGTGAGAACATTATAAAACATTATTTTTTTCAATGATAATTTCTTTAATGAAACCTGGTCATTATAATATGAAAAGAGTGCTCGCAAGTATGAAATTCTTGAGAATATTTAGAGTTTTGATGGAGTTTTATATGGCATCCCTGGTTTAAATGAACTGTTGTCCTGAACACTAACATCGTTTGCAAATGCCAGCTTTCACCTCTGAAGTGTAAAACTTAAATTGACTTAAAACTAAAGGAGAATAAAAAGTATATTTCTGGAAGAATACCCCCTTGCCATTTCCTAAGTTTAACCTATCATTTAATAATATTTAGATAGCAATAAGTAATTGATTCAAAATTGACTTACCCAGAACACCAAGGAGAAGAGTTTAAGAAAAGTGATTAGAAGAGTTCTATGTAGCAAATGCTTTTATACTCTTAGTCAAATTGCCTGGAGGATGTGACACCCTTTTTGCATGAAGTCTTAATTAGTTGCAAAACAAACTTTGCTGCATGCATAACTTCTGCAAGTAATGAAACTGTTTTGCTCGCTGTTTGTGTTTGTTAGCTGCTGGGTCCTCACATAGTGTGCTAAATACATACTACACCCTGCAGGTAGGATTCACTTGAACATTTCACGGGTCAAAAAGAACTTGATGTGCTTCAGTAACCACATTTCAGTTATATCATGAGTTGATCAAGCATTTTTATTTGCATTTGTTGTTTTCCCCTCAAATTCAGTCTGTGAAAGGGATTCAAGGGAGCATCTGTAGCATCATTTGCTGTCAGGGATGTGGATTTTATTTTCATTTCACAAATCTGACATGTCCAGCGTGAAAGAAAAGAGTTTTCCTCTGAAATGCCTTACAGGGCACTAAACTTAGCACTACACAACTGTTATCCCTCGCAGTGAATATTCATGGATGAGAAGAAAAACTCGATAAATTCATAGCTGTTTTCCCAATGAGACTGGTCATCTCTGAACAGGGTTGGTTCCTAGGGAGAGAGCTCTCTTATCTAACATCCACTTCAGGCTTTACAGGATTTCAGTGGAGCATGTGTATTTGTTTCAGGTCTCTTTGCAGGGTTTGACCATGTTGCAATTAAAGGCAGCTAGATGCCACCCACCTTTTTTTTGCCACTGACTCAAAGTGAAGTCACGGAGCATCAGAGCTGGGTGGTGGTTTTTTTTTTTCCCAGCTTTTTGACCGGGTTGAAAAGGACAATATTATAGGAGAGGGAAGGTTGCAATGGACCGTACTCTGAAAGTGGTGTTTCCATCCAGGCTGTGTTTTTCTGTGACAGGATTCACATGGAAACACATTTCTGAAAAAGCCACCAGTTAGTGCAGCTGGGAGTTTTTTGCCATAAGTCACCTGACATGCCAGCTCATAAATCAGAAACAGTTTTTTAATACATAAAAGGTATACTTAATTAAAATCTTATTTTAATATCAAGGATAGGGATCACATATATTTGGGGATGCACTTAACGAGTACAGTACAAGTCACTGCGTTGTATTAGCATACCCTATGCACAATGCTTTATCTGCATAAATGACTGGGAATCAGTCTGAAATCTTTTGTTCTGATCACAAGTTCCCGTAAATGCTTTTGCCTTAGGACCCCTCCTAACATCCTCCTAAGCTACAGATAATTTACGATAGGAAGGAAAATGTAAAGTAAATAATAATTATGAACAAAGGAATCCTTCCTCCCAGTTTGCAAGGCAAGGAAGGGAGGCATATCATCTTCCCAGCACCACACAACGGCTGCCCTTCGCTTTGAATATAAATCCTGTGAAAGAGAAATAATTGTTTTGATAGTCTTTGACATGAGGTTTCAGGGTCTGATGGTTGCTTTAAGACAGTGAAGTTTAGTGTGGGAATAAGATTGCTGGGACTGGACTAAGAGAAGTGACCCAGCTGAGAGGACTCACTGGTTCAGGACAGAAGGGCATATTGCCACTTCATCCAGACACATGGGGATCCCTAAAGGCTCCTCCTTTAAGGGCCAGAGATACACCAGCTGCTCGGGAGAAGGTAAAGATCCAAAGCTGAAATACATTATTAACACTTCACAGCCCCGCAGAATGACTGGAGCCAAGGCTGGTGCAAGTTGCACAGTGTAGTATATTTATTTGTAGCCAATTTTCCCATGCTTTGGTCTCTTTTCACCTCTCTTTGCTCCATCCTGGTTAGGAAACTTTGTGCTCAGACTGACTCCCTGCTAGATACATTACTCTCATGCCTGTGCACCAGCATGCCTTCCTAAGATTTACCTCTAATTAATCTGCATAAGCACTGCTCTGCCACTGAGGAGCTATGTAACGTTAAAGCTGTGTAGCAGGATCCCTTGGGCTGAAAACTCATATATACATATATAGGGAGATTAATACATATTTATTTATATATGTTTATTTTAATTTAGAATTCACTTAGTAAGATTTGGCTCTTGCAATTTAACCACAGGTAAAGAAAATGATTGGTTGTATCAATATAAAATTCACAGAATCAATGAGGTTGGAAGAGCCCTCTGGGCTCATCGAGTCCAGCCATTGCCCTGACACCACCATGGCAACTAGACCATGGCACTAAGGGCCGTGTCCAGTCTTGTCTTAAACCCCTCCAGAGATGGTGACTCCACCACCTCCCTGGGCAGCCCCTTCCAATGGCTAATGACCCTTGCTGAGAAGAAATGCTTCCTAATGTCTAATCTGAACCTCCCCTAACCTGAACTAGCTCAGTTTTATAGACAAAGCAGCAAGAGTCCCCATGGTGGCCCAGGCACGGAGCCCTGTGGCAGGAGAGCCCCACGGGGTGGTTGGGAAGGAGCCTGGGAGTGGTGATTGCTGTGGGGTGGCAGCTCCTCCCCTGTGTCTGGGGCGACCAAGTGGCTCTGGACATCGCCTGAACCTGGGCAATGCCCCATGGAGGCTTTTTTTTTTGGGAGAAATCGGATTTGATCGTTAATAAACATGACAGGAAGATAGTTGGAACTGCCTGGCAAGAAAACCCTTAGCTGACAGCTATGCTCATCTTCTGTAGTTGAAGTATTTTGTGCCATTAATCCAGGCTTAGTGTAACCCGTGCTCCTCTTATGAGCCTCCTCTTTTCTAAATACTGTCCCAGAGGCTGCTCAGCACTTCGTGGTCATTGCATCCTCTTTTTACAGCCCCTTGTGCCATAGTCCGTGTGGGACTCATGACGCTTTTACTCTATTTTGGGTACTATATAAAATGCTGCCTTGCACTTCCCTTGCAGCTTAATTTTTCATTGCCTTTGGCAAATTTTAATTCTAGTTATTATCTAGGTTTAATAGTGAAGCACAAAGGCTAAATGAATTGTCAGAGGTCACTTGGTGAGCAAATGGAACAGCCTGGAGTAAAACAAGCTTTCCTCATTGGCATTTATCATATTATTTATAATTGGAATTCCAGCAACTCTTTGAAGTCTTAACTGAGATTGCATTGCATCGGGCAACCAAAGGGCAAGTCCCCACACCGAACAACAAGCCTTCGAACTCATTAGAGCTGAGAAACAAAAGCGAAGGGATTGCTATCTCTTTAACGAACGCACCATTAGTGCGCAGGGATTAAGGGAGGGGCTGTCAGTACAGAAAAGTACAGTGAGCACTTTTGGATGTGTCCTGAAATGACTTTTCCAGTTTTACACAGGAAATCTGTGGCAGTTGGGAAGTAAACACAGACTTGAGTTGTAATAAATTCTTTGATTTTAAGAGTACCCCTTCTATCCATGCTCTCCCAGCGCTGTTTCCACAATACACTGAGGATCTGGTGAGAGACCTGAAATTGAATCTGAAGAGATAAGTGTCCAAAGGGAGTAGAAACCCCAGTGTAGTGGAGAGCCACTTGGTCTGAACAAAACAGTGCTGGAAAGTCTCAAGCTGTGCTTTTTCTGCCCCCGCAGCTTAGAATAAATAGTGAATATTGATTTTTTTTTTTTAATTTTTTTTTCCTCTCTCCACAAAACAGAGAAACAAGTGCCAAGCTTTTCAAAGCTGCTTAAAGTATTTGAAACACCATCCCTAGTTAAAAGTCCGTGGCTTCATTTGTCTTTTGAAACCCAAGCTGTCACTTAAGAAATCTGCAATTACCAATCCCTGCAAATTACTAACTATGGAGTAATGATCTCTGTTAAAAAAATAATACCCTTTAAATGAAAATCCTACATCAAAAATCATCCCTTAGGTAATGGTTGGTTACCAAGGAAGAATTGTCTCAATGTGGATTTAGCTACTTTTCTGAAAAGAACAGTTAAAGAGGGGAAAAATAAAGAAAACAAAGTTTCAGAGAAATAGGAGGACTAAGGTGTGAGAACTTTCCTAAATTAATTAAAAGAGTAAAGAAGCCTTTTGTGTGTGAGGTCCTAATTAGCTGCCCAGATTATTTTTTCCCAAGAGTAAGTTCTGCATGCTGTGTGCATGTGTCAGACTAGCCCGATCTGCACATTTTCTGACCTTCACATTCTACCCATGTTCTTTCATCAGAGATGTACAAGAGCCTAATCCTTTGCTTGAACCATTCTCCTGACTCCTCTGAAAAGGCCTCTGAGTCTTTATTAAGGGTCTTAATAAAGTGTCTTTATTAAGGGTCTTAATAAAGTGTCTTTATTAAGGGTCTTAATAAAGTGTCTTTATTTTGTTATTCCTTTATCAATACGAGTAGTTCAGCTCTTTCAGAGACCCCTCCCCTAAATGCAAATAAAATTAAACAAGATGCGGAGGTCGTGTGTGCTTATACAATTATTCTGTTTTCACATATATTGTTTGTGTAATTTCTGAGAAATCAGTGTTCTCTGAGAAGGTTCAGGTTCTCTCTGCAACAAGTTTCATCAGTTGCCTGTTCTGAGCAATCTGACAGCAGTGCAAAGCTACATTAAAAATGAAAATCAAACAAAAATGTAGTGTGACGCAAGCACCTTAATACCTGACTAGAGAATGTACATTAATAACCTTGACACATGTTTCAGGGTGACTTTGTAACTCTGTTTTAAAACTCTGCAATCACACTGGGTGCTTAAAATATGATAATAAGTGTTTTGCGTGTATAAATCATTAATGAGAGTTTGCAAAGTGCTTTGAAATCCTTTAATCTGAAACTTCCGCAGGCCGTTCCCAATGGCTGGCATTGCTTTGGGACCTTTACAAAGCCATCTACTTTACAGGAATAACTTAGAAGATGAGGATCACAGATTGAATAAATTATTAAAAAAAGGAAAATAGTAGCAAGTCAGAAAATGAAATGGTTTCCAGAGAAAGGTGGTGGAGCATGAACGCTTTGTATACTGAAATCTCCCAATCTCCCCCAAGGTAAGATGGTACCTCAGCAGTGGCAGCATTTTGCCCAGAGAGATTTACTTGTGTAGTTACAACAGACAGTCCGTTAAACCTCCAAAGGGAATTTTTTACACCCAGCTACAAATGTAATCCCAGTATTAGGGGGGAGAGAGAGTGAGTTCTCTTTGCTGCTCATCAACCTTGTCCAAACAGCTGCCAGTTAAATTGTACCTGCTGTCTGAGGGCAGGATCCAGCTGCTTTGGAGTGCAGGAGTGCTAAAATTAAGGAGCAAAGACAAATTCTTTCTGCCTATATATCAGGTAAAGTGAACTCACTCTCCCTGAGCAGGTTCCTTGGGTATGGCCAAGGACAGAGGTCACTAAAGTAAGAGCCATGATCTTTGATATTCCTTCGTACAGAGCTTAGTGATTCCCTGTAACCCCTCCTCTGACATCCCCATGAGTCTGGCTTCGGAGCTGGCTGAGCTGTGAGAGGCATCCAGGGAGACAGAATTAAAAAGAACTCACCCAAACCACTCCTTCCCAGCGAGAGCTAAGGTTCGCTCCCACTGAAAAAATGATGAGAGTTTGGTTGCCAAAGCCACGGTGCCTCAAAGGATATAAATATTTAGAAATCACCTGCCTTGAAAACGAGGCGTCTCAGAGCTGTTCCAAATTTGAAGGCGGAAGTAACTGGTAGTTTTTTAAAGTCTGTTTATGTTTTCCAAGCAGTGCTCTCCAGCTCCCAGCCCATCTGTCTTCTAAATATGATTTGAGGGGACAGATGACTGGGGAACAAGTGCATCAGGCTGATGACAGGCAGCCTGCTAAAAATGCTAACAATTTTGCTGTTGAAGAGGGGCTGCCTCTTGAAATACCCTCACAGAAAGGGAAAATAATCTGTCACTGAGATGACTTGTATCCTGAGAAAAAAATGATTAAAATTATAAAGCTTTACCCTTCACGGCAGCAATCCTTGCAATGACATATAAACCCATGGAATTGAGTTTATTTGCATCTACTGGGATCCAGGGTCACCTGAGACTGTAAGGGGTGAGCAGGATCTTATCTGAATGCAGCGTATTATGAGGCCAGGAATCATGACCTTATTACGAACTGATTGGTGGAACACATACGTGACTTTGATCTGTTTATCTTAAAGGGATATTATTACTCAATTCATGGGTGTTTGAAGCCAATACCACACTTCAAGTATAATAACACAGCACTCTGCACGTATAAATGATTAATGAATACTTGTGATATGACATTTGATCCAAGGAGGACGCGCAGCTTCCTGATAAGCATTATTGCCCTAAGGATCCCTCCAACACATCTCCTAATTTAGGAGGGATCTACAGAGAAAAATTTTTACTGCTCTATTAGAGAAGCAAACAAGTAGCAGGTAAACAGCTCCAGCCAGGAAATCTGTCTGTAGGGAAGGGCAGATCTCAGGGTACGTGAGACACTTTCCCTTGACACACCAGCCCAAAGATGAGCTAAGTGAGAATCAAAAAAACTCTTTGTCATCCTTGGTGGCTGCAGCTTTCCACCTTGATTCTTACTGGCAAACCCTTTAATCAGGATCGATGCCCAAATAAGCATCCCAGGGACCACCCAAAGCTTGAGTGCAAAATGACACTTTGTCCAACAGAAAGGGTTAGGATGGCCAGAAATGTCCTTTTCTAAAGAATAAGAAACAAAATAACAATTTCTGTCTAGATGTCACATTGAAATAGAAGTGATTGCACTACACCAGGCTTTTCAGCACAGTGAAGTGTCATGGCAAGTCTCAGACCCTTCCTGCTCCAGCCTGAAGGAGCCCACTTGCAGTGGGGTCACTGACTGGGAATTTTCCCCATGAATATGGAGCCGATGTGTGGCTCTGGCTCTGCAGGTAGGCAACTTAGTCTTCTCCTGGTAGAGCTGAGGAAATTCTTTGTCACCAAGAAGGACATGCTGTGAAAGGCAAAGGGAGAGAAGCAATAACTTGGGATTTGTACAACACACGTTTGTGGCAGCAGGCTAATGCTTGAGAAAGTGGGTGGTTTGTGGTGGTGATTTCCCAAAACCCCATATTCCAACCTTATTTTGTTGCCCAGTGCTGCTGCATTATATCACAGAATCACAAAATCAATCAGGTTGGAAGAGACCTCTGGGATCATCGAGTCCAACCATTGCCCTGACAGTCATAAGAATTATATATAGTCATAAGAATTTAGAGTTGCTGGGGATCTGCTCCAGAAGTTTTAGAAAAGGTTGTTGTTATGACACACACAAAACTACTTTTTAATGAAAAAATTAATAACCCTGGTTTCTGAAGCTATTAAAGATTGCTGCTTAGGGAGTAACCGTGACTCTCAAATTTAAAGTGATGCCATTATCCAAGTGACATAAGTATTTAAATTTTGTCATATACTTGCAATAGTTACACAGTATGTACACTTTGTATGTCTCAACCATTAATGAATATTTGGGACTAACTTTGAAGTTCTTTCCTTTAAAGAAGCCAAAGGAGAAGCTTCAATATTGTTATATGTCTGCAGGCAGACACACCTCTGTGGCTTCTAAATGTGTAATGGAGCTAAATGAAAGATCAAGATTCTGATATTGCTAGATAGAAAACTTTAAGTGAAATATACTTTTTTGAATGAAAGAATATTTTACAAAAACATTTCCATTCATCCTGGAATTGGTCACTTATTCCACCTCAGTGATTGCTACAAGATGCATTCCTAATGAGTTTGGTTTTTCTCTGTGTTGGATTCTTAAAATAATAAAAATAAAATCACAAATCTGTGTGTGATGTTTCGTAGGAACTCTGCTGGGTGGATAATTTTGTCCCTTCCCAGTCAGTTTAATTCTTGTTTTGCTGTAGTTGTGATGTATTAGGCTCTGTTTTAATGAACTAAATTAAACATTTCTCTCTTCAGAAATGTTTCATGCAATGATGTAAAAATTTAAGCTTCCGTCTTTCTTCATTTTTCTTCATTTGGTTAGCCCAAATTGCCAACTCAAATTATTTGAATGTCGTATAAATGATTGTTTGCTACACCACCTGAATGAAGCATTTGGTTTTCTGTGTTTGGGTATGGTAATAAATCAACTGAAAATATGTGTCCAAGCAATTGCATGGATGCCATCTCCTCATGTGTTCTCAATTGCTCTAATTTCTTTCCTGCAGGAGGGTTGTCTGAATACTGTAAGTGGATGTTCTGGATACCAATTTGTTATGCCGGCACGTAAAACCTTTGCATATTACACCCCTAATTACACCAGGGAAACAGCTTGTCCAACAGCCCATAGCCAACACCAGATGCTGAACAGTATGTTTCCACTGCGAAATGCTTTGTAGAACAATTCTGGTTTGCCTTAAAAACCCACCGATTTGCTGTGCTAAATTCCTAAGTCAGCATCTCTCAACGCCTGCAGCACTTTTTCCATTGAGTGTCATCTCAAACGCTTAATGGGATGGTTTTGTATCTTGTACTACCACAGTCCTCTTTGCTGTCAGTACATGGATGAGTCAAAGTCCTGTTGTGAGAAGAGATTTTTTGTACTTCATGAGAGTCTGGACTATGCCATGTTGCACAATGGATTTTAATTGATATCTTGAAGGTGCAGTTCAGTATCTGGCCAGGTAGAAAGAGCTGACCTGTCTCACTCATTGTTCTTGCACAGTTTGAACGTGAGTCCATAAAGTCTAGACTTAAAGTCTGGACATAAAGTTTTCAGTCTCAGCTTGGTGAGATAGTTCTCAGTCTGACTGATGTCAGGAAAGGATTCTCCTTACAAGTAGTTGCTCCATTTTCTGACTGCATGTAAAAACATCAGATATCCTCCAAAAAGACCTCAGCTTACTATTGGAAGAAGGGAAGGGAAAAACACTCTTTGAGACTTTACAGAGATGGGGGGGGTCAAGGGGCAGATTATGTCTAAAAATATCTTGAAGTTTTAAGTTGGCTTGGAAGAACACACTTTTTAAAACATTCTGATGGTACCACATTGTGTGTTGGGAATTGCTAGAGATACTAAAAAATCAGAAGGTAGCGACACGATAAGTTATAAACCATGATATGGTTTCTGAAATAAAGCAGTTAATGTTGACTGACAAACTAAAAGTTTGCTACTGTGTAGGGTATGTGACCTAATTAGGCTTTTATCTAAAAAAAGATTTCACTCTCAAAGAGTGATTCAAACTAGATAATGTGGTGCATTACTAAGAAACAGAGAAAAATACCTGAAATATTTGTGCAAAACATGCAAATTTTCCAATTATGTAACTATCTAGGATGAGTCTCGCGTCATTCTGATTTGTAAATGGCCCTGTGAAAGACAAGCCAGTGACTAAAATGACAGACAGAGGAGGAAAAATGCATCTCTTTCCAAGCAGATCACCATAAACGTCTGAATTGCCTCAATCAACAGTGCTGAGCATGACATTCATTTGATCTCTAATTATGTCACATAAAACAAAGCTCTGGCACGGAATGGGCATGCCATTAGTAAGGAAATGGGGAGGGAGCATTGCAAGTACCAAATCAAAGCCATCTTCGGAAGTAGGGAGCGCTTTGCATGCAAGATGAGCTTGTTGGTAAACACATGACATGCTCAAAGGGTGCCCCTGGGCCTGGGGCGGTCTGGAGAAGTATAAAAGCCAGTCCCACAGCAGGCTCCCTCATCCACTTCTCTTGCCTTCTCCTCCTTGGTGGACAAGGTGAGTAGCAAGTGCCTCCATCTGCTTCTCTTCTTTGTCCTTTTTCTCTTTCTCTTCTGGCCTTGGTGTACCTTTGCTGAGACGCTGGCTCCTTTGTCGTATACCAGACATTCAGCTCCTTGCCACCATCATGGGAGATTGGAGAAGGTCTTGAGGTCTCTTTGCAGGGAAAGCTTGGGCTGGGGCTCTTTAATCTCTCTTCCTCACTTTCAGCCTGTCCCTGCTCCCCAGCCTGTGCCTTCTCTCTCACCGAGCAGGCTGCCAGGCTGCACCTCACCTGCTGCCTGTGCTTTCCCTGCCCTCTCTCCCAGGTGCACCTCCATCCCACAGCCATGTCCTGCTACGATCTGTGCCGTCCCTGTGGCCCAACCCCACTTGCCAACAGCTGCAACGAGCCCTGTGTCAGGCAGTGCCAGGACTCCCGCGTGATTATTGAACCATCTCCTGTGGTGGTGACCCTGCCTGGACCCATCCTCAGCTCCTTCCCCCAGAACACCGCTGTTGGCTCCACCACCTCCGCCGCCGTTGGCAGCATCCTGAGTGCTGAGGGAGTGCCCATCAACTCCGGAGGCTTTAACCTCTCTGGCTTTGGTGGCCGCTACTACGGCGGCAGAAGGTGCCTGCCCTGCTAAAGCCATGCTGGACGTCCAGTGAGGGCATCGACCAGGAAGCCCAAAGCCAGGTGCTGGACTGAGAATGGAGCTGCTGGGCAGGGTTTCCAGATGGGCTGAGCACCCTTGTGCCCTCCTGCAAAGGAGGGAGGGAAGCAAGGTGCCAGCCTGTGCTATCTGGAAACATGGCCAGCTGATGTCTTCTGCTTCTCCTGCTTTCTTCTCTGCATCGTGAGTGCCTGTTGTCTCCTGCTGTCCTGTGCCATGGGTTCATCCTGAAGCAAGTTGAGAGAGGTCCTGCTCATCACCCTCTCCCCTTGTGTGTGGGAGGAAGACGTGTGTCCCATTGCTGTGAAGGGGTGCCTGACTGTCAGCTGCCCTTGTAGCAGCCCGGGCTTGGTCCCTTCCACCACGCACTGCTTTTTTTTTCACTCTTTAAACTCATTAAAGTTTATGCTGCATTGTATCTTGAGTCTCCTCATGTTTCTTCCCTCCTGGGAATCCCAGCCAAGCTGTCCAGGGGGAAATGGGATGCCCTGGAGGGGAAAAGGGTGGGTGAGTAAGGGCCAGTGGTGGAGCTTCGATGTTCCTGGAGGAGCTGAGTACCCTCAAGGGCCATGGTCATTGGAAGAGACACGGGGCAGTGTAGGGGTGTGTGGTATTGTCTGAGTATGGAAAGGGTGGCCAGGAGCTCCCCCAAGGGTCGTGTGAGGAAGAAGCGAGGTGTGATTGTGTCTTCCAGTTGATGAGGCCACCCATTGACCTCGTGGAAGTTGTTTCGGTGCAGACGAACACCCACATGGCCAAGGCTCTGATTGCATATTACCACCCACAATGTCTCCTTGCCCTTCCCTCCTCCAAGCACTTCTTCCAACCCCTGGAACTGGAGGGAGTTTCAAGGGAGTTGAAGGGACATGTGGCCAACAGGGCAACTGTGTAAAGGGAGGTGTGAGTCCCCTGCTAGATTTTGGCACAATGCGGGTCAGTTGTACATGGGTATGTAAAATGGTAGGAGAGGGAATGGACACATAGGGATCATTGTTCCTCATCTGAAAGTGATGGGTAGTACCAGTGACATGTCCTGGAAACTCTGTGGAGGGTTAGAAGGGAGTAGGAAAAATATCTTGTCCCCTCCTGGAGCTGTCTTGTGGTCAGAAGAATTAAGTCTGGTGAGGTCCTTCTGTGTGTGTCCTGAAGCGGCATGTGTCTGGAGCAGATGTGCAGCAAATCCTCCAGAAACCACACTCAGCTGCTGTGCAGGCTGTGCCTGGAGAGGTCCCAAGCAGTGATCCTTTTGTCCTTCCAACCACGCCTCAAGCTGTGGAGACAGAGGGACTGCTACCTCACCAGTTCTGTTTGTAGTCCCTCCATCCCATGTCCTTGTCCTCCACAGACAATGCTTTGATCCTGCTGCTGTGGCCATGCTTCAGGTAGAGTAGGAGGCACCTCTTGTGCCGTGCTCCTCTCACTGTCCTTGCAAAGACTCGTGGACCCTGCTTGCTGCTGAGCAGGGTTGTGTGTTCTGTGGAAACCCTGCCAAGTATTTGGCCGTGCCTGTTGTACCAGCAGTGGGGATGTCCAAAGCAGGTGTAGTGGCAAAGACAGTGGCAGGAAGAAGGACGTGCATCGATTGGCCACCATGTGCCTTGGTCACTGGAGTGCCTCCAACTTTACCAGAGTTTTCCAGGCAGGAGTGATGGGAAGGGAATAGCCTTCATTCTTAAGCACTGGTACTCTGCTGCTTCAGGCGGGTAGGGATGACGGAGAGAAGGAAGATGGCAGAAGAGCCAGGCAAACTTCTGCCAAGAGCAAAGCTCAATCTCAGGGCGACTCAAAGCTAAGAGCAGAGGGGCCCCGCCTAGAAAGGCGAGGCCTAATAGAGCTTGAGTAAGCACAGCATGAGAGAGCACAACTGATGGTGCTGACCTGTGCATGTGGATGTCCAGGCTGAAGCCTCAGGGTTATGAGGTGACCTGCCCCATTCATCAGGAAGTTCTTCAAAGTGAGGCCCTGGAGGGCAAGGGAATGGCATCACCTGGCAAGGTGGGACGTTGCTCATCACTGGCTGCACCATCTACCTGTGCTAATGTGTCCTTTGCCCTGGGATCATTTTGGCCTCTAATAGTGTCACTTGAAAGGAGCCTGTGTGGCTGCATGGGCACGTCAGGAACAGGGAAATGAAAAGGCAGCGTTGCAGGGCACAAATGAATACCCCTATTTCTTTAACTGTGATGCTTTGCATGCAAGATGAGCTTGTTGGTAAACACATGACATGCTCATAGGGTGCCCCTGGGCCTGGGGCAGTCTGGAGCAGTATAAAAGCCAGTCCCACAGCAGGCTCCCTCATCCACTTCTCTTGCCTTCTCCTTCTTGGTGAACCAGGTGAGCTGCAACGGCCTTTGCCTGTTCCTTGTCTTTCTTCTTTTCCTTTTTGTGTTCTGGCCTCAACTGAGTCTTTACCTAGGTTACTTTTGCTGGCACTATTGCCACTTCTCTCTCTCCTCTTTGACACACTGTGGGGAGGTGGGAGAAGGTCTTGTCTGTGCTTTGCAGGGCCCCGTTGGGAAGTGCAGGGCCTAAGGCTCTTTTCCTCCCTTTCAGCCTGTCCCTGCTCCCCAGCCTGTGCCTTCTCTCTCACCGAGCAGGCTGCCAGGCCGCACCTCACCTGCTGCCTGTGCTTTCCCTGCCCTCTCTCCCAGGTGCACCTCCGTCCCACAGCCATGTCCTGCTACGATCTGTGCCGTCCCTGTGGCCCAACCCCACTTGCCAACAGCTGCAACGAGCCCTGTGTCAGGCAGTGCCAGGACTCCCGCGTGGTGATCCAGCCCTCTCCCGTGGTGGTGACCCTGCCCGGACCCATCCTCAGCTCCTTCCCCCAGAACACTGCTGTTGGCTCCACCACCTCCGCTGCTGTTGGCAGCATCCTGAGTGAGGAGGGAGTGCCCATCAACTCCGGAGGCTTTAACCTCTCTGGCTTTGGTGGCCGCTACTACGGCGGCAGAAGGTGCCTGCCCTGCTAAAGCCGTGCTGGACGTCCAGTGAGGGCATCGACCAGGAAGCCCAAAGCCAGGTGCCGGACTGAGAATGGAGCTGCTGGCCAGGGTTTCCAGATGGGTTGAGCACCCTTGTGTCCTCCTGCAAAGGAGGGAGAGAAGCAAGGTGCCAGCCCGTGCTGTCTGGAAACATGGCCAGCTGATGTCTTCTGCTTCTCCTGCTTTCTTCTCTGCATCGTGAGTGCCTGTTGTCGCCTGCTGTCCTGTGCCATGGATTCATCCTGAAGCAAGTTGAGAGAGGTCCTGCTCATCACCCTCTCCCCCTGTGTGTGGGAGGAAGATGTGTGTCCCATTGCTGTGAAGGGGTGCCTGACTGTCAGCTGCCCTTGTAGCAGCCTGGACCGGGTCCCTTCCACCACGCACTGCTTTGTTTCACTCTTTAAAGTCATTAAAGTTTATGCTGCATTGTATCTTGAGTCTCCTCATGTTCCTTCCCTCCTGGGAATCCCAGCCAAGCTGTCCAGGGGGAAATGGGATGCTACACAGGGTAAAGGCATGGCTGAAGGGATGTGGTGGACATGTATCTTTCTTGGGGGATTCAGAGGAGAGGAATCCCACTGAAATGGTCACCTGGAGGGGACTGTCCTTTACATGTGACAGAGTCATCCAAAGTCACCCACATCCCTTTGTCCTGGACACCAGATTTGTTCTGTCTCTCAGCAAACTACTGCGATGGCTTCCATGGCTCCAAGGCTTGTGTGGTGTGTGGCAGGTGCCCACGGAGTTGTGCCCCTTCACTTCTGCCCCCAGATCATCTCTCTGCACCCCCCAGGCCCCTTTCTGAAGTATCCAGCAATGTTGGCAGAGCTGCACACTCACTGCTTGGGAGTTTACATGACCTGTGTGCCATGACACTGCAGTGAGGGCATTTAGCAAGTCCCTCTCTGTCCCTTGCACACCAGAGGAAGGAAAGAAACCCTCCAGGATGCAGCCACTGTGCCTTCCTGCCCTGAACTGCAAGGCCACCGACACCAGCGAGGGAAGTAACCTTGCTTGCACATGGACTTGGCATGTAGTTGGTGATGTAGGAGAGGACAAGCTGCCTATCCTTTCCTCCCACATTCTCTAGTCCTCCACAGGTGATGTTTTGCCCAGTGCCTCCCAGTTCTGCTTCAGGTAGAGTGAGGGTCACCTCCTATGCTGCCCCATACGCTGTGGGAACCCCTACAGTGCCTTTCCCCTTAGCTAAAACTCCTCTTCCCTGAAAGACAGATGCTGTCAGCAACCCCCCTGTGCCCTGTGGTGAGGAAGGCCCTCAGGAAATGCAGACTCCATCAACGCTCATGGGCCAGGGTGAGCTGAGAGCAGAAGCAGAGTGGGGTGAAAAGATGGTAGCAGGAGGGAAGGCAACATGTGCGGCACGTGATCAGAGAGGGCAGGGTGTGGCAGGGCATTGGAGCCTTTGGGCAGAGCCTCGCCATAGGTGCAGACTGTGGGACTAGCACGGGCCAGTTGGAAACTGCATGTCTGAGTGTGCTGAGATGCTTGGGAAGAGGAAACAGAGATCCTGGTGTCTACTTGCCTCCAGCATGTTCCTGCTGGTATTCTCAAACCATGAGTACTTGGGATGAGATTTGCTGTCTCATGGAAAGCTTTCCAAGGTTTGTGCAGTGCGTGTTCTAGAGTTAGTGTGTGGGCTCAAAGAAGATGCGTTTGGTAGCCTTTAGGATGAAGAAGGAACAGCTGGAAAGTCCCAACACTGACCTTTGGTTCTGTGGCAGGGTGGGGGGAGAAGACTCAGTGTGTGTTGGAGAGGAGTGTCTCACTTCTCAAACATCCTCCTCCTGTAGATTGGAGGCTGCCGGAGGCTGTCCAGATAAGGCAAGGAAGGGCAAAGAGCATATGGATTTCTCTTGATGTTAAATGGCTGAGCCTAAAACCTTACAGGGTATCCACGATGATGGGGAAGATTACACCTAACTTTGATGGAGTTAGGTATTAGGTTACGCGATGGATATGGTGACTCCTGTCACAGAAAATTCTTTTAAAGTCTGGCCCTGTACTTTAGGGTTGCAAGAAAACATGTCCCGTTCATTAGGAGAATTCCTAAAGCGAGGCCCTGGAGGGCAAGGGAATGGCATCACCTGGCAAGGTGGGACATTGTTCATCACTGGCTGCACCATCAGCCTGTGCTGACGTGTCATTTCCCCTGGGAATATTTTGGCCTCTAATAGTGTCACTTGAAAGGAGCCTGTGTGGCTGCATGGTCACGTCAGGAACAGGGAAATGAGGAGAGAAGGTTGCAGGGCACAAATGAATACCCCATTTCTTTAATGGTGATGCTTTGCGTGCAAGATGAGCTTGTTGGTAAACACATGACATGCTCAAAGGGTGCCCCTGGGCCTGGGGCGGTCTGGAGAAGTATAAAAGCCAGTTCCACAGCAGGCTCCCTCATCCACTTCTCTTGCCTTCTCCTCCCTGGTGAACAAGGTGAGCTGCAACGGCCTTTGCCTCACTCTTCTCTTTCTCTTTTCCCCTCTTTGTCCTTTTACCTTGATCGAGTCTTTGCCTTGTTGTAGCTTTTGCTGAGAGCCTTGCTCCTTGATCCTGCTCCCAGCTTCTCTGTCCTTGCCACACTGTGGGGAGGTGGGAGAAGGTCTTGGGCTCTCTTTGCAGGGGAAATGTGGGGCCGGGACTCCTAATCCTCTCTTCTTCCTTCTGAAGCTTTTCCCTTCTCCCCAGCCTGCGCCTTCTCTCTCACCGAGCAGGCTGCCAGGCTGCACCTCACCTGCTGCCTGTGCTTTCCCTGCCCTCTCACCCAGGTGCACCTCCATCCCACAGCCATGTCCTGCTACGATCTGTGCCGTCCCTGTGGCCCAACCCCACTTGCCAACAGCTGCAACGAGCCTTGTGTCAGGCAGTGCCAGGACTCCCGCGTGATTATTGAACCATCTCCCGTGGTGGTGACCCTGCCTGGACCCATCCTCAGCTCCTTCCCCCAGAACACCGCTGTGGGCTCCACCACCTCTGCTGCTGTTGGCAGCATCCTGAGTGAGGAGGGAGTGCCCATCAACTCTGGAGGCTTTAACCTCTCTGGCTTTGGTGGCCGCTACTACGGCGGCAGAAGGTGCCTGCCCTGCTAAAGCCGTGCTGGACGTCCAGTGAGGGCATCGATCCAGGAAGCCCAAAGCCAGGTGCTGGACTGAGAATGGAGCTGCTGGGCCAGGGTTTCCAGATGGGTTGAGCTACCCTTGTGCCCTCCTGCAAAGGAGGGAGGGAAGCAAGGTGCCAGCCTGTGCTATCTGGAAACATGGCCAGCTGATGTCTTCTGCTTCTCCTGCTTTCTTCTGCGCATCGTGAGTGCCTGTTGTCTCCTGCTGTCCTGTGCCATGGGTTCATCCTGAAGCAAGTTGAGAGAGGTCCTGCTCATCACCCTCTCCCCTTGTGTGTGGGAGGAAGACGTGTGTCCCATTGCTGTGAAGGGGTGCCTGACTGTCAGCTGCCCTTGTAGCAGCCTGGACCGGGTCCCTTCCACCACGCACTGCTTTGTTTCACTCTTTAAAGTCATTAAAGTTTATGCTGCATTGTATCTTGAGTCTCTTTGTGATCCTTCCATCCTGGGATGCCCAGCCAAGCTGCTCAATGGGGAATCAAGGAACAATGGCATGATTAAGGATGGAAGGGACTTCTGGAGGTCATCTCATTGAACCCCCTGCTCAAGCCGGTCAACCTAGAGCCAGTTGGTCTATGTCCAGATGGTTTTGGATATCTCCAAGGATGGAGACTTCATAATCTCCCTGGGCAATGTGTTCCGGTCCTTGTTGACCCTCAGGGTGCAAAAGTGTTCCCTGATGTTCAGATGGACCTTTCTGTGTTTCCTTTTGTTCCCATTGCCTCTGATCCTGGGCAGCATTGCAAAGAGCCAAACTCCTTCCTCCTTGCACCTTTCCTTCAGGTATTTAAATACCTTAATGAGCCCCCACCCCAAGCCTGCTCTTCCCAGCTCTCAGTCTTTCCTCTTACGTGAGACTCTCCAGCCCCTTAATCATATGTGTGGCCTTTCATTTGACTCTGTACAGTATGTCCATGTCTCTCTTGCACTGAGGAGCCTGGAACTGGACACAGTAGTCCCAGTGTGGCCTCATGAGTGCTGAGTGAAGGGGAAGTATCAGCTCCCTCAACCTGCTGGAAATACTTTATCTAAAGCAGCCCAGGGTACAAATGAATGCTGCATTCGCAAATTGATCCCATCAGGGTAAAGGGGTGGCTGAAGGGATGTGGTGCACTTGTACCCATTTGAGGGGTTGAGAGAGGGTGTCCCACTGAAATGGTCACGTGGAGGGGACTGTCCTTTACATGTGACAGAGACGTCCAAAGTCACCCACATCCCTTTGTCCTAAACACCAGATTTGTTGTGTCTCACAGCAAACCACTGCGATGTCTTCCATGGCTGCAAGGCTTGTGTGGTGTGTGGCAGGTGCCCAAGGAGTTGTACCTCTTTACTTCTGTCCCCAGATCATCTCTTTGCACCCCCCAGGCCCCTTTCTGAAGTACTCAGCAACATTGGCAGAGCTACACACTCACTGCTTGGAAGTTTACATGACCTGTGGGCCATGACACTGAAGTGAGGGCATTTAGCAAGTCCCTCTCCGTCCCTTGCACACCAGAGGAAGGAAAGAAACCCTCCAGGATGCAGCCATTGTGCCTTCCTGCCCTGAACTGCAAGGCCACCAACATCAGGGAGGGAAGTAACCTTGCTTGTACGTGGACTTGGCGTGTAGTTGGTGATGCAGGAGAGGACAAGCTGCCTATCCTTTCCTCCCACATTCTCTAGTCCTCCACAGGTGATGTTTTGCCCCGTGCCTCCCAGTTCTGCTTCAGGTAGAGTGAGGGGCACCTCCTGTGCTGCTCCATACACTCTGGGAACCCCTACAGCGCCTTTCCCCTTAGCTAAAACTCCTCTTCCCTGAAAGACAGATGCTGTCAGCAACCCCCCTGTGCCCTGTGGTGAGGAAGGCCCTCAGGAAATGCAGTCTCCATCAACGCTCATGAACCAGGCTGAGCTGAGAGCAGAAGCAGGGTGAGGTGAAAAGATGGTAGCAGGAGGGAAGGCAGCATGTGCGGCACGTGATCAGAGAGGGCAGGGTGTGGCAGGGCATTGGAGCCTTTGGACAGACCCTCGCCATAGGTGCAGACTGCGGGACTAGCACGGGCCAGTGGGAAACTGCATGTCTGAGTGTGCTGAGATGCTTGGGAAGAGGAAACAGAGATCCTGGTGTCTACTTGCCTCCAGCATGTTCCTGCTGGCATTCTCAAACCATGAGTACTTGGGATGAGATTTGCTGTCTCATGGAAAGCTTTCCAAGGTTTGTGCAGTGCGTGTTCTACAGTTAGTGTGTGGGCTCAAAGAAGATGCGTTTGGTAGCCTTGAGGATGAAGAAGGAACAGCTGGGAAGTCCCAACACTGACCTTTGGTGCTGTGGCAGGGTGGGGGGAGAAGACTCAGTGTGTGTTGGAGAGGAGTGTCTCACTTCTCAAACATCCTCCTCCTGTAGATTGGAGGCTGCCGGAGGCTGTCCAGATAAGGCAAGGAAGGGCAAAGAGCATATGGATTTCTCTTGATGTTAAATGGCTGAGCCTAAAACCTTACAGGGCATCCACGATGATGGGGAAGATTACACCTAACTTTGATGGAGTTAGGTATTAGGTTACACGCTGGATATGGTGACTCCTGTCACAGAAAATTCTTTTAAAGTCTGGCCCTGTACTTTAGGGTTGCAAGAAAACATGCCCCGTTCATTAAGAGAATTTTTAAAGTGAGGCCCTGGAGGGCAAGGGAATGGCATCACCTGGCAAGGTGGGACGTTGTTCATCACTGGCTGCACCATCAGCCTGTGCTGACGTGTCGTTTCCCCTGGGAACATTTTGGCCTCTAATAGTGTCACTTGAAAGGAGCCTGTGTGGCTGCATGGGCACGTCAGGAACAGGGAAATGAGAAGAGAAGGTTGCAGGGCACAAATGAATACCCCCATTTCTTTAATTGTGATGCTTTGCGTGCAAGATGAGCTTGTTGGTAAACACATGACATGCTCAAAGGGTGCCCCTGGGCCTGGGGCGGTCTGGAGCAGTATAAAAGCCAGTCCCACAGCAGGCTCCCTCATCCACTTCTCTTGCCTTCTCCTCCTTGGTGAACAAGGTGAGCTGCAACGGCATTTGCCTGTTTCTTCTCTTTCTCTTTTTCGTCTTTCTGTTCTGGCCTCAACTGAGTCTTTACCTCAGTGTGGCTTTTGCTGAGAGCCTTGTTCCTTGATCCTGCTCCCAGCTTCTCTGTCCTTGCCACACTGTGGGGAGGTGGGAGAAGGTCTTGGACTCTCTTTGCAGGGGAAACATGGGGCTGGGACTCCTAATCTTCTCTTCTTCCCTATGAAGCTTTCCCCTGCTCCCCAGCCTGTGCCTTCTCTCTCACCGAGCAGGCTGCCAGGCTGCACCTCACCTGCTGCCTGTGCTTTCCCTGCCCTCTCACCCAGGTGCACCTCCGTCCCACAGCCATGTCCTGCTACGATCTGTGCCGTCCCTGTGGCCCAACCCCGCTTGCCAACAGCTGCAACGAGCCCTGTGTCAGGCAGTGCCAGGACTCCCGCGTGATTATTGAACCATCTCCCGTGGTGGTGACCCTGCCCGGACCCATCCTCAGCTCCTTCCCCCAGAACACCGCTGTGGGCTCCACCACCTCCGCTGCCGTTGGCAGCATCCTGAGTGCTGAGGGAGTGCCCATCAACTCCGGAGGCTTTAACCTCTCTGGCTTTGGTGGCCGCTACTATGGCAGCAGAAGGTGCCTGCCCTGCTAAAGCCGTGCTGGACGTCCAGTGAGGGCATCGACCAGGAAGCCCAAAGCCAGGTGCCGGACTGAGAATGGAGCTGCTGGCCAGGGTTTCCAGACGGGTTGAGCACCCTTGTGCCCTCCTGCAAAGGAGGGAGGGAAGCAAGGTGCCAGCCTGTGCTATCTGGAAACATGGCCAGCTGATGTCTTCTGCTTCTCCTGCTTTCTTCTGCGCATCGTGAGTGCCTGTTGTCTCCTGCTGTCCTGTGCCATGGGTTCATCCTGAAGCAAGTTGAGAGAGGTCCTGCTCATCACCCTCTCCCCCTGTGTGTGGGAGGAAGACGTGTGTCCCATTGCTGTGAAGGGGTCCCTGACTGTCAGCTGCCCTTGTAGCAGCCTGGACCGGGTCCCTTCCACCACGCACTGCTTTGTTTCACTCTTTAAACTCATTAAAGTTTATGCTGCATTGTATCTTGAGTCTCTTTGTGATCCTTCCATTCTGGGATGCCCAGCCAAGCTTCTCAGCGGGAAATCAAGGAACAACGGCATGATTAAGGATGGAAGGGACTTCTGGAGGTCATCTCGTTGAACCCCCTGCTCAAGCTGGTCAACCTAGAGCCAGTTGCTCTACATCCATATGGCTTTTGGATATCTCCAAGGATGGAGACTCCATAATCTCCTTGGGCAATATATCCCAGCCCTTGTTGACCCTCAGGGTGAAAAAGTGTTCCCTGATGTTCAGATGGGCCTTTCTGTATTTCCTTTTGTTCCCATTGCCTCTGATCCTGGGCAGCATTGCAAAGAGCCAAACTCCTTCCTCCTTGCACCTTTCCTTCAGGTATTTAAATACCTTAATGAGCCCCCACCCCAAGCCTGCTCTTCCCAGCTCTCAGTCTTTCCTCTTACGTGAGACTCTCCAGCCCCTTAATCATATGTGTGGCCTTTCATTTGACTCTGTACAGTATGTCCATGTCTCTCTTGCACTGAGGAGCCTGGAACTGGACACAGTAGTCCCAGTGTGGCCTCATGAGTGCTGAGTGAAGGGGAAGTATCAGCTCCCTCAACCTGCTGGAAATACTTTGTCTAAAGCAGCCCAGGGTACAAATGAATGCTGCATTCGCAAATTGATCCCATCAGGGTAAAGGGGTGGCTGAAGGGATGTGGTGCACTTGTACCCATTTGAGGGGTTGAGAGAGGGTGTCCCACTGAAATGGTCACGTGGAGGGGACTGTCCTTTACATGTGACAGAGACGTCCAAAGTCACCCACATCCCTTTGTCTTGAACACCAGATTTGTTGTGCCTCACAGCAAACACCTGTGATGGTTTCCATGGCTGCAAGGCTTGTGTGGTGTGTGGCAGGTTCCAAAGGAGTTGTGCCCCTTCACTTTTGCCCCCAGATCATCTCTTTGCACCCCCCAGACCCCTTTCTGAAGTACCCAGCAATGTTGGCAGAGCTGCACACTCACTGCTTGGGAGTTTACATGACCTGTGGGCCATGACATTGCAGTGAGGGCATTTAGCAAGTCCCTCTCCGTCCCTTGTACACCAGAGGAAGGAAAGAAACCCTCCAGGATGCAGCCATTGTGCCTTCCTGTCCTGAACTGCAAAACCACTGCCATCAGGGAGGGAAATAACCTTGCTTGCACATGGACTTGGCACGCAGTTGGTGATGTAGGAGAGGACAAGCTGCCTATCCTTTCCTCCCACATTCTCTAGTCCTCCACAGGTGATGTTTTGCCCCGTGCCTCCCAGTTCTGCTTCAGGTAGAGTAATGGACACCTCCTGTGCTGCCCCATACGCTGTGGGAACCTCTACAGCGCCTTTCCCCTTAGCTAAAACTCCTCTTCCCTGAAAGACAGATGCTGTCAGCAACCCCCCTGTGCCCTGTGGGGCAGGAAGGCCCTGAGGAAATGCAGTCTCCATCAACACTCATGAGCCAGGCTGAGCTGAGAGCAGAAGCAGAGTGGGGTGAAAAGATGGTAGCAGGGAGGGAAGGCAACATGTGCGGCACGTGATCAGAGAGGGCAGGGTGTGGCAGGGCATTGGAGCCTTTGGGCAGACCCTCGCCATAGGTGCAGACTGTGGGACTAGCACGGGCCAGTGGGAAACTGCATGTCTGAGTGTGCTGAGATGCTTGGGAAGAGGAAACAGAGATCCTGGTGTCTACTTGCCTCCAGCATGTTCCTGCTGGCATTCTCAAACCATGAGTACTTGGGATGAGATTTGCTGTCTCATGGAAAGCTTTCCAAGGTTTGTGCAGTGCGTGTTCTACAGTTAGTGTGTGGGCTCAAAGAAGATGCATTTGGTAGCCTTGAGGATGAAGAAGGAACAGCTGGGAAGTCCCAACACTGACCTTTGGTTCTGTGGCAGGGTGGGGGGAGAAGACTCAGTGTGTGTTGGAGAGGAGTGTCTCACTTCTCAAACATCCTCCTCCTGTAGATTGGAGGCTGCCGGAGGCTGTCCAGATAAGGCAAGGAAGGGCAAAGAGCATATGGATTTCTCTTGATGTTAAATGGCTGAGCCTAAAACCTTACAGGGTATCCACGATGATGGGGAAGATTACACCTAACTTTGATGGAGTTAGGTATTAGGTTACATGCTGGATATGGTGACTCCTGTCACAGAAAATTCTTTTAAAGTCTGGCCCTGTACTTTAGGGTTGCAAGAAAACATGTCCCGTTCATTAAGAGAATTTTTAAAGCAAGGCCCTGGAGGGCAAGGGAATGGCATCACCTGGCAAGGTGGGACGTTGTTCATCACTGGCTGCACCATCAGCCTGTGCTGACGTGTCATTTCCCCTGGGAACATTTTGGCCTCTAATAGTGTCACTTGAAAGGAGCCTGTGTGGCTGCACGGGCACGTCAGGAACAGGGAAATGAAAAGGCAGCGTTGCAGGGAACATAAGCAATGTCCCCATTTCTTTAATGGTGATGCTTTGCATGCAAAATGAGCTTGTTGGTAAACACATTAGATGCTCAAAGGGTGCCCTGGGCCTGGGGCGGTCTGGAGTAGTATAAAAGCCAGTCCCACAGCAGGCTCCCTCATCCACTTCTCTTGCCTTCTCCTTCTTGGTGAACAAGGTGAGCTGCAATGGCCTTTGCCTGTTTCTTCTCTTTCTCCTTTTCCTCTTTCTGTTCTGTCCTCAACTGAGTCTTTACCTCAGTGTGGCTTTTGCTGAGAGCCTTGCTCCTTGATCCTGCTCCCAGCTTCTCTGTTCTTGCCACACTGTGGGGAGGTGGGAGAAGGTCTTGTGCTCTCTTTGCAGGAAAACCTTGGAGACGGTGGATCCTAATCCTCTCTTCTTCCTTCTGAAGCTTTCCCCTGCTCCCCAGCCTGTGCCTTCTCTCTCACCGAGCAGGCTGCCAGACTGCACCTCACCTGCTGCCTGTGCTTTCCCTGCCCTCTCTCCCAGGTGCACCTCCGTCCCACAGCCATGTCCTGCTACGATCTGTGCCGTCCCTGTGGCCCAACCCCACTTGCCAACAGCTGCAATGAGCCCTGTGTCAGGCAGTGCCAGGACTCCCGCGTGATTATTGAACCATCTCCTGTGGTGGTGACCCTGCCCGGACCCATCCTCAGCTCCTTTCCCCAGAACACCGCTGTGGGCTCCACCACCTCCGCCGCCGTTGGCAGCATCTTGAGTGCTGAGGGAGTCCCCATCAACTCCGGAGGCTTTAACCTCTCTGGCTTTGGTGGCCGCTACTATGGCGGCAGAAGGTGCCTGCCCTGCTAAAGCCGTGCTGGACGTCCAGTGAGGGCATCGACCAGGAAGCCCAAAGCCAGGTGCCGGACTGAGAATGGAGCTGCTGGCCAGGGTTTCCAGATGGGTTGAGCACCCTTGTGCCCTCCTGCAAAGGAGGGAGGGAAGCAAGGTGCCAGCCTGTGCTATCTGGAAACATGGCCAGCTGATGTCTTCTGCTTCTCCTGCTTTCTTCTGCGCATCGTGAGTGCCTGTTGTCTCCTGCTGTCCTGTGCCATGGGTTCATCCTGAAGCAAGTTGAGAGAGGTCCTGCTCATCACCCTCTCCCCCTGTGTGTGGGAGGAAGACGTGTGTCCCATTGCTGTGAAGGGGTCCCTGACTGTCAGCTGCCCTTGTAGCAGCCTGGACCGGGTCCCTTCCACCACGCACTGCTTTGTTTCACTCTTTAAACTCATTAAAGTTTATGCTGCATTGTATCTTGAGTCTCCTCATGTTCTTTCCCTCCTGGGATGCCCAGCCAAGCTGTCCAGGGGGAAATGGGATGCCCTGGAGGGGAAAAGGGTGGGTGAGTAAGGGCCAATATTGGACCTCCATTGTTCCTGGAGGAAATGAGTACCCTCAAGGGCCATGGTCATTGGAAGAGACACGGGGCAGTGGAGGGATGTGTGGTATTGTCTGAGTATGGAAAGAGTGGCCAGAAGCTCCCCCAAGGGTCCTGTGAGGAAGAGGAGAGGGTGGATTGTGTCTTCCAGTTGATGAGGCCACCAATTGACCTGGCGGAAGACATTTCTGTGCGGGCTAACACCCAAGTGGCCAAGGCTCTGATCACATGTTACCACCTGCAATATGTCCTTGCCTGACCCACCTCCAAGCACTTCTTCCACCCCCGTAACTGGAGGGAGTCCCAAAGGAATTGAACGGACAAGTGGCAGTCAGGGCAACTGTGTAAAAGAAAATATGAATTCTGATTTTCAATTTTCTTCTCTTTCCCTCCCTTCTGCGGTCTTTTTCTCCACGGGGAATGCTTTGCACCTGGCCCTACCGTCCTGCTTCTGCCAGAGTCAAAGACCACTCTTGTGCACTACTCTGGGGTTAAAAGCATATATTTACACCAAATGGCTATCTTGTGTTCCCTGAAAGCAAGCTGTCCTTCAAAATACCCCTGTGTCTTCATCTGCTGGGACACCCTGTAGAAGTGCCCTCTCATTCGTGGTTGTAAGCCGTGCTGAGCCATTAGCAGAAGCAAGGTCAAGATCGAACCGGGGAAGGAAGG
The DNA here is from genome assembly GCF_013368605.1 of Nyctibius grandis. Classification (NCBI taxonomy): domain Eukaryota; kingdom Metazoa; phylum Chordata; class Aves; order Nyctibiiformes; family Nyctibiidae; genus Nyctibius; species Nyctibius grandis. Next base: position 10,639,437 of record NC_090674.1, on the reverse strand, counting down.
CAACATGCTCAGTACCTGCTCTGAGCAAGCAGGGTGTATCAGGATGCTTGAGCCTTTACACAGACCCCCAGTGTGGGGGGCTGAGTTGGGGAGAAGGAGAGGTGGTAGGTTATGGCTTCTTTGCATTTAATGTTTTGCTTGTGGAAGTGTTTTAAATGGAAGTGCCATGGATAGTAAACTGGTGTGCAATATGGTTTGAGGGTAGTGAAATCTCTTTTATGTTTGAAGGAAATCCTTCCACATGCAGGGCTGTTGTGTTGCAGTCATACTGGGGATTTCTTCTGCATGCATGTTTGCTTAGATAAACACCTCCTATAAACCTAAAAGCTCCCTTCATCTTCTTGAATGAGGAATTTGGCCTGGGCCTCTGTGATTAGAGAGTTGCCTGTCTCTGGTGGAGTCCCAGCCTAATTGGGAAAGGAGTTTTGTCCACCCTTTGCCACGAGGACACAGCTGGGGTGTCACAAGAGTGCAGGTGGGGCCTCAAGCAGGGCTGTCATTACTCTTGGGAACATTTAACCCCTGTCTTGCCCCAGAAAATGCAGTGCAGAGCATTGGATCCCTCCCTTGGTGTGCATCCCTGGGGACATCCTGACATTTGCTGCTCTCCAGACTGTCCTTGCTGGCACTGCCAGCCCTCACTTGCTTCTGGGGAGGATTGTGTGTTGTATGGAAATCTTGCTGAGTGTTTGGAAGTGTATGCTGTCCTGTCGGGATGTTGAGCCAAAGCAGAAGGTGAGGTACGGACATGGGGAACGGAAGAAGGAAGAGTTTTGAAGCCAGAAGATGTTCTTGTTAGGGAGTGGTTTCTGCAAGATAACAGCAGAGGCTATCTAATACTTGTGGGAAAGCAATGTCATTCTTCCTGAAATATTCTTGTTCTTGTGATTGGGGAACTCCAGGCAATGCCAAAAGAGGCGAGAAGGCAAAAGAGACAGGCTAATTTATTCTAAGGGCAATGAGACACCCAAGAATGTTCAAAAACCGAACGGCATAGTCTCCCTGATGAAAAAATGATGGCTAAGAAAGCTTCAAAGGCCTTGGAGGCAGAGAGAGCAATGGATTTGGCCATTCGCTGCATAAAGAAAAGCTGCCCTTTAATCCTGGGTTTATAATGAAAAAAACTGCATTCATTAAAACAAAGGCTGAAAGCATGCCTCAGGAGGCCGAGATGCTGACATCACCTGAAAATACTGCACCAATCCACCCAGTTGGCTGAAATATCTGCCTGATTTATATTCTAAATTCCCCTGGAAACATTTTGGCCTCTAATAGTGTCACTTGAAAGGAGCCTGTGTGGCTGCACGGGCACGTCAGGAACAGGGAAATGAAAAGGCAGCGTTGCAGGGAACATAAGCAGTGTCCCCATTTCTTTAATGGTGATGCTTTGCATGCAAGATGAGCTTGTTGGTAAACACATGACATGCTCAAAGGGTGCCCCTGGGCCTGGGGCAGTCTGGAGCAGTATAAAAGCCAGTCCCACAGCAGGCTCCCTCATCCACTTCTCTTGCCTTCTCCTCCTTGGTGAACAAGGTGAGCTGCAACTGCCTTTGCCTCACTCTTCTCTTTCTCTTGTTCCCCTCTTTGTCCTTTCACCTTGATCGAGTCTTTGCCTTGTTGTAGCTTTTGCTGAGAGCCTTGCTCCTTGATCCTGCTCCCATAACCTCTGCAAAACTTGTTTCCCACTGGGCTTAGATGGGAGAAGGTCTTGGGGTCTCTTTGCAGGAAAACCTTGGAGATGGTGGATCCTAATCCTCTCTTCTTCCCTATGAAGCCTGTCCCTGCCTCCCAGCCTGTGCCTTCTCTCTCACCGAGCAGGCTGCCAGGCTGCACCTCACCTGCTGCCTGTGCTTTCCCTGCCCTCTCTCCTAGGTGCACCTCCATCCCACAGCCATGTCCTGCTACGATCTGTGCCGTCCCTGTGGCCCAACCCCACTTGCCAACAGCTGCAACGAGCCCTGTGTCAGGCAGTGCCAGGACTCCCGCGTGGTGATCCAGCCCTCTCCCGTGGTGGTGACCCTGCCTGGCCCCATCCTCAGCTCCTTCCCCCAGAACACCGCTGTGGGATCCACCACCTCCGCTGCTGTTGGCAGCATCCTGAGTGAGGAGGGAGTGCCCATCAACTCTGGGGGCTTTAACCTCTCTGGCTTTGGTGGCCGCTACGGCGGCAGAAGGTGCCTGCCCTGCTAAAGCCGTGCTGGACGTCCAGTGAGGGCATCGACCAGGAAGCCCAAAGCCAGGTGCCGGACTGAGAATGGAGCTGCTGGCCAGGGTTTCCAGATGGGTTGAGCACCCTTGTGCCCTCCTGCAAAGGAGGGAGGGAAGCAAGGTGCCAGCCCGTGCTGTCTGGAAACATGGCCAGCTGATGTCTTCTGCTTCTCCTGCTTTCTTCTGCGCATCATGAGTGCCTGTTGTCTCCTGCTGTCCTGTGCCATGGGTTCATCCTGAAGCAAGTTGAGAGAGGTCCTGCTCATCACCCTCTCCCCCTGTGTGTGGGAGGAAGATGTGTGTCCCATTTCTGTGAAGGGGTGCCTGACCGTCAGCTGCCCTTGTAGCAGCCTGGACCGGGTCCCTTCCACCATGCACTGCTTTGTTTCACTCTTTAAACTCATTAAAGTTTATGCTGCATTGTATCTTGAGTCTCCTCATGTTTCTTCCCTCTTGGGAATCCCAGCCAAGCTGTCCAGGGGGAAATGGGATGCCCCGGAGGGAGAAAGGGTGGGTGAGTAAGTGCCAATTGGATCTCCATTGTTCCTGGAGGAGCTGAGTACCCTCAAGGGCCATGGTCATTGGAAGAGACACGGGGCAGTGTAGGGGTGTGTGGTATTGTGTGAGTATGGAAAGGGTGGCCAGGAGCTCCCCAAAGGGTCATGTGAGCAAGAAGTGAGGTTGGATTGTGTCTTCCAGTTGATGAGGCCACCCATTGACCTGGTGGAAGACGTTTCTGTGCAGGCTAACATCCAAGTGGCCAAGGCTCTGATCACATGTTACCACCTGCAATATGTCCTTGCCCTTCCCTCCTCCAAGCACTTCTTCCAACCCCTGGAACTGGAGGGAGTCATAAAGAGTTGAAGGGACATGTGACAGACAGGGCAACTGTGTAAAGGGAGGTGTGAGCCCCCTGCTAGATTTTCGCACAATGTGGATGGGTTGAGCATGTGCGTGTAATATGGTAGGGGAGAGGAATGGAGACACAGGGATCATCGTCCCTCATCTGAAAGTGACGAGTAGTGCCAGTGACATGTCCTAGAAACTCTGTGAAGGGCTGGACGAGAGCAGGAAAAGCATCTTATCCCCCACTGGAGCAGTCTTGTGCTCTGAAGAATTAAGTGCTGTATAGTTCTGTGTATTTAACTCTGTTGTAAAATGAATTTTCTCTGGAGCAGATGTGCAGCAAATCCTCCAGAAACCCCACTCAGCTGCTGTGCAGGCTGTGCCTGGAGAGGTCCCAAGCAGTGATCCTTTTGTCCTTCCAACCACGCCTCAAGCTGTGGAGACTGAGGGACTGCTACCTCACCAGTTCTGTTTGTAGTCGCTCCATCCCATGTCCTTGTCCTCCACAGACAATGCTTTGATCCTGCTGCTGTGGCCATGCTACAGGTAGAGTAGGAGGCACCTCTTGTGTCGTGCTCCTCTGACTGTCCTTGCAAAGACTCGTGGACCCTGCTTGCTGCTGAGCAGGGTTGTGTGTTCTGTGGAAACCCTGCCAAGTATTTGGTCTTGCCTGTTGTACCAGCAGTGGGGATGACCAAAGCAAGTGTAGTGGCAAAGACAGTGGCAGGAAGAAGGACATGCACTGACTGACCACCACGTGCCTTGGTCACTGGAGTGCCTCCAACTTCACCAGAGCTTTCCAGGCAGGAGTGCTGGGAAGGGAATAGCCTTCATTCTTAAGCACTGGTACTCTGCTGCTTCAGGCGGGTAGGGGTGAAGGAGAGAAGGAAGATGGCAAAAGAGCCAGGCAAACTTCTGCCAAGAGCAAAGCTCAAACTCAGGACAACTCAAAGCTAAGAGCAGAGGGGCCCCGCCTAGAAAGGAGAGGCCTAATAGAGCGTGAGTGAGCACAACATGAGAGAACACAACTGATGGTGCTGACCCATGCATTTGGATGTCCAGGCTGAAGCCTCAGGGTTATGAGGTGACCTGCCCCATTCATTAGGAAGTTCTTCAAAGTGAGGCCCTGGAGGGCAAGGGAATGGCATCACCTGGTGAGTTTGGTCAACTTCTCTTTACCTTCATCTTCTTCCTTCACTTCTGTGTCATTTCCCCAGAAATATTTTTGGCCTCTAATACTGTCACTTGAAAGGAGCCTGTGTGGCTGCACGGGCACGTCAGGAACAGGGAAATGAAAAGGCAGCGTTGCAGGGAACATAAGCAGTGTCCCCATTTCTTTAATGGTGATGCTTTGCATGCAAGATGAGCTTGTTGGTAAACACATGACATGCTCAAAGGGTGCCCCTGGGCCTGGGGCGGTCTGGAGCAGTATAAAAGCCAGTCCCACAGCAGGCTCCCTCATCCACTTCTCTTGCCTTCTCCTCCTTGGTGAACAAGGTGAGCTGCAACTGCCTTTGCCTCACTCTTCTCTTTCTCTTGTTCCCCTCTTTGTCCTTTTACCTCGATTGAGTCTTTGCGTTGTTGTAGCTTTTGCTGAGAGCCTTGATCCTTGATCCTGCTCCCATAACCTCTGCAAAACTTGTTTCCCACTGGGCTTAGATGGGAGAAGGTTGGGGTCTCTTTGCAGGAAAACCTTGGAGATGGTGGATCCTAATCCTCTCTTCTTCCCTATGAAGCCTTTCCCTTCTCCCCAGCCTGTGCCTTCTCTCTCACCGAGCAGGCTGCCAGGCTGCACCTCACCTGCTGCCTGTGCTTTCCCTGCCTTCTCTCCCAGGTGCACCTCCGTCCCACAGCCATGTCCTGCTACGATCTGTGCCGTCCCTGTGGCCCAACCCCACTTGCCAACAGCTGCAACGAGCCCTGTGTCAGGCAGTGCCAGGACTCCCGCGTGGTGATCCAGCCCTCTCCTGTGGTGGTGACCCTGCCCGGACCCATCCTCAGCTCCTTCCCCCAGAACACCGCTGTGGGATCCACCACCTCTGCTGCTGTTGGCAGCATCCTGAGTGAGGAGGGAGTGCCCATCAACTCCGGAGGCTTTAACCTCTCTGGCTTTGGTGGCCGCTACTATGGCGGCAGAAGGTGCCTGCCCTGCTAAAGCCGCGCTGGACGTCCAGTGAGGGCATCGACCAGGAAGCCCAAAGCCAGGTGCCGGACTGAGAATGGAGCTGCTGGCCAGGGTTTCCAGATGGGTTGAGCACCCTTGTGCCCTCCTGCAAAGGAGGGAGGGAAGCAAGGTGCCAGCCTGTGCTATCTGGAAACATGGCCAGCTGATGTCTTCTGCTTCTCCTGCTTTCTTCTGCACATCGTGAGTGCCTGTTGTCTCCTGCTGTCCTGTGCCATGGGTTCATCCTGAAGCAAGTTGAGAGAGGTCCTGCTCATCACCCTCTCCCCCTGTGTGTGGGAGGAAGACGTGTGTCCCATTTCTGTGAAGGGGTGCCTGACTGTCAGCTGCCCTTGTAGCAGCCTGGACCGGGTCCCTTCCACCACGCACTGCTTTGTTTCACTCTTTAAACTCATTAAAGTTTATGCTGCATTGTATCTTGAGTCTCTTTGTGATCCTTCCCTCCTGAGAAGCCCAGCCAAGCTGTCCAGCGGGAAACGGGATGCTACACAGGGTAAAGGCATGGCTGAAGGGATGTGGTGGACTCATATCTTTTGGGATTTGGAGCAGAGGAATCGCACTGAAATGGTCACCTTGAGGGGACTTTCCTTTACATGTGACAGAGTCATCCAAAGTCACCCACATCCCTTTGTCCTGAACACCAGATTTGTTGTGTCTCTCAGCAACATCCTGTGATGGCTTCCATGGCTCCAAGGCTTGTGTGGTGTGTGGCAGGTGCCCAAGGAGTTGTTCCCCTTCACTTCTGTCCCCAGATCATCTCTCTGCACCCCCCAGGCCCCTTTCTGAAATACTCAGCAATGTTGGCAGAGCTGCACACTCACTGCTTGGGAGTTTACATGACCTGTGTGCCATGACACTGAAGTGAGGGCATTTAGCAAGTCCCTCTCCGTCCCTTGCATATCAGAGAAAGGAAAGAAGCCCTCCAGGATGCTGCCATTGTGCCTTCCTGCCCTGAACTGCAAGGCCACTGACATCAGGGTGAAGTAATCTTGCTTGTGCATGGAGATGGCATGTAGTTGGTATGGTAAACTCCACCGGGACATGGTGGTTGCTTCTGCCACAGGGGACAAACTGCCTATCCTTTCCTCCCACATTCTCTAGTCCTCCACAGGTGATGTTTTGCCCCGTGCCTCCCAGTTCTGCTTCAGGTAGAGTGAGGGTCACCTCCTGTGCTGCCCCATACCCTGTAGGAACCTCTACAGTGCCTTTCCCCTTAGCTAAAACTCCTCTTCCCTGAAAGACAGTTGCTGTCAGCAACCCCCTGTGCCCTGTGGTGAGGAAGGCCCTCAGGAAATGCAGACTCCATCAACGCTCATGAGCCAGGCTGAGCTGAGAGCAGAAGCAGAGTGGGGTGAAAAGATGGTAGCAGGGATTGAAGGCAGCATGTGCGGCACGTGATCAGAGAGGGCAGGGTGTGGCAGGGCATTGGAGCCTTTGGGCAGACCCTCGCCATAGGTGCTGACTGTGAGAGTATCAAGGTCTGGCAGGAGACTCTACCTGTGGATTTTCTGGGACAGGCATGTGATTGAAAGGGTCCTCAGAAGAAAAGACAGATTGTGCTCTTATTAAAAGATTGCAATCTTCCTTTCCTGAAGAAGCAAGTCCCTCTTCATTGTTGTCTTAGATGGAGCTGGTGTCCTGTGTCCCAGGTGCACAGGAGCTTTCGTCTCCTTCCACATCAGTGGCCTGAGTGCAGTAACAACAGGCCTAATGGCCCTGATCAGCCTCACCTGGGGTCTCTCACTCCTCCCTCTGCCCTTTGACCCAGGGCTCTACTTAAGCTCTGTCCTGAGCCCTTAGCTCTTTCTTCAGCTTGGGGGCAGGAGTGTAAGCCTCCTGTTCTCTGCAGATTTGCTTATGCCTGACGATGAGCCCCCTTGATCTGGACCCTAAGTTCCCCTCTGATTTCCCAGCCTCTCCTTGGATCTGTCTCGTCCTTGTGGCTGTGGTCAGCAATCACTAAGCTCTGGTAACCCAGGTTACCATCACTGGATCTGCTCCTGATGTGTGGACTGAGTGCCCTGCTTGATGTCAACCCTGCTTGATATCAGCCATGCTTCATCACCATGAACTTGATGGTTGAGCTGGATTCTGGGCTGCACCTGGCTACTGTCTCTACAGTTTGCTTGCTCAGGTACTGTGCAATGGGACCATTGCTAGTGGGGCTGCTGCCCTCCTGGCCTTGTAATCATGCTCAGCCTCTGGCTCCTATCCTGCAGGGAGCAACTGGCTCTCACTGAGCCCTGACAGCATTTCTGTCTGGATGGACTTTTAGTGTCATCACTAGGTTACACAGTGCACATTCTAAGCTCCTTTCATCATGTTAAATGAGGAATTTGGCCTGGGCCTCTGTGATTAGAGAGTTGCCTGTCTCTGGTGGAGTCCCAGCCTAATTGGGGAAGGAGTTTTGTCCACCCTTTGCCATGAGGACACAGCTGGGGCATCAGAGGGGTGCAGGTGGTGCCCCAAGCAGGGCTGTCACTCCTCTGGGGAACATTTAACCCCTGTCTTGCCCCAGAAAATGCAATGCAGAGCATTGGATCCCTCCCTTGGTGTGCATCCCTGGGGACATCCTGACATTTGCTGCTCTCCAGACTGCCCTTGCTGGCACTGCCAGCCCTCACTTGCTTCTGGGGAGAATTGTGTGTGGTATGGAAATCTTGCTGCGTGTTTGGAAGTGTATGCTGTCCTGTCAGGATGTTGAGCCAAAGCAGAAGCTGAGGTATGGACCATGGGGAGGAGGAAAGAAGATATATTTGGTCCCCAGCATGTGCCTTTGTTTTGGGGAAACATCCTGATTTAACAGGAGTGGTGAACCAATACTTGGTTGTGGCAGAGCAATGTGACATGTCTGTGCTGGTGACTGGGGACCTTGAGATGTTGCTTGTAGAGGTGAGAGGGAAAACAGCCAAGTTTATTTCTTTGGAGAGTAGTGCTTGATATCACAGAAGGGTTAAAGCCCAAGAGCAGAGCTGACATGCTTGGAAAAATTGTGCCTGAGACAGACTGAGGTGGTGGATAGGGAAGGCTGAGGATGTGGCTGGTGCTCACACAGGAACCTTGTTGGATGTCTGGCCTTTAATGATAGGTTTGGAAGGAAATGAGACCCCATATGTAGGACAAAATCTCAAAACAAGCCCCAGAAGGGTGAGAGGTTGGCATCACCTGGCGGGGCTGGTCATCTCCTTCCCTTTGCCTTCATCTTCTTCCTTCACTTCTGTGTCATTTCCCTGGAAACATTTTGGCCTCTAATAGTGTCACTTGAAAGGAGCCTGTGTGGCTGCACGGGCACGTCAGGAACAGGGAAATGAAAAGGCAGCGTTGCAGGGAACATAAGCAGTGTCCCCATTTCTTTAATTGTGATGTTTTGCATGCAAGATGAGCTCGTTAATAAACATATTACATGCTCAAAGGGTGCCCCTGGGCCTGGGGCGGTCTGGAGCAGTATAAAAGCCAGTCCCACAGCAGGCTCCCTCATCCACTTCTCTTGCCTTCTCCTCCTTGGTGAACAAGGTGAGCTGCAACGGCCTTTGCCTCACTCTTTCTCTTTTCCTCCTCTTCGACTTATGGCCTTGGTATAGGTTGCTTTTTTGTTGTTTTCCTGACACTCTGCTCCTTGACAGCACCATGGGAGGTGGCAGAAGGTCCTGTCTTTCTTTCTAGGAGGCCCATGGGAACCCCAGCTCTTTAATCTCTCTTCCTCCCATTCAGCCTGTCCCTGCTCCCCAGCCTGTGCCTTCTCTCTCACCGAGCAGGCTGCCAGGCTGCACCTCACCTGCTGCCTGTGCTTTCCCTGCCCTCTCTCCCAGGTGCACCTCCATCCCACAGCCATGTCCTGCTACGATCTGTGCCATCCCTGTGGCCCAACCCCACTTGCCAACAGCTGCAACGAGCCCTGTGTCAGGCAGTGCCAGGACTCCCGCGTGGTGATCCAGCCCTCTCCCGTGGTGGTGACCCTGCCTGGACCCATCCTCAGCTCCTTCCCCCAGAACACCGCTGTGGGCTCCACCACCTCTGCTGCTGTTGGCAGCATCCTGAGTGAGGAGGGAGTCCCCATCAACTCCGGAGGCTTTAACCTCTCTGGCTTTGGTGGCCGCTACTACGGCGGCAGAAGGTGCCTGCCCTGCTAAAGCCGCGCTGGACGTCCAGTGAGGGCATCGACCAGGAAGCCCAAAGCCAGGTGCTGGACTGAGAATGGAGCTGCTGGCCAGGGTTTCCAGATGGGTTGAGCACCCTTGTGCCCTCCTGCAAAGGAGGGAGAGAAGCAAGGTGCCAGCCTGTGCTATCTGGAAACATGGCCAGCTGATGTCTTCTACTTCTCCTGCTTTCTTCTCTGCATCATGAGTGTCTGTTGTCTCCTGCTGTCCTGTGCCATGGGTTCATCCTGAAGCAAGTTGAGAGAGGTCCTGCTCATCACCCTCTCCCCCTGTGTGTGGGAGGAAGACGTGTGTCCTGTTGCTGTTAAGGGGTGCCTGACTGTCAGCTGCCCTTGTAGCAGCCCGGGCTTGGTCCCTTCCACCACGCACTGCTTTGTTTCACTCTTTAAACTCATTAAAGTTTATGCTGCATTGTATCTTGAGTCTCCTCATGTTCCTTCCCTCCTGGGATGCTGAGCCAAGCTGTCCAGGGGGAAATGGGATGCCCTGGAGGGGAAAAGGGTGGGTGAGTAAGGGCCAGTGGTGGAGCTTCGATGTTCCTGGAGGAGCTGAGTACCTTCAAGGGCCATGGTCATTGGAAGAGACAAGGTGCGGTGGAGGGATGCGTGGTATTGTGTGAGTATGGAAAGGGTGGCCAGGAGCTCCCCAAAGGGTCATGTGAGGAAGAAGCGAGGTTGGATTATGGCTTCCAGTTGATGAGGCCATCAATTGACCTGGTGGAAGATGTTTCTGTGCAGGCTAACACCCACATGGCCAAGGCTCTGACCGCATGTTACCACCCGCAATGTGTCCCTGACCTTCCCTCCTCCAAGCACTTCTTCCAACCGCTCGAACTGGAGGGAGTCACAAAGGGGTTGAAGGGACATGTGGCCTTCAGAGCAACTGTGTAAAGGGAGGTGTGAGCCCCCTGCTAGATTTTCTCACAATGGTGTTGACCATGGGTGTGTGAAATAGCTAGGGGTGGGACATGGAGACACAGGGATCATCCTATGTGATCTGAAGGGAATGGGTAGCGTTGCTGACATGTCCTGGAAACTCTGCGAAGGGCTAGAAGGGAGCAGGAAAAGCATCTTATTTCCCACTGGAGCAGTCTTGTGCTCTGAAGATTTAAGTCTGGTGAAGTCCTTCTGTGTATGTCACTGTGTTGTGAAATGAAGTGGCTCTGGAGCAGACGTGCAGCAAATCCTCCAGAAACCCCACTCAGCTGCTGTGCAGGCTGTGCCTGGAGAGGTCCCAAGCAGTGATCCTTTTGTCCTTCCAACCATGCCTCAAGCTGTGGAGACAGAGGGACTGCTACCTCACCAGTTCTGTTTGTAGTCGCTCCATCCCATGTCCTTGTCCTCCACAGACAATGCTTTGATCCTGCTGCTGTGGCCATGCTACAGGTAGAGTAGGAGGCACCTCTTGTGTCGTGCTCCTCTGACTGTCCTTGCTCGTGGACCCTGCTTGCTGCTGAGCAGGGTTGTGTGTTCTGTGGAAACCCTGCCAAGTATTTGGTCTTGCCTGTTGTGCCTGGAGTGGGGACGACCAAAGCAGGTGTAGTGGCAAAGACAGTGGCAGGAAGAAGGACATGCACTGACTGGCCACCACGTGCCTTGGTCACTGGAGTGCCTCCAACTTCACCAGAGCTTTCCAGGCAGGAGTGCTGGGAAGGGAATAGCCTTCATTCTTAAGCACTGGTACTCTGCTGCTTCAGGCGGGTAGGGGTGAAGGAGAGAAGGAAGATGGCAAAAGAGCCAGGCAAACTTCTGCCAAGAGCAAAGCTCAATATCCGATCAAGTGACTCAAAGCTAAGAGCAGAGGGGCCCCGCCTAGAAAGGAGAGGCCTAATAGAGCGTGAGTGAGCACAGCATGAGAGAGCACAACTGATGGTGCTGACCTGTGCATGTGGATGTCCAGGCTGAAGCCTCAGGGTTATGAGGCGACCTGCCCCATTCATCAGGAAGTTCTTCAAAGTGAGGCCCTGGAGGGCAAGGGAATGGCATCACCTGGCGAGTTTGGTCAACTCCTTCTCTTTGCCTTCATCTTCTTCCTTCACTTCTGTGTCATTTCCCCGGAAATATTTTTGGCCTCTAATACTGTCACTTGAAAGGAGCCTGTGTGGCTGCAAGGGGAAAACATCAGGAACAGGGAAATGAAAAGGCAGTGTTGCAGGGAACATAAGCATTGTCCCCATTTCTTTAATTGTGATGCTTTGCAAGCAAGATGAGCTTGTTGGTAAACACATGACATGCTCAAAGGGTGCCCCTGGGCCTGGGGCGGTCTGGAGCAGTATAAAAGCCAGTCCCACAGCAGGCTCCCTCATCCACTTCTCTTGCCTTCTCCTCCTTGGTGAACAAGGTGAGCTGCAACAGCCTTTGCCTGTTTCTTCTCTTTCTCTTTTCCTCTTCTTTGTCTTTTTGCTCGATTGAGTCTGTTTCCTGATGTAAGTTTTGCTGAGAGCCTTTCTCCTTGATCGTGTTGCCAGCATCTCTGTTCTCATTGTTCTCTTCTGCGGGGAGTTTGGAGAAGGTCTTGTCTGTGCTTTCAGGGCCCCGTTCAGGTCCTGGGCTCTTTAATCTCTTTTCATCCCTTTCAGTCTGTCCCTGCTCCCCAGCCTGTGCCTTCTCTCTCACCGAGCAGGCTGCCAGGCTGCACCTCACCTGCTGCCTGTGCTTTCCCTGCCCTCTCTCCCAGGTGCACCTCCATCCCACAGCCATGTCCTGCTACGATCTGTGCCGTCCCTGTGGCCCAACCCCGCTTGCCAACAGCTGCAACGAGCCCTGTGTCAGGCAGTGCCAGGACTCCCGCGTGGTGATCCAGCCCTCTCCTGTGGTGGTGACCCTGCCCGGACCCATCCTCAGCTCCTTCCCCCAGAACACCGCTGTGGGATCCTCAGCATCCGCTGCTGTTGGCAGCATCCTGAGTGAGGAGGGAGTGCCCATCAACTCCGGAGGCTTTAACCTCTCTGGCTTTGGTGGCCGCTACGGCGGCAGAAGGTGCCTGCCCTGCTAAAGCCGCGCTGGACGTCCAGTGAGGGCATCGACCAGGAAGCCCAAAGCCAGGTGCTGGATTGAGTCCGGAGCTTCTGGCCAGGGTTTCCAGATGGGTTGAGCACTCTTCTGCCTTCCTGTAAAGGAGGGAGGGAAATAAGATGCTGTCTGGACTCATGGCCAACATATGTCTTATTCTTGAAATTCCTGCTTTTGATGACTTTCCTTGCATCTGTGATTTTGAATGTCACATTGACTTGGTATAGTGCTGTACTCTGAAATGATCAGCGGAGGGGTTTTATTCAGGAATTAAGAAAAACAGAATCTTGCTTGCTGTCTTTCCATTGGAATGGTTCAAATGGTTTCTTTCCCTTATATAAATATATATATATTTCTTTTGTATTGCAGAATACTACTTGACTTTTTATCATTAAACTGATGTTGCATCTGAATTTGAGTTTCGTTTTGGTTTTCTTCTTTTTTCATCCCCTTGGGTAGAAATGTGTCAGTATATGGAAAATCTATGTAGAGCACCTTCTCAGTGAAAAATGTGAATTGAATAGTCACCACAATCAATCTCAGAAAAATAGTTTCATTGTTGTTTACACTCTTGTGAAGCATTGAACAGATTTACATATACATTTCTCTTGCTAGTGTTTTTCCAAAATTTTTTCCATATCTGCATGTAAAAGTACAGTTATGATATTTCTTATCGGGAGCTTTCTGATCTTAGCACTTACTTGGCATCTTTGAAACTTCAAGAATTTGGAAGTGCATAATAAGTTTTTCAGAAGCAGTTTTTTGGGTCTCTTTTTTTTTTTGTTAGATTGAACACTACCAGATTCTGAAGCTTTAACCATGACAGGCTTTGAGTGATCTTGACTCAAGGCTTCAAAGGTGAAGCGAGTGTTCAAATCTCATCAGAGTAATAAGACACTTTAGATGATTGTATCATTAATGCATTTTTATGATTGGCTTTGATGTCCTCTCTTTCAAGCTTTAAAGAAATTCCAATAAATCTTATTCCTTAGCTAATCCACACAAGAACTCTCATAATATAGAAGAAAAATTAAAAGAGTGAAGAACTAGACAAATGGCCATAGGTACTTCCCTTCAGAACCGTTTGGTTTTAATCTTGTTACTCACCATCTAGGAGTTTTCTCAAGCACATTGTGTGCAACTAAGAGACATCAAAGAATAATAAAGATTACCCTTGTCTGTAGGTACATAAGCTTTGAGAAATTTATCCAAGTTTTTAACTGTATCAACTCCTTTGCTCACCCATTGGAGCTATGAGGGGTCTGGCAGGACATAGCACAGGAAAGCACTAAGAATGAGAGTTGTGTAGTTTCTGATGACTCTATACCTCGTGCAGTGTCTTGTCTTTTAGAACCCACTAAAATCTATTTGAAAATTAAAGTTTCAGTGCTGAGAGAGAAGTAGGGGAGGAACCAGAGGGAAGATACTTGGCATTCAGGTTTAGTGCTGAAACCAGCCCAAACGTCCACTTGGTGGGGGGAAAAGAGGTAGGTTTATTTTTTTTCAAATGTTTTACACTTACGTTCTAAGTTTTCTTTACTTAAGAATTACTTACTTGCAAAGTTACCAAATTAGGGGAAAAAATAGTTTAGAGATAAGATGTGATACATCCCCTTTTAGGCTGTGGCTTGAGGCAGCAAAAGCAAAGTATGAAGGAAGATAAATCAATAGGTACTAGACTGAGTGGAGTCTCTGCGTAAAAATTGGTTTCCATGAGTGTATTTTCTAAAGAAATAATTGAAGGGACAGAATGCATACAGAAGCATATGGTGCCCTGTTGACAGAACTGGTATGACTATAGTAATTAGTTATTCACTCAGATCTGCGAGGAATCGCTGATTGCACACTGATGTACATCAAAGAATGGCTTCGTTCTTGGTGGCAGGAAGGCGTCTTTCTATGATGCAAACGGACATGTAGCATAAAGGCTACAGAAACGAATTTCAGGACAACGAAATGTCTAGTTAAGTGGCCTGTGTCCAAGAACAGCATGTCCTGAAAGGTGTATTTGTGATGCTTGTTGTGAACGAAAAATCTTGGAGAATTACTCTCTGCCATAATCCCCTGAGTTTATGCTTGCTGATTTAAAATCAAAAAGAGAGCAGTGTCCTGGAACTAGTCATCTTCAGACAACATGGCATCATGGAGTGTTTGTGCAGGATGTTGAAGCCTTTATTAAACGTATCATTAGAGAGACAGTTCCTGAAGAATGTGAACATCAAATTGAAAGCCATGTCCCCTTTGTATGTTACGATTGGAGAAATGGGTACAATAACTATGCATATGGATGTTTATGAGAGTATTGAGGTCATCCTGTTTTGCATGAATTAGTTCCCACATGCATTTTTGCAGGAGGAATCTTTTCTTGATAATGAAATTGTTTTGCTTTGTTTTCCAGTCTAGGTTCACCCTGGCGTTGCATGAGAAGCATGCTCTACCCATTAAAAATTCTTTCATCTTCACAATTTATGGGCACTTTTAATTTCTGGTACTTTTATACTGACTCTATTAGTGTCAATATGAAATGACTCCAAGCCCAGTCTCATAAAGACTCTTTTTCTGCTCCTCAGCAATTCGTTACCTTGTGGGTGTCTCAGGAGCACAATCTAAGATCACATTCAAGACATTTAGTAAAGCTCTTTGTGAGCAATTCCCAGTCTGACCCACTTAAGAACAATTGCCAGTTAACTCACTCACCATCTTTAAAAAAATCTCTGAGGAGATCTCCAAGGAGAGCTTCAAGCCTCTTGGGTGAGTTCTTTGAGCCAATCAGACCAATCTGGAGTTGGCCCATGGGCAGAAGATAGTTCAGGAGTGTTTTGAAAATACTGCAGTGATCTCTGATGAGTTTGTTTTTAAAATCTGAAGTAGTATGTCAAATAGAAGCTCTTATATTAATAGAAGGATGCAGAACAGAAGTGTTGAAAACTTCTGTGGATATTGTTACGAGTTCTACAGAGAAATAATTCTCCAGGTTGCCAGTAAGCACCTGATGCTGCAGAAGAATTTCTATTTCAAAAATGTACGTTTGCCTGTTTATGGGTTGGTAGCATTGTTTAGGTCTGGAAAGGAAAGGAAATATTTAAGAGCACAAGTAAGTGGGTCGCTTTAGATGATGTTACTGAAATATGAAAAGCAGTTTAAAAGTTTGGAAAAGGTTGATTTTTTTCTTAAAGAATTGTTCAGGTTTGGTTTCCACAGAGTCTGTTAAAATACAAATGGCTTCACTTTGTGAAGGGCTTATAGATGGCAAAGAATGAGCTTGGTTCAGAGGTTTTAAAGACATCCCATTGGGTGGATGATGAGGGTGTTAAAACCTCATCATGTATCATGAACAGTTTGATAACTTAATTTTGTGAATATGTACACTGTTAATGAAAATTGTGAAGGACTCAGAAGCCCTTCTTCTTTAGGAACCTAAGACTAACTTTTATTTCCCAGATGTCTATGAATCCTCATGGACAATATTCAATAACTCTTCTCCAAGGAGAGGTTCAAATCCTGCACAGTTAAATTTTGAGAGGATAATACCTCAAAATATTTTAAAATTAATGTGTCCTCAAGATTGACTTGTGAAGTGCTATTCATATTTGAGATGGTACAGAATGGAGTTATAGATTTGCTTCCTAAAAGAACTGATAAATCAGGTTTAAATGTCCCCATGTGCTAGCAGCTGTGCCTCAAACTGTGTTACTGAAGTGTAACAGGGTGATACTATCCAAATTTGATACAATATAATGTAAGAGTATTTTTCTCTGAATTTCATGCAGGGCTCTGATTCTTTCTCATTGGATTCAGTGGGATTTCAGGTGTGCATATGCTTGTGCTTTTTTGCAGGACCTTCACAAAACACAGACGTTCAGTCTAGATTGTTGTTATGCTTGGCTGGAGTCAGAGCTTTGTCAACATTGGTAGAGACCAGAATTTATTAAGGGTTTACACTCATATTCTTAATAAAAGAACACCTTTGAATGATGAATTATGTGTTGTATAAATTCTTCTTAATATTTTTCCTTATGACTAAAGTGAAACATATACTGGAGCATAAATTTTGCTGTGATGGAAAGGTGGCATTGGAATAAATTGGGTCCATAATACCAGAAGATGAGAGAAACTTGTGTGATGGAATATGTGTGTCAGAAGATAAGGAAATGAAAACAAAGTAATAAAGAGTAAGGAAAAGACATTTAATCAGTTGGAAGCATTTTGTGTTCAGGACATACTCGTTGGTAAATTCATGCACAAAGGATGTCTGTAGTCCTCAGGCCATCCAAGATGCAGTATAAAAGCTAACTCAACTCAAGGTCCTTCCTACCACTTCTCTTACCCTTTTCCTCTTTTGTGAACAAGGTTAGTTCAAAACTACTTCTCTTTTTCTATTTGCCAAATTCTCGCCTTGATAACAATTTGATTACTCTTCTTTTTTCTCCACAGTATTCTGCTAGTTGCTGGATTGGTTCGGGGGAAGAATTTTTCTCTTTAAATGTTGGGTTTTTGCTGTTAGAATTGCAAGTAGTTCTGGAGTCCCTACTTGGCTGTATAAATCCTTGAATTGGTAATATAAATTTATTCAAATGTGGGCTTTCAGAGGTGCTGAGTGACTTAGCAAATCCCAATAATAATACTAATGATTAACAAACTGAATGGGTAGAATACCTGTGTAAGGAGATGGGAACTAGGTGATCTCTAAAGGCCCCTTCCAACTCAAACCATTCTATGATTACAGAGATCTATGTGCTCAGTCATCTTACAAGTAGCAACAGGTATTTTATGTCTTTAAGGGTCTTACCCATCATCTGTTATGCCTGAAATTTCAACTGCGTTGATATGAAAACAACAGGGTTCGTAAGGGATGTGGATGCATTTATCTTCAGAAATGTCATCCAGAAAAATCCTTTTATTTGCTGTTTATTGCGTGGGAGGCTTCTTCAGTGTTCACATTTTTGTTATGATGAATCTGTTACTGGGCACAGTGGGAAACAAGAGGGTAAAATGAATCAGATACTAAAAGAAACAGCTGGAGAGCGAGGAAACTAGGAAGGTTTAAAGCAGAGGTTTGTGGGTTTTAAAAATCAATTATGTCAAACCACAAGCTTTTAAGCTCTAAATACCACTTTCTAAATGAAGATAAAATGAAGCTGCATACTGAGATTAGAAGGAATAGTCATACCGAGTTCAGCAAAGATACTGGCTCTAATCACATATCCTCAACCTTCTTCTGCATGGACTTCGCTATGGTAAACATCATCAGAAAGTTCTGCTTGGTGTCTTATAGCTGTTTATTGGTGTGTTGGAACCAGACACAGGGAGTGTGCAGCGAAGCTCCTGGCTTTCTCATGGATAACACGTCTGTGGACAAGCTGTCTGGGAAAGGTTTCCAAAGACCTCAGCTTCAAGTATGCTTAACTATATTGAAATTTGTTCCTCTTCATAAGCAAAGTTGGAACCTGGAAAATAATTCTTTATTTCATTTTCCTGCTGTCTGTTGAACTCTATCCACTCTATCCCGTTTGTGGCTAGGTATTACTCATAATTGCTGCTTCTACAGTGCTCTGAATACCTGGAGCTGGATCTCTGTAGTGTCTTTCCAGACACACAGGCAATCAAAATACTAAAATTAAAGTAATGATATAGGTATGTGTCCTTTTGTTCTGCTGCCAGCTGTTCCACTGGATCACCAACAACTGAGAGAGGATTATTTCAGCCTCCATCTTCTTGTAGCATATTTAAGAATTTGGTTTCCTTCTCAACTCACTCCCTACTCAACTCCTAAAAGGATCCCTGGAAAGTTCCTGTTGTCCTGATTCCTGAGCTGAGTAAAAGTAAGTGCAATACGACTCCTACATTGGGTTCACTTCTGGTTCTGTATTTCAGACTTACCTCCACCCCACAGCCATGTCCTGCTACGAGCGGTGTCCTTCCACCTCCTGTGGCCCAACCCCACTTGCCAACAGCTGCAACGAGCCCTGCGTCAGGCAGTGCCAGGACTCGACAGTGGTGATCCAGCCCTCTCCCGTGGTGGTGACCCTGCCCGGCCCCATCCTCAGCTCCTTCCCCCAGAACACCACTGTGGGATCCTCAGCATCTGCAGCCATCGGGAGCATTCTCAGTGCCGAGGGAGTGCCCATCTCCTCCGGCAGCTCCTCGGGATTTGGGAGCTTTGGCTACCCAGGCCTGGGCAGCGGGTACAGCCGGCCCTACCGTCGCTACAACAGCTACCGCAGCAGCTTCTCTGGGCCGTGCTAAAGCGAGCAGGAAGGATCGACCCGGAATGCTGAAGCACGACCCGACGCAGGACTGAGCTCAAGGCCATGATTTTCAGAAGCGATGTTAGATCCCCACAACCTGAAGTTAACAGAGCTGTGGGAGTTAGTCATTCCTTAAAATGAGGCCCCTACTCTGGTTATACTACTTTATATTTCTAATCAAGTATGTAGTTCTGCTGCACATCACTGTATTTGATACTTCCTGGTGTAAAACTTATAATTTAGACAGTAGATGGGACTTGATTGTCAAGGTGCAACGCTACACTGAAAGAAGAGCTCTGTCTGCGGAATACATCACCATGAGATGTGTCATTCTTCCCATATTGAAAGCTGTTTCTTTGCAGTACTTTAATCCACTCGTTGGTAGTATTAAAGTTATGCTTCTCTCTCCAGTCCTCTGTTATTTTTTCCTTCCCCTTCTACCTTCTTTTAAAACTTGTTCTGGGTGAAATTCATCACTGCATAAATCATCACTACCAGGCAGAGATGATATGAGTACTACTAGGCCCACTAATAAGAGGAGAAGAACATATAATTAGAGCTCAAGACCAAGAAAATATTTAATTTTACAGCTGAAATGCATATTGATTCCACACTGACTCATCATAATACTTGGCTTTCTACATCTTTGCCAAGAAATTATTCTCAAGGCTGGAAGCGTTTTATAGTCTAATAGAATAGCAGGGTATTTAATCTAGAATATAATATTTGTTTTAAGGAATCCTGTTGTAATTCACACTCTCAATAACTCTGACCTGGAGCTGCAGGGTGCAAAGAAAGATTTACATTCTTTTACCATCAAATCACTGCTTGAATGCTTGGATTTGTGAAGTAAAACATGAATGGCAGCAGAAATCTCAAAGGAGGTATGCAGCTTTTTGTGACAGAGAGCAAAACAGTTTCATCTATTTACTTGCTGTTTACTGCACAAGTACGTGTATTTTAGGGCTCCTTGTAAAAGCCTGGCTGTCTTTACTGTCCTGGCTGCAGCCCTACAGAATTCCAACAAAAAGCTCCTCTCAAGGAATGAAGCTGACATAAAATAAATATAGGACACTTGCAGGCACTAGAAATTTTAGAAATCTTCTCAGGTAAGTTGTTTTTGCTAAAAGTAAGGACTTGAGTTTTAAACCAGATTTGCAACAACCACTGAAGCTACTAAAACAATAGATTTTGGGGCAAAATTGAAGAGATTCTCATGTCGTGAAGGTTTGAGGCATTCAGATAATTCCAGTTATATAAATCCTGTTGCAGCTGGTTAAATTGTCCCCAATAGTTAAGTTGTTCCCAGTAGTTAAATTGCTTCTGGTTTATGTACCAGTCTACTCTCATCCTGGCATCAGATGAAAAGCCTTTCTCAAAGCCTCTTTCATCCCAAAGACCTGTGGATCATCCGAATGCCTTGTGCTATTACACTCAAGCCTCTGAAGTCAACATAAGGACGATACAAATTTCAATTCATGTCAGTAATTTGTCAGCTCTTTGGCAATTTGCTGATTCACCAGCCTGTCATGGGAGCACTCGGTTGTTACACAAAGGGCTTTAATTGAGTGTGTGCAATGTGAAACTCCATTACTGATCCCTGAGTGAGAGATGTTTTGTCCTAGCTCACCAGCCTTAACAAACCCAAAAAGCAAGATCCAAAGGCTCACAACCTTTTGGGTGAACTCTAGGTGCTAATTAGACTAAACTGGCAGAATATCAATGAAAACATTTCCAGGCTGTTAATGAGTCTGTTTCTAAAATATTATATACCCTCCAAGAAAAACTGTTTATGTCCCTAGAGGGAAGAATGAGGAAAAGTTAGCATTCCTTGGCTATCTCATTTTACAGATGAAAGGGAAATGAATTCTCCAGGCGAGTAATAGCCTTCACCTCCTATAAGGAAATAATTTAAAAAAATATATAAAAAGACTACAGGTAGTACATTGGATAGTAGAGATCTTGAGGAATGGAAACAAAAAGACTCTTTCCTTCTTTTATAGAAAAGGAGAGGAGAATTTTGTGGAGGATCATTAAATTATGTAGAGTTATAGGATTTTACAGATGAAGATTTGGCTTTATTTTTTAAGTCAATTATGAAAATTTTTAATAAAATAATTAAAGTTTCTGAAGGTGTTTACCTTGAATTAGTTTGTGAAGTCCTTTGAGTGATCTTGTCTCACACAGTTTGAAATTAGGTTATTAGCCAGGTGATGCTGAGATCTCGTCACGTACCCTGAACATCAGGTAGCATGAAACTTTGCATATTTGAGCCATTAGTAAAAAGCTGTTCTGAACTTTGAAGTCCTTTGTTCTTCTGAAGACCAAGACCAACCTATGTATAAAGACACTCTTCATTTAGAGTTAATTCGTATCTCTTGCTGAGGGTCGGTGATGCTAAGAGGAGAGACTTGATTCCTGCTTTTTGCATATTTTCTATCTGTGCAAGTATTTCCAGCAGGTTGGAGTAGAGCCAGGACAGGCCACTGCAGGCTGCAGAGGTGAAACAACCCATGGAATGATAAATGTCGTGGAAAACTGCTGGGTGTAACTTCTGTTGACGCCGTAGTTTGGCTCAGACGCAGCGCTGCCTCTAAGAACCAATACTTGAAAGCAATCTTTAACAAGCATGTTCATATTCAGTTTGATGTGAAAATTGCTGCGCATCCTGGTGACTTACTGGGATTTCAGGTAGGAATAATGGTGATTCCTCAGATGAGAGACTGGACAGAAATCGTATCGAGGATTAGAGGCAGTTAAATGTCGCAAAGTAATAAGATCAAGTGATCAAGCTCTTTCATTAAGTGTGATAGTTTGGCTTCGGCATGGAAAATGAAGTTGAAATTTATGATTGGGTAAAGAAATGCAGTCTTATATGTGTTTGTATGAGCTGTATTCACACAAACTGGGAAAACTGTGGCTTAGCCCGAGCAGTTTTAGAATGTGTTTTATTGTCTCTGGTCAGCAATTCTCACAGGTCTTAATTTTCTTTAACCTTTGCAGTACTCATGGAAATCTGGTGCTCTTCTCAGCTGTATGTTTGTGTGGGACTGAAATAGTGCAGAAGTGCAAAATTTGGGAATACCTATTAAACGTCTTCTTGTGGTAACGCTGAGTCCTTGAAATGGAAATGCTTGTGAATTGAGCCCCCACCTCAGAGCTAAATGATCGGTCACCTAAAGGAGTGAAGTCTTGAATAAGGACTATGCATCACATACACTCCCCTTAAGCAGTGTCTTGATGACTAAAATGAAACACGAAATGTACATTGGCCTAAGGAGGCAACATAATTACTGCTGTAATTCAAACGAGTCGCCACACTTTTCCAAGCAATTAAGTGGGTGCACATTGGTGAAGATGAAAGCTTTGTCTATACTGGAATGCGAATGTAATAAAGGGAGGGGGGAAAATAGAGCAATAAGAAAAGAGGTTTTGAAAGGAACAAAAAAATAGTGTTGATCAGTTTGGTGGATTTTGCATGCAAAAGTACGGATCATTAAATATTTTCATGCATAATATATGTCTCTGGTCTGCAGGCAGTCTGGAACATGGTATAAAAGCCTATACAACAAGGACTCTTCCATGCACTTCTCTTGCCTTATTCGCCCAGGTGAACAGGTAAGTCTGAATCTGCCCAGTGTCTTTTTAAATGCTAAATTCTTACTTTGATGACTGACTTTTTTTTCTTTTTGTTATTCTTAGTTCTTCATAAATATTGCTAGATTTTTTTTCCTTTTGGAATGGAAAATTAGAAAGGTTTACTTCTCTCAAAAAGAAAAGCTTTATTTACTTGTGAAGGAGGGTGTAATGAGACAGGACTTAGAGGATACTGGCAATATTGTCTCTCAAAACAAGCAGCTTCATGCTCCATTTTAGAGACCAACACTAAGGGGGTAGCTAGCCAATGAACCTGGTTGGAAATGTGGTCTCATCTTAAGAAACTGAGACTAGGGAAATAAAAAAAATAATAATATTGTGCTGAGTTCCAGGATCTATTCCCAAGTCCTGTTTTCCAGAGGCAGAAGAGCAGGGATCCCAGCAGACTCAAATATATTGAGTTCAAATCAAGGCAGAAACCTTTGATAGGAAAATAATCCTTCTTCACACTCCACGTTTGCCTCTTGTGGTCACAGGACGTTTGGGAGCAAAGGATGCTTCTCAAACACGTTTCTGTAGTTCTGCAAATGCTGCTGCCTGGGCTATTAGTGACTGAGTTCTAGCATTAGGGCACTAAAGCCAGTTACGTGTCAATGTTCAGCTCAGGCAAGCGTCACCATGACTGGCACCCCCGTGCAGAGGCCAGCCGCAGAGCAGAGACATCCTCCAGCAGCCCTATAAAAAAAAGAGAGAAACCTCTCTGCTATTTTCAAACTTCCTACTGGGGATTTTGGTCTAATAAACCTCTCTGACCCCCTTCTCTAGGTTCTTTCACATATGTTATCCTCTTACCTGACTTTTATAAACTTAATACAGCTTTTATATTTCATTTAATTTCTTTCCTGTATTTCAGACTTCCCTCTATCCTACAGCCATGTCTTCTTACGACCTGTGTCCGCCCACCTCCTGCGGCCCAACCCCGCTGGCCAACAGCTGCAACGAGCCCTGCGTCAGGCAGTGCCAGGACTCCACGTATGTGATCCAGCCCTCTCCCGTGGTGGTGACCCTGCCTGGCCCCATCCTCAGCTCCTTCCCCCAGAACACCGCTGTGGGCTCCACCAGCTCTGCAGCCGTGGGCAGCACCCTCAGCTCCGAGGGAGTGCCCATCAACTCCGGCAGCTCCTCGGGATTTGGGAGCTTTGGTTATTCCGGCCTGGGCAGTGGGTACAGCCGGCCCTACCGTCGCTACAACACCTACCGCAGCGGCTTCTGTGGGCCGTGCTAAAGCGTGAGGAGCGAGCAGGAAGGAACGACCCGGAACGCTGAAGCACGACCCGACGCAGGACTGAGCTCATGGCCATGGTTTTCAGAAGCAATGTTAGACACCCACAGCTCCACCTGAAGTTAATGCAGCTCTGAGAGCTCGGCATCCCCTAAAATCAGGCCTTTGCTTGTCTTATTCTTTGAACACTTCATACTTTCGATGAAACATATTTCTACTGCTGTAGGTGGGACTTTATTGTCTCAGTTCACAGCAGCACTGACAAAAGCAGCCTGGGATGACAAGACATATTAGCTGTTGTCTTATTGAATCCTAGAAAAATATACTTATACTTTGTACTTTTTTATTCTGCTTTTTACTCTCATTAAAGTTTTGCTGCATCACAATCCAAGTCTCCTGGTGTTTGAAAAACTTTCAGCAGCTCGCTTTTTGTAAACTATCTTACCGTTCCTCTGTTTTATTAATTGAAAACTACTTCTTCATGTTGAGTAGCAAGAAGGATTTGGCTGGTGACCCCTGTGCTGAGAAATCATTGCACAGCCACGAAGCTTTGGGAAAGTTGTTTATACAAGACAGATACTTTGTAACAAAGCAGAGGCTTTTTTTCTGTAAATAAACTAGATACATTGTAGCAAAGCAGGCGCTTAGATACACATTAGATACTTTATCTACAAGTACTATAGATTTGCTACATTTCCTTCCCCAGCTCTGGCTTTAATCACAGCGCGGGGTAAAACCGTGCACTTAAACTGCTCGTTATCACATTGCTCTTCTTCATCAGAAAGAATTTCTGGTGGCCACGGGCTGAGCAAAGTGGGACTCCAAAGAGAAAAGACCTCAGGGAGTTTGGGGGGATGCTCTGCGAGAAGACCTGCTCCCCCTGCAAACTGCGTTGAGTATCTTTTGTAATTAATGCCAACCTATCTAAGGCTACTTAAATGTAGATTTGTAACTCATGTTGTAAACCCAGCTCCTGGTGCCTTGGCGTGGATCTTCACGGCTGAAACAGTTGGGTTTGGCAGAGGTACTCGTGTACGCTCACTGGTTGCAGGTGTCTGTGGGGTTAAACCGCAGGCTGAATTTTCACCCCACGCAAAAGTCTGTAATTTCAAAGTTTGCGTGTGAAAATCCTTCTCTTCTTACTGGGATGGAAAGGCTTTAAGTGGATGTGTGTTAGTTCCGGGTCTCCAGCTCTAAACAAGCAGGCTCTGATCTTTTCCTTCCTAAATGACTAATGGAATAAATGTAAAATCAGGGACCTGGCATGTAACTGCAGCAGAATGCAGGTGAGTGACTCCTCATGTAACCCTTGGCAGAAAGAAACGATGTCTTGTGAAAAGGGTTTATACCAACGACTATAACAATTCCTTGCTCTAAGGTGGTGGGTTACAAGTACAAATTCATCAGTCTTGGTGGCACCAAGACATCATCCTGTGAGGAAGGCAGATCTGACACCTGGCTAGAGAAATACTAATTGCACTCTTACAATTTGAAATCAAAATAAAATCTGCATTTGAAAAATTATTCAAACATATTTGAAAAATAACTAAAGCCCACCCATTCTGGGTGTGGTGTTTTGCAGAGGTTCTGCTGAGTAAAAAATTTCTTCCCTCCAGAGTAAATTAATTGTTGTTGTTGGTTTTTTCTTCTACTGTTCCCCATTGAATTCCAGCATAACGACCACACTACACCTGGCTCTTTGCAGAAATACTCCACAGATATGTATGCTGTAGTTACATTTATTTTTTGACAAAAAAGGGAAATTGTAACTTAAATTGCTTAAGCTTATTAGACCACAACAAGATGCAAAACCAAACCTCAAACTTTAGTCATTTTAAAGCTCTTCATAACAGTATTTGAATAACATCAATGATGAAAATAGCTATGTTAAGGTATGAACTTTGAGGACTACGTATCTACTTATATTTGAAAACCTTTGCCTTCAGGGGAGCTATTTGAGCAGCAGAAGCTGAAATTGTGAAGCTCAAGTTGCAGGCTCTGCCTACACTAAAAGGCAACTCAGACTGCACATACAGCCCGTACTGTTCAGCTGCCTGGACCAAACAATGAATTACAGCAAATAATGAGCTGGGGGTTGCTATGGAAACAGCAATGCCAGGCAGAGGCGTCCACCCTGATGGAACTGAACAACCTTAAGCTATAGGTACATCTTCTGTTTGAAGCAATAAGCCAGAAATTACTAATTCCATGAGGTCATTAGCAGAGTTTACTCTCAGTGGCCTGGAACAAGGTGCCCTAGATTATTGTGTGAACTTCAGGTGGCTGTGTAGGATACGCAGGCTGTTGCTAAAGCTGTTGATGAGTGTCCATATTAACACAATTAGCTAAGAATGAGGTCTGAGAGAAAATCAAGACCTATCAGAGCTGTTGTGAACAGTGGGAGAAGGGAATAGCACAGGAGGGCTCTGAGTTGCAAGGATTTTTATGCATTTGTTTGAGTGCTCAAAGCCTCTGAGGCATCCATTTCTTTATAATGAGCTAATTAATTACAATTCAGAATCTATTGAAGATGCTATTCTTCTTGCATGGGAAACTTCCATTTTCTGTGTGTGTGTTTCTCCAAGAACAGATTTTGGGGTCACTTTTGTGTCTGGAGCCATTGCGTGGGGATTACTGTGAGTAAGTTTTCAGTTCCATTTTGATTAAGAATGTTTTTTTCAGACATTTAGTCACTCACAAGTATCTCAGGAGGATGTTCTCACATTGTGTAAGAAGTTTTAATTATAATCTGAATATATAGGTCTGTCTTTGATTATACAAAAAAAGCTGTGAACTTCTGATTCACTCACTTTAATTCATCTCAAAGATCAGGCCATTAAGTCATTCTGACTGTACAATAAAGTGGCTGGAGTTAGAACAATAATTATTGTAATTATTTTCAAGGAAGGCTGCAGACATCTCTAAAAATGCTGCTAGATCCTTTTTTTTTTTTAAACTTATAGTCTGATTTTAAAAGTACTTTATGTTTTCCAAGCAGAGCTTGGGTGAAGGAAAAATTTTTAAAAAATGATGAAAATAATCTATGGATACTGTTATGCAAATTAGTTCCTCAAATAGCTGCTAGATACCAGCTGCTATAGAGGGAATTATTTTTGAAAAAGCCTGCTAATCCCTTAGAATATGGAGAAGTACTGAGGAATGGACAGGGTTGGTGAAGCTAAGAAAGGCTAGGGTAATTTATTTGAGAATCCCCTTGAAATATGAGGTGGCTTAAACAAAACCTTGAGCTATTTTTTAATTAAAAATAAAATAGCTGTAATTCCTGCAGCCAGGATCAATGACATAAATTTTAGAACCCAATGACTGACCGGCACTCCCAAATCCTAATAATATATTATTACAGAAGTGATATGAGAATTAAAATATGGGTCACCTATCTTAAATTTGCACATAATATGATACTTTGCATGCCTAGCACTTTAATAAAAGCTTCTGATAAACTTTGAAGTTCTCAGGAACCTATGACCAAGTCAAACAAGTTTCTGTTCCCAGGGGATCTTCACAAAGACACTCCTAATTTAGAGATTTACATGTCTCAGTAGTTAAAGTGCTAGGAGAGCAAAAAGCTCAGTACTGATCTCTGTGTCTGGGACTGCTTATGGGTTTTACCCCTTTACTATTAATCCTGCAAGCCCCCCTATAGAAGGGGCTCAAATTCATTGCGTAATCCAAAGATTTCTGCAAAGTGACTGAAAAATTGGCTGCAAGTGAAGACATTATTGACACTTTATACACTTTTGACACTTTTCTATCAGGGTAGCATTGGCTAGAACACCTCTGTACCAGGCACTGCAGGGACAGCTGGAGAAGCGAATGCTGCGATAGGAAAGGAAGAATTCTTGTATGTGGCTTCTTCTGCCTCCACAGCTGAGTTTTGCAAAGCCTTATCTTCTGCAGAACTCTTCCTTGAGAACAAACGTCTCCAAGCAATGCAACATATTTATGCATGTGGAAGTTAACCTAAAACCAGTTGCTGATGTTTTGAAGTCTGAGATAAGAGTAAAAGTGGATTTGTGGATTCTTTAGATAAAGAAATCTCAAGAGATCATGCCTAGAATTAGAGACAGCCAGGAAAGATCTTGTATTAATAACATTTGTCCTTCAGACTCTTGCACAGAGGTGCTATCATTTGATATTATCTCGTTAGACTGGACTTCTAATATTCCTTTTTTGTTTCTTCTTCTGTGTCAAAGAAGCAGCATCTTAAGTGTTTTTCTAGTTCTATCTCAGCCTTTGTACACAGCCATAATACTTCTCAGTTCCTCCTGACTCTCACAGGGTTCTTCATTGTCCTTCCCTCTTAACACTGTTTGTGCTGCTTCTCTCATGCTGGGGCCGGAGTTGGGTGGCCATTTTCTGAAAAAAAAAAATCAGTCTCTCTTCTCTTTTCCTTAAAATGAATTCCCAAACTACAAGTGCTCATGTGTTGACTTCCAAAAGCCAAAATTCTTCATGATTTCCAACAATATTTACCTTGCAGAGGAGGGTACAAGGGACTGCATTATGTAAATTGTGCTTAATCTCCTTTAATGACACCAGACAGATCCAAAAGGGTTTTGAAGGCAGAATAAATTCTTCTGAATTAATCATTCTAGTGTTCCCACAAATTAACTTGGCCCAGAATATTTTAAGATGAAAGAAACTTGTGGTTAAATATACATACCACAAGATAAGGAAGTAAAGCGGTAATAAACACAAATACTGAGGCAAAAAAACGTGTAATCAGTAGTGGCTCATAAATAACTTCATGCACAAAGAATGTCCCAGGTTGTTGGGCAACTTGGGACTCAGTATAAAAACCTGAGCAACTCAAGGCTCTTCCACCCATTTCTCTTGCCTTCTGTGCCTCGGTGTATAAGGTACGTCTGCAGCCATTTATTCTCTCTTTATATGTTGAACTGTTGCCTTGATGATTTTGTAGCTTTTCCTCACTAGTGTTGTAGTACATCCAACTTTTTTCTCTGAGGGAAAAAGGGGTTTTCATATGAAAGAGGAAGTTTTCTGTTGGTGGTCAGTTGTAAAAATTAATAAACGGGTCAATTAGCCACATGTTAGCCAGTTATGTCTATTTATTCAACTTTGGGATCCAAACAAGTTTCCAGGTCCTGCATCTGGACATAAAATATCTATAGTGATTTCTTGGGTCTGTTCAGAGTAATGTGCTGGTCTGTAGAAAATTCAGCTAAGGCCAGAAGAACATGGGGATACTGGCCAATACTGGCAGTCCTGGGTGACCAGATCTCCGCATAGAAAGCGATCATCAGTCCCTGCCTACCTTTGAAATTCAATTCGTAGTTCTTCTGCAGGCAAGAAATGACCTTTAACAAGTTGCTTCTCCATCCTCCAAACAACCGTGGACAGATTTATACTGTAGCTTCTGAGATCTGCTGATGATTTTAATATTAATAGCAATACACAAACATGGAAGTGTTCCTGAATTCAGCTACCTGTCCTTCCATTTCTTATTGAACAAATCTTAAGTGCTTAATCTTCTATTTTCCACTTTCTAAAATTGGAAGAAGGGACCTCCAAGATGGCACATGCATGAGAGAAAGCAATAAGAATGTAACGGGAAAGGTTATTTGCTGGATTAGCATTAGGTAGGATGTTTGTCATCATTGACTGTTCAGCAATGAGGGAAGCCTTGGAACCTGTTCCAGCAGAGCACCTTCATCTGAAGGCTACAGAGTCAACCTCCATTTCTCTAGGACACACAGAGCCCTCATAGTTTTCCTGTGTGCAGCCACAACTCTTTGTACAAAGAGAGTTTTATTTAAATTCTTATATTGCATTTCTTTTTGTGTGTGTTTCAGATTTACCTCCACCCCACAGCCATGTCCTGCTACGACCTGTGTCCACCCACCTCCTGTGGCCCAACCCCGCTGGCCAACAGCTGCAACGAGCCCTGCGTCAGGCAGTGCCAGGACTCGACAGTGGTGATCCAGCCCTCTCCCGTGGTGGTGACCCTGCCCGGCCCCATCCTCAGCTCCTTCCCCCAGAACACCACTGTGGGATCCTCAGCATCTGCAGCCGTCGGGAGCGCGCTCAGTGCTGGAGGTGTCCCCATCTCCTCCGGCAGCTCCTTGGGATTTGGGAGCTTTGGCTACCCAGGCCTGGGCAGCGGGTACAGCCGGCCCTACCGTCGCTACAACACCTACCGCAGCGGCTTCTGTGGGCCGTGCTAAAGCGTGAGGAGCGAGCAGGAAGGAACGACCCGGAACGCTGAAGCACGACCCGACGCAGGACTGAGCTCATGGCCATGGTTTTCAGATGTGATGTTAGATCCCCACAACCTGAAGTTAACAGAGCTGTGGGAGCTCGGCATCCCCTAAAATCAGGCCTTTGCTTGTCTTACTTTTGTTATGCTTTACTTTATATTTCTGATCAAATGTCTTGTTCTCTTACGCTTTTTTTTTGTATTTGACAATGACTAGGTGAAATATGTAATTACTAGAAATTGTTCTGCATGACTGAATTAGTACAGTCCACTTAAACAAGGAGAAGGAAGATCTCATTTCGCGGAGTGTGTCATTGTGAGAGGGATGAGTGGGTACTGTCCTCAGCGACCATGGAAATGTATTCCTTTCACTTTACATTGCTTCCTTCCATTCCTCAGCCTCATTAAATTTGTGCTGCATCATACTCTGAGTCTGCCTGTACTTCTTTCTTCTCCCAGCCCCTTTTCCAGCTTCTCTGTGGCAAAACAGATCCCTTGGCAAGTCAGCAGTTCCAGAAAACACTGTGCAAAAAACTTTGTGCCAATTAGTGGTGGAGTCACCATCTCTGGATGTGTTTAAGACAAGACTGGACTTGGCACTTAGTGCCATGGTCTAGTTGACATGGTGGTGTCAGGGCAATGGTTGGCCTTGATGATCCCAGAGGGCTCTTCCTACCTCATTGATTCTGGGATTCTCTGTGAGAACGAGTCAGATTTCAGTTATGGAAAAATTTTTTCTTTTACCCCTACATGGTAAATCCAGCCCAAGACAATTTATCAAAGGCTGGAAAGAGATGATGTTCACCTGCAATGGGTACAAATCCTGTTGCAGAAGCAGGAAATCTTAAAGTAAGGGAGCTCCTTCTGTTTAAACTTTAAAGACCCTTTACCTGCTGTACCATGGAGATGGAAAAGGCCCTTTAACGGTTTTAATATTACTCTTTTATGAGAAAAAGTTTGAGATGGATGTCTTTGAAGAGAGATGGGCATGGGGCAATAAGCTGATTTGAGAAGGGGGGTTAGCTCCCCTTCAATGAGAAGTGGAGTAGCCTAATTTTGGGGAAAAGCTCATGGAGAGGAATACTGTTTCTCCTTATCCTTCTGCAGATGTAACAGACTAGTGTCTACATAGAAAAGAGGACAGAGAGATGCAGCAGGATAATTTGTGCATGAGGAACACTAGAAGTATAGGGGTAAACCTTTTTCTGAAGTGCTGCTCTCATTCATCTGTTCTCAGCTTGCTGCATGAATAGGATATATGTGCTATTACCTGGGCAACCTGGAAGAAGATTGTGGCTTTCTTTACCCTATTAGTGATACTTAGGAAGACCCCTTTAAAAGAAAGGAGAGATGCTTTTTCTGAGCACAGCTGAGCTTGCTCAGGGCAGAGGTAGTGGGAGAGAGGCAGCAAGCTGGTGTAGCCCAGAGCTTTCTGATGGCTGCAGCACCTCTTGGCAGCTGAGATCAGGCCCTGGTAAGTCTCAGAGGGGAAGAGAAGGCTTTGTGGTCTTCTGCAAGGGAATTGGCCTTTAAAATTTGCTGGTCTGGGGGAAAGAGATTAAAAGATTTTAAATTCTAACTGTTTCTCAGTGTGTCTTTGTAAACTGACTCCTACCTGTTGTGCCTGGTAGATGTGAACTTTAATGGGTATTGCTTTGTTCTAGCTTGATCATCTGTGTTGTAGTAAAGGTAATGTTTAGAGACTGGGAGCTTTGGTCCCTAAAGGAAGAAGGTTTGAAAAGCTCTACCTGAAGGCTCTGGATGATTCAATGTCCTGTCATCCCATACGACTCACAGCCTGATATCTGTGAAATTTTTTGCTTGGAGCCTTGTCTGTGTCTGTGCAGACTGATGTTGAACTGTAATTAAAGCCAGGGAAAGACGTTGACAAAGTTATATTGACTACAGTCATTAGTGGAGCTAAATTAAAGGAGGTACATCAGTTTCATGAAACAATTAATAATTTTAAGGAGTAGGTTTTCTTAATAGACAACAGAGGAGAAGGGAAAGTTAGCAGTCTGATATTATAACACAGCAGAAGCTTGGTCGGAAATAAATGTGTAATATATTTTTTGCCATCTCAACTGAAGCTATTGCTTGATCAAAGAGGATGTATTCCAAAGAAGTCATCGTTCATTTGCAGTCATTGCAAAATAGCTTTCTCTTATGGTGGTCAACCTGTGTATCTAACACAGTGAAGTTACAATTCCACAGTATGGATATGGCTGGAAAGAGTGATGGCTGAGGCACTGCAGTGAAGGTATCTTTAACATATTCAGGTGGACACATAATGACATTTCTCATGACAAAGTACATTTTCATGCCCTTGCAATCCCCTTTTGCAGTTGTCTGTTAAGCTTTCTTCTAACCAACTCCACCAAACCTCTCTGCAGAGGTAACCCCTGTGCATATACACTCTTTCCAAAGCTGGGGTCTTTCCTTCAAGCATCCAGAAATTGTAGCAGAATGCTGGTATGCAGCTCACTTCTTCAAAACAAAAAGCAAAAAAAATCCTCAAGTATCGTTTCCCCACTTCATTCCTGTCCCAAACTGTCTTCTTTGGCTTAAAACTTATCATAGCAACAAGTATAGCGCAGTCCCAAAGTAAAAGGTTTCTCTGGTATTGTAGTTAATCAGAAAGTGTTTTATTCACTGCTGCAGAATATGAGCTAGATGATCATGTTACAGAGAAAATTTGCTAGGAAAGACAAGCTCAGGAGCTGCCTGTCAAGTTGCTATTGTGTTTGCTTTGGAAATGTCATACTGCGTTACACTGGGGTCTGTGTAATCAGGCAGCATGTGTGCGATAGCACATGGTACTAAACAATAAAACAGCAGCATAATAAGCAGTGTCTGGTAGAGTACACGTGCTCGAACAAAAGAACTGTCTGCGTATTCTCTTTCTTGACTGATAAACTTATATCCGTTAATATCTATCACGGAATAGCTGGAACAAGTTGGTCCCACAGAAAACAGAATAACATGAGCTGTATTTGCTACTGCTGTCAGTGAAATTGTATTTTAATCCTACGTTTTGTAAAGCTGAAACCAGAATTGCAGCACCTGCTGTGCGTGCAGGGATAAGGGAAGAGGCAGGAAGGCTCTGAAGAGCAAGAGCTTTTATAGCTTTCTCAGGCTGCCTGGGGGATCTGAGGCATTCTTGCACATTTATTAACTAGTTTCTGCATTAATTATATTGGGGTTTTTTGCATATGGCTGGGTTCCCACTAGTGAAGTTGTTTTGTTTACTGTTTATGTTTATTGACTAGACTTATCCTGGCGTTGGATGAAAACCACAATCCGTGGTGTCTCTTTCATCTTTTTAGTTTGCATCCATTAAATATGCCTGGCTCCATTATACCGACTCCACCTGCCCAAAACGTGGATGAGTCAAAATTCACTTTGGTTAGGAATTTTGTCTGCTCTTTAGCATTTTGGTCACACCGGCCCATGGGAGTCCCACCTGCCGTCACAGCAAGATCTTTTAATTTAAGTCCTGAGTGTGCAATTTAATCCCTGATAAGTGACTCAGATTTAGGTTCACTACTCTTTGTAATATTCCAACGAGCAACATCCCAAAGCTTTCAGCTCCTGGGATGAGGACATTGAGCCAGCCAGGCTAATCTGATGTGTGATCACTTTCAGGACAGGACTAATGATTTTTTTTATCATCACTATACCTTTGGATGAGTTTGTTTTCAAAACCACATGTTTCTCTTATGGTTAATAGATAGTTATTGCTATAAAGGAATATATTTTTTAATATATTGATGTTGCAGTAGTGTGTCTCTGTGTGTGCGAGCATTGGGGAAAGACTGGTACATCCCAAGGGATAGGAGAGCTTCAGTCAGCAGCGTCACTGATGGGGGTCATCACATACCTAAGGACATCCAGTCACTGATAATTGGAATGGGATTGTTAACATGTGATTTTATGCAAATAGTTATTTGTAGTTTAAGTTAAAAAATGGAAGGACTCCAGTTTGTGACACCATATAATGTGAGGAAGTTTGTGAAATTCATGAGTAGTCATGGTCACAAATTTTAAATGCTGATCATGGTCAAATAGTGCCACGTATCTTCACATTTTCCGGTAATGCGTTATTTGCATGTCTGAGCCATTGATTAAAACGTGTTGTGAACTCTGAAGACTTTTGTTCTTCAAAAGTGTACAATCAGCATTATTTCCCAGGAGATGTTCGTGAAGACACTCACAGTTCAGAGATAATTTGCATGTCTCTGGATAAGTGATTTAAACATTAGGAGACGAGAGATTGGAATAATGACGCTTACCCTACAATCTGCTTACGCGTTGTCTGCAATTACTTTTTAATCTAGAA
Source organism: Nyctibius grandis (assembly GCF_013368605.1). Classification (NCBI taxonomy): domain Eukaryota; kingdom Metazoa; phylum Chordata; class Aves; order Nyctibiiformes; family Nyctibiidae; genus Nyctibius; species Nyctibius grandis. Next base: position 10,605,329 of record NC_090674.1, on the reverse strand, counting down.
ATTGTCTTTGAAAAAGAAATTGGATTGTTGCACGTTGTGATGTTCTTTAAGAACATGCAAAATGAAGACAATATCATTTGCTTTCAAAAGATGAAAAAAGAACAAGAATATTATAAACTTCTGTAAGTAGCTACCATTAATTTGGAGTATAATTTTGTGCAAGACACAGTAAAGGAAAATAATAATTCAATAGCAAATGTAAAACTGTTTGGCGTCGTTAATGACCCCAAAGCTTGTGCAAGACTTTGAGTGCCAGTGTCTCTGACTAGCCTAAAATTCACATGCATCCTCAATCTGACCTGAATTGTTTTCCTGGAGTTTGATGTAGGAAGAAAGCTAAAACTGCAGACTCCCTAGATTAAGGACTTTGACAATTCCCAAATTGAAGAGCTGTGTCTCAAATTCCTTCACGGAAGTGTAGTAGTTTAACATTAAATGGAGAGATCAGACTGCTGATCCCTTTCATCCTGTCTCCTGAGTCAAGGAAGTAAAAAAATATTTTCCCTCAAATAATCTATTTCCCAGTAAGTACCTTTGAGACTGATAAAGTGTAATCAGCTCTGCTCAGTGCTTTCTGTAACAATTTTATTTTCTGAATTTGTGTGCTTGGCTGTTTGAGAGGAATTTGACAAACCTACTGTCCAACTCAGAGTCAGAAACAGTAAGTTCTGGCTTTTTCAGAATGAGAAGTGTCAAAACTTATGCTCTCCATGAAGAGGGAAGGGGGATTTCACATGCGTCTTTCCTAATATATGTATTCATCTGTGTCAAATGACGTACATTGCATATATTGTCCTTAGGATGCAAATAATTTCTGTAGTAACTCAGATGAATCAGTTGATCTGGCTAGGAATTAACTGGGCTCATAAAATTTTAAGATAAAAGAAACCTCTGTAGTAGAATGCATACATTATGGTGAGGAAATTAAATCAAGGCAATAAATACAAACAGTGAGGAAAAAGTAAATCATCAGCTGGGAATATTTTGCATACAAGAAGGCTTGAGCAATTGGCTGGTAAATAGCTATGTGCATAAAGTATGTCTGGGCTCCTCAGGCACTGTAGGACACAGTATAAAAGCCAGCACAGCGTGAGCTGCTGCCATCCACTTCTTCTGCTTTATTCTCCTTGGAGAAAAGGGTAAGTCTGAATCTTCTCTCTGTCTTCCAATGTCCTGAATTGTTGCCTTCATTATATTTCATTTTTACTCTGTCTTGTCTATAGCAGCCTAAGGTTTATGTTCTTTATCAGTGTGGGGGGGAGACCTGCCAGTAGCTCTTTCTCTAAAAGAGGGTGGCTGTTCTTTGAAGGGTGGGCACAGGATTTCGGACTCATTTTTCATTTGTGTCACTGGATCATTCAGTTTCAAGATGTTCAAATCTCTGCATGGGAATTTCTCAGCAACTAGAAGTTGATGTGGAAAACCTGTACAGAGATTTTGGCTTTCTCGCAGCTTTTTCTGTAGACAGGCAAGCAAGTGGGCTCCAATTTTCACAAGTGTGCTGAGCAATATTGAAAGTATATTCCTCCTTGTACCAGGATACCATGAAAATAATCCTTCTCTGTTCCTAAGCACTTTAGGACCATAAATCTTTGATTCCTCTCCTTCTAAAATGCTCTGAATACGTTGGCACTAGATCTCCATTGCAGCACCTTGGAAACCTGTAACTGAACCAGCAATAGTAAATCTTCCGCCTGTTCTATTTGCTTATCGCATGATTTTGGACACCAACAACTTTAATTCCCCCCCTGCCCTTCAGAAATAGGCAGAAAGATGCTTTCTCTGTAAGACTGATGTAAGAGGAGATAAGCACAAAGAAAAGGGGATGATCAAATAAGAATTAGGCGGAATATTTGTTCTTTTGCTGTTTAAGAGACAAGCCCACCTGTGGGGAGGATAACGGCTCCCTTTCATGGGTGAGTGTCACATTATCAGGTTTTGCTCCTACTTCTACCTGCTGAAGAATGTTTTCTTCTTCCCTCTGTTGTGGGGCAAAGTTTCTCCTGGTTGTATCATACAGGAGCTCAGAAGCCTTGTCCCTCGTGTCCCACCTATTGCAGGGCTGCACGCATCCCGGAGGAGTGTTATGGGGAATGAGCTATCAAAGCCTGCTCAGGAGCAGGTAGAGCTACGTCTTGAGCTGTCCTCTGTAGTGTAGAGGAGGTTGGGTTTCATTGAAGTCTCCTTTCAACCCAAGACTAACACATTATTCCATTCTCCACAGTCTCTAGTTAGTTTCTTGCACTCTCCGTCATCTTAGCAGCTTAATTACATGACTAAAATTACAAATTCTTTCTTGTATTTACTTCCTTCTCTGTGTTTCAGACTCTCTTCCATCCCACAGCCATGTCCTGCTACGACCTGTGTCCCCCCACCACCTGTGGCCCAACCCCACTGGCGAATAGTTGCAATGAGCCCTGCGTCAGGCAGTGCCAGGACTCGACATATGTGATCCAGCCCTCTCCCGTGGTGGTGACCCTGCCTGGCCCCATCCTCAGCTCCTTCCCCCAGAACACCACTGTGGGATCCTCAGCATCTGCAGCTGTTGGGGATGCTCTCAATGCTGGGGGGGTCCCTATCTCCTCTGGCAGCTCCCTGGGACTTGGGAGCCTTGGATATTCAGGTCTAGGTGGCCTTTATGGGAGGTCCTACCGTCGTTACAACCGGTGTGGGCCATGATAAAGCCTTGGGGAAAAAACCACAAAGGAACAACCAGAAGCTTAAAAGCGTGATCCGGATGCAGGACTGAGTTCATGGCCATGACCACATGCTTGCTGACCACCCTCAGCTTTCCCCTAAGCGAATGGGACCGCAGGAGCTTGGCATTTCTGATTTAATGCCTTTCTCTGTTATCAATGAGGTGAAAAATGTAACTTTTATTGTTGCATGTAGGAGTTGGGTGTCCAGCTGTAAAGCATTGCCTTGAAATGGATGATGAGTTTTATCCATATCCAACCCTGCTGCTTTCTTACGCTGTACATTTTTTTAAAATTCTACTTCTCACTCATTAAACATATGGTGCATCATAATACGTGTCTTGCGATGTTCTTCCTCTTTGGAGCCTTCTCTGGGAGAAATTTGCCTGTGCATAAATTGTCAGAACCTGGCAGATCTTCATTTAAATCATACCATACCAATTAGTAAGGAGGTAATCATAGATAAATGTAAGCAATGAGTAATAATCCTTTTTTGATAGGATGTATTTTCCCTTAGTCAGACTTCTTTAAGTACAATATGAAATAATCATTCCTGGCTATCAATGGGGAAAAAGACACTGTCTTATAGTCAATAAATAATTTTGTTGCTTGGTATTACAATTCCCTGGAGCTCATAAAATCCCAGCAAGCTCTGGTATTACTTTCACACTAACTTTTTAGTTTTTGAAAGAGATTTTGCCATCAACAAAGAATGGCAGTAAATATCAGGAAGAACATTTAAAAATCAACGCATGAAAGAAAAAAACTACTTATGATTCTTCCTTCCTTGGCTTGCTAGTTTAGGAATGCTGCAATTATGTGGTAATTGGTTGGTAAATTATGTGGTGATTCGGGCCCTTTGGGATGTCACCAGAAATCCTCAGAGCACTAACAATTACCCTGCCTGTTCTGAACCTTGGGGAAGATAATGAGGGCTAAATTGCTAAACAAACATTCATCAACAAAATGCTGTTGATGCCTTAAGGATCCCAATTAAACTGTCAATTCACATCTTAAAGAGAGATTGAGCAGGGCAGATTGTTTGATAAGTTAACTCAGCGCAGCAGGGAGCTTTGCTCCCGGAGGAGGCTAAAAGATAAATGAAAACCAGAGAGGTTCTTGTGCAACACCACGGGGTTTAATGGGAAAGAGAAGCAGAGCAGCCTGTTACAGAAAACCAAGGCAATACAAGGGGAAACGCATCATGCAGGCATCACACTCTGGTACCAGTGCCCTGCTCAGGAGCCAGGGGACAGCCCAGGTGACGGAGGGATGCAGGGGACACCGAGGCTCAGCCATGCAGCCAGGGCACACCCTGGCACAGGGTACTGGGCTACTGGGCACACACAGCCTCCTCCCATCCCCATGCCAGGGCAGCTGATGCATGCTGCTAGTCCCCATGGCTTGTGCTCCATGTCCTCATGTCTTGGTCCTTGCTTCAGGGCTGTTGCTGGTTGTGGGCAGCATCCTGGGGGCTTTAGAAAGACCCACAGCTCCCACGGCGGGACCTGCCCCACCTCTGGGCACCAGGGATGTAATACCCCGTGCCACGGGAGGAGAAGCCAGAGCTGTAGGACCTCCCACAACTGCCAAAGCCACCTTGGCCCCCATAGCCCAGGGAGCCCCCGTAGCCCAGGTCATCTCCATAACCTAGGGAACGGCCATACCCAAGGGAGCCCCCGTAACCTCCCAAGCCAAAGGAACTGCCATAGCCCCGGGAACCCCCATAGCCAGAGGAGCCCCCCAAGCCCAGGGAGTTCCCATAGCCCCCCAAACCAAAGGAGCCCCCATAACCCCCTGAGCTCAGGGAACCCCCATAGCCCCCCAAGCTCAGGGAACCCCCATAGCCCCCCAAGCCCAGGGAACCTCCATAACTCCGTGACCCACCATAGCCCAAGGAGCCCCCAGAGCCCCCCAAACCAAAGGAGCCCCCATAGCCCCGGGAGCTTTGGGAACTGAAGGAACTCCCCAACCAGGCTGGGCCTGATGATCCCACAACGCTCTCCTGAGGAAAATTGCTGAGTATGGGGCCTGGTATTGTCACCACAGTCGGCGGGGGGAAGATCACTGCTCTGGAGTCGGGGCATTGCTGCACACACGGCTCATTGCAGCTCTCGGCAATCGGCTGAGGGCAGATCACCCCGCAGGGTCTGCAGGACTCGCCGTAGGAAGACATCCTTCTTGCGATGGCTGTGAGTCTGCAACGCACACCAGTAAGCAGGTTTTGGATGCGGAAATTTTCACCTGACTCTAGATGCCTGGGCTTGCTTAAAGTCAGTGGGAATTGTGACACCCCAGAGTTCATTACCTTGCAAAGCACATGCACATCTGGTCACATAAATCATATTCTAGACTCTGTTTACTATCAAGACCCCCTAGATGTCACGCACAGATGCAGACATCTAGTGTCACATAAGGTGACTCCCACACTTGATATCACTGCTCTTGCTTGTAGCATGATTAATCTAATTTATTAAGAGTTTATTAAGTTTGGTGATTTGGTGATTGGTATTTACAGCAAGTTAAGAAAAGAAGTGTCAGATGTAGCCAGCTATTTCTAATATTTCACATTGCTTCCCCACTAACACTCAACTTCCAAACAGGAATATTTGCCTTTATGGGGCAAACGCTACCACAAGGTGGTAGATACTATGATCACTCTGATAGTTGTAAATTTTATGATGCATGTAGATCCTGAATTGGAATTAAAATGCCTGAGAAACGGTTATTCAAAGTAAAACTTCCCATTTTGTTCTGAGGATGACACCTTCTGACACCCACAGCTCTCTAACCTGCCAATCCATAGCACCACGTAGAATTTAACATCAATAGAAAAAAATCTTGAGGAGGATAGAGGTTGAGCCAAATCAGACTTACCTTGTTCACCGAGGAGAATAAGCCAGAAGATGCGGATAGAGAGGCTCGGAGTGGAGACAGCTTTTATATGTTTCTCAAACAGCTTACGGATATGGAACACCCTTTGTGCCTCCAATCCTACATCGTAACAAAACAACCTTCACAGTGAGGGATTTAATTTTGCTTGCTTTGCACTGCCACTCCCCACCTTCAAAAACAGGCGTGATACAATGTCAGTACCAACTTGTGGGCATTGGTCTGGTGAATGACGAGATCTTTCAGGCATCTCATACCCAGCACCAACGTTGGGGCATCTGCTATTTTTAGGGTAGAAGGATCAATTAAAGTTATCTGTCTTTTAAGAATAGTGCCATTTAAGAGAATACTATGAAAATACATGCAAGGTGGATAAAAAGAGGGAGAGAGGTAACAGAAAGAGGGAGAATTTCTACATCTGGTTTAGAAACATGGGGGTTTTAGTATCTGTATTTGCAGATCAAATACCATTAATTGCTCATGAATTATAAGGTGGATTCCACTGTTATTTTTATTGCCGTCTTTGGAATGCCATTGAAGCAGTGACACTGCAGAGATATTTCGGATCCTCCTAGGAAAGATAATAGGCTTTACAAACACCCACTAAAAATTCATATTTGATGTGTTGTACCATTGTTATACACAAACACGCAACTATCAGCATGCAAATCTTGTGCAAGAGCATCAATTTAGAGATGTGTGAATGGAGCGCTCTGTGCCATTAGGTACAGCTTTATGCGTAAGAGAGGGAGTCGTTTAGAGGTGAGAGCAAGGGATCTGGAGAGTCTAAGAGTAGAGATTGTAGGACATCAATCTGAGACCCCTTGTTTTTCAGAACACGGATGTGTAGCCAGTTAAGCCTGAAAATTCAGGTAATTTGTAATGGGGCTCTTCCCACCCCCCCTAGAATTTAAGGCAATAGACATTTCAGGCATATTAGCAAATTATTGGCTCATAAAGGGAGACAAAGCTACTATCTAGAGTCCATAGCATGGACATGTCATAATCTCCCCAAAAGTATTAATACTTAGTAAAATAAGGAACTTGATATCACGGGTGAAAATCAAATCATTGCAGGCATTGACGTTATAAATCACAGTCTGGTTAGGAAAACAAAAGGAGTGACATCGGTTGGCATATTTTTAAATGATGCTGTTTCATAACAAGGGAGCTTCTATATCCTGCCCTTCTTCGTTTAATGTGATAATAACTGAAATTGCAAGCACTAAGTATTAACGAGTATTTGTGAAACAGCTTAAAGTCATTATCTTCCAGGTGCCTCTCATTATCATCGTCAAATCCTGATGACACTTCAAAGGCACAGCGATCTTACAATTTAGGGGTAATTTATCATCTATCTTTTGCAATATTGTAAAATTGGAAAACAAGAGATTTGCAAGCATCTGTATGATGCCACAGACTTATCCCATTAAAATATATCCTTTTAAATACAATTTTATTAATTTCCCACTTTTTCTTAAGTGGTCAGTACTTCAGGGGTGTGGGAAAAGAAAATTAGGATTGTTTTTAAATCTATTTCTACCTGAACTTCTAGAAGGAGAGATTTTAAATGTATTTTTGAAATGTTTGGTATTAGCTTTAGACAGAGACCCTGTCACCAGTTCTGGGTATATCAATAAGGCCTTTTCTGCCTCTTTGGAGGTGTCAGCCCAGCCATTCCTCTGTGAACCTGGTTTCATCTGAATTGTCTCAGAAGACTTGAGAGGAGGATGTTGGGAGAGGTTCCAATGGATCGATGCTAGCTCCACTTGGCTTGTAGTTAATATTTCTTGTGATGATGGGTCTGTATCATTCCCCTGTATCATTCGACAGGTGCACTAAATCAGACACAGGTCTCCCTGCTCTGGTAAAGGTAAAATGAGAAGCTTAAGAGCACAAGCTAAAACCTTTGCCAGGGCTTACTGCTTTCATGCTGTTATATCCCATCAGGAGTGAGCCTGCGTCGTGCCAGCTCTTTGCTCTGCTGTATGACAACTTTTGTAGATCCCTACCCAACTGCAAGGGGAACGTGTGTCCTCTCAGAGCCAAACTTCTAGCTTATGTTGGATGTCCTTCACCTGGTTTCTGCACGTGGCACCAAAAAGGGCTCCACACCACGTAAGTACTACCTTGAACATTGAAATGGGACTAATGTGATGCACAACTCTTGTTCAGGCGGTCAGTCGATGACTGTATGGCAAACCTTCAGCTGTAGGTTCCCCAAATCCCCTAAAATGACAATCACAGATAACTGATTGTCATCAGGAGTTGTATCACACCCACACTAACGTTTGGGAGGGACAGTGCTGAGGTGGCAAAATTAAAGCTCCCACTATCACGTTTGTTTTGTAACAGATTAGGACCAGAGGCACAAAGGGTGGCTTGAAGAAGCGTATAAAAGCTCGTGTCACCCGAGCCCTGCTATCCACTTCTCTTGTCTCCGCCTGTGCAGTGAACCAGGTAAGTGTGATTTCACTCAATCTTTCTACTACCAGTAGCATTTACTTTAACGATGTTTTTGTCACAGAGGTGATTCCTGCGTGTGTTTTTACAGACTTCTACACTTTGTTTCCTTTTGAAAAATGTATCTGTCCAAGTGCAGCATGGACAGAGGAGTCACTCATTAGGATAGGAAGTAGATCTCCAAGCTCTAGAAATACTTGTGGTGACTTACACCTCATAAAGTCTGGATTAATATATATATAGTCAATGAGCCTTTTCTCCTCTTCCTGTTGGCTTCGATTTCACTGGCTCTTACACTTTGTGAGTGCATCCTTGCCAGTCCAAGTTGCTACAGACAGATCTGCCTGTCTAATTTATCCATTACTGAATTTCTGTTTCACATTAAATGATTTACAAAGGTGATCATGATGAGGTGAAAAAAAAGGATAAATGTTGAGTTGATACAAGAATGAGTTTTATTTGTCACCTTGTATAAATTTCTCTGTTTCGCTGTTAACTTCTGATATTTCAGACACAGAGTCGTTGTTTGATCATATTTGATCATCTCCTCCCAGATCATTTCCCTTAAAACTCCTTACCGGTGTGCATTGCAGACTCACAGCCATCGCAAGAAGGATGTCTTCCTACGGCGAGTCCTGCAGACCCTGCGGGGTGATCTGCCCTCAGCCGATTGCCGAGAGCTGCAATGAGCCGTGTGTGCAGCAATGCCCCGACTCCAGAGCAGTGATCTTCCCCCCGCCGACTGTGGTGACAATACCAGGCCCCATACTCAGCAATTTTCCTCAGGAGAGCGTTGTGGGATCATCAGGCCCGGCCTGGCTGGGGAGTTCCTTCAGTTCCCAAAGCTCCCGGGGCTATGGGGGCTCCTTTGGCTTGGGGGGCTATGGGGGCTCCTTTGGTTTGGGGGGCTCTGGGGGCTCCTTGGGCTATGGTGGGTCACGGAGTTATGGAGGTTCCCTGGGCTTGGGGGGTTATGGGGGCTCCTTTGGTTTGGGGGGCTATGGGAACTCCCTGGGCTTGGGGGGCTCCTCTGGCTATGGGGGTTCCCGGGGCTATGGCAGCTCCTTTGGCTATGGAGGCTATGGGGGCTCCCTTGGGTATGGCCGTTCCCTAGGTTATGGAGATGACCTGGGCTACGGGGGCTCCCTGGGCTATGGGGGCCAAGGTGGCTTTGGCAATTGTGGGAGGTCCTACAGCTCTGGCTTCTCCTCCCGTGGCACGGGGTATTACATCCCTGGTGCCCAGAGGTGGGGCAGGTCCCGCCGTGGGAGCTGTGGGTCTTTCTAAACCCCCAGGATGCTGCCCAGAACCAGCAACAGCCCTGAAGCAAGGACCAAGACATGAGGACATGGAGCACGAGCCGTGGGGACTAGCAGCATGCATCAGCTGCCCTGGCGTGGGGACGGAAGGAGACTGTGTGTGCCCAGCAGCCCAGTACCCTGTGCCAGGGTGTGCCCTGGCTGCATGGGCTGGGTGTGCCTCAGTATCCCCTGCATCCCTCTGTCACCTCGGCTGTCCCCTGGGTCCTGAGCAGGGCACTGGTACCAGAGTACGATACCTGCATGAAGTGTTTCCCCTTGTATTGCCTTGGTTTTCTGTAACAGGTTGCTCTGCTTCTCTTTCCCATTAAACCCTGTGGTGTTGCACAAGAACCTCTCTGGTTTTCATTTGTTCCTCAGTCTCCTCTTGGAGCAATATTCACGCTTGTGCAGGGACAATATGATTGGAGCCCCTCAGCAGACCAAGTGTCATGACAAAAAAATGAACTTTGTTTCAGCCCAGTGTGAAGTGAGCATTGAGCTCAGATGAGTTCACAGACTCTGCTGGCAGAAGGGCTCGATTAAATGATGAAGAAAATGTGGGGTTTTTTTTTCTTAGCTCTAAATGTTCTTGTTACCATAAAACAACACTAGCCAGAGTTCATCTGTCATGAACACTAGCCAAGGGAACAAGGGAGGCACTAGTTTAATGCACGAGAACTTTATTGTGCCCAGAGGGGCAGGAGAGACACTGTCAGAAAGATGGTGGGCCAGGCCCTGAGAGGCTGGTTGCCCCGTGTTGGGGGAGGCAGAGGGATCTTCTGCAGAGCATCACTTCTTGCTCCCGATGACCCTTGGTGCAATGTTCCAGATCCCAAGGGCTTGGTCCTGCAGCCTGGCAGAGCCTTTCGGGTCCATGTCCTGTCCCGTGTGACAGCTGGGAGGAGAGGGGAGGGGATGAGAGTGGAAGAAGAGGGTAGGGAAGTGCCCAGGGCGTGTGGCACTGGCAGCTGCCCAGGCGTTGGTTGGGGCTGGGGCTACTCAGCACTCCTCGGTGCCCCGTGCCCGCCAGCTCAGCCCTGCCTGGGTGGTGGTGGCAGCATTGGCGTTGGGGCTGGGGGCAGCGTGTGGGGCTGGGCTGGGTCTAGCAGGGCCCGCAGGTGTCCCAGAGCTTCCTGCTGTAGCGGGGCAGGACGCAAGGGCTGCAGGCGGGAGAAGCGTAGGGTCTGCCAAAGGTGCAGAGGCCCCCCGAGCCCTGCGTGGCCCCGGCACCGTAGAGGCCCCCCAGCCCCAGGGAGCCCCCAAAGGCGGGTGCTCCGGAGGAGCCCACCACGGCTTGCTGGGGGAAGGAGCTGAGGATGGGGCCGGGGAAGGTGACGACGACGGGGGGCGGCTGGATGAAGGCCGACGAGTCGGGGCACTGGCGGGCGCACAGCTCGTTGCAGCTCTCAGCGATGGGCTGTGGGAGGGCCACGCTGGTTTTGGGTGGGCACAGGTCGTAGCAAGACATTTTGCAGGGGTGGATATTGGTTTGCAGCAGATAGAGATGAAAAAGACTAAAAAAAAAGCAGAAGGTTTATGAGATTAATTTCACAATGCTGATATGAGTGAAACAATGATGTTGCCTTCCTCTGTGCTATAGCGTATGTTTTTATGTGCAGCCTTGATCAACTCGATTAACACTAGCTGAGCACCTGGATCCAAAGTTCTGACTGTATAAAGTCCAGCCCAGAAATGACCAGACCCCAGAGACAGATCTTTCTTCTGACCTCACATGGATGTGTCTTACACCTCCTGCAACCACACACCTTGAAGAACAGTGTAAGAACCTCAGTCTCATCGACCACAGAGTTCCCCAAAGTAAGGAAACAGACACAAGTTAAATGTGTCTTTACTTGAAATAGGAGGGTTTATTTATGTCTCCCAGCTGAACGCAGCTGAAAAGGTGGCCATTATATGCGTTTATCTTAAATTTTATAAAATATTAAAATCACTATCTGAAATAACAGTATTTTCATCTGTGATTTTTAATCTTTTAATGGGATTAGAACACTCTAATCTGCTTCTCAGAGGTCCTGCACTCACACCCAGTCTCCCAAATCCTGCATTTACCACTCCTTTCACTAAGAGTAGTTACAAGCTGAAACAATCTAATGCTGCTCAAAATCTGTGCATACCTATAGGAATCTTTTACATCTATTCTGATATAGGTTCTGATTAAGTATATAGAAAGAAATCAAAAAATCATACTCACTAAGCTCAGCGAGGCGACCAAGGCAGAAGAAGTGTCTGGCTGGACTCGGGGCTGGAGTTTATATAGGGTTTCTCAGCATTCCTACAGGATTTGAAACTCGCTTGGTGCTGGGGGTTGCGTTTGGCTGCCTAGGAAAAATTGTTTAATAGCTTTGAGTGACGAAAGTTTTGTGTTTATCGTGGTTATGATTTTATTCAACTTCTCACACTGTCTGATGTCCGTGTTACACCATCATGATTTCTTTAATCTTGGGTCTTAATTGACTAGTGTAATTCCTGGTATCATTACAGTGACCTCACTGGAATTACCACGTGTATTAAGCTGACTCTACATGTTACTTCTCCCTTTACAAAGTTGTCATAAGCTTGTCTGCTCAGAGATTTTGTAAGACTCATCTTTGGCTGACATGTACATTTTTCCTTAACAGTCCTTTAAATTTATCTGGAAAATTAATTGCAGACAGAGCGCAGCTTATCCTAGGACTACCCAGGAATTTGGCTTTTCCATCCCTAACTTAAATAGACCTCATTGACCTAAGATGGATTTCAAGTGGTCGTGAACACCAGCTGAGAACATACAATACATATGACAATTCCCCAACAGCTTTCCATGGAGAGGAACAGTCTTTTGAGGGGCAACCCAATCCTTTTGAGGGGTAACACAAGTCCTTTTGTTTTGCTAAAAGAGTTTAAGTGGCAATTGAAATTCAGCTTTAAAGGGGCCCATAGTTCTGCTGACAGTGATTTGAGCTAGGAAGTCAAAGAAATCAGCATCCAGAAATGTATGAAGTCCCATTGCTGCTCTTGATCCACAAAAACAGGCACAATTTTGAGGAAAAATCAAAGCAGCAGATGAAGGTTTTTGTTAGATTTTGTGGGAATTAACTCTTATCAAGTATGTTCTGGGGCTTCTTGAGAAAAAAGTGCTTTGTAATGGTTTTACAAACATTCATTAGACAGTGATGAACCCAGGCAGTGTTGTGTTAATGTATGAAAATGTGTGAGTGATTTAGATGCTTCAGCGTTACACAATCACATTTGCTTTAATGTGCAGGAAACAAGGTGGTGCCACCAGTACTTTAATGACATAATGATTTGTGCCATTGGAAGTCATGGGTTGATATTAATGTAGCTCTTCTTTTCTTCCATTTAAAAAAAAAGTCCTTTCAATATTCTTGATCAAATCCTTTGTTAGTGTGTCACATTTGCTGTACGTCAGGTGAAAGTGTCATTACTTTTAACTATACTTAAATTTCTCTATACGTTTGTGATTGTTTACCATTTTCCTGTGCTTTTTCAGAGGACAGTCAGTATCTTTTATTCCAGCTCTTAGCTTTTTACCCATGTCCAAGGCATTTTACAGTCCCTTCTCTCTGCCATCCCTGAGAAGCCCCCCAGAGCTGAAATATCTGGTCTTAAGTCCTGCAATGCCTAAAGTGAGTGTTTCTTGTGATACAGCTTCATCTCCATATTTTCCGTTTCTCTTTAGGCGATAAAGGAATTGTGTTTAGATTTCTGGGTGGTTTTTTGTTTGTTTGTGGTTCTTTGTTGTCTGTTTGTTTGTTTTTTTCCTGACACAACGTTGCAATTTGGGAGAAGTTGTGGCTGGGGAGGTAAGTGGAAACACCAGCTGGCTAAAGTGACTGTTTCCCCAACAAAAACTGACCTGCATTTATTGCAGGGGAAGACAAAAAAAAACCCTCTCCAGGCACAGAAAACGAATTACTGCAACGCAGATCTCCCAGCTTGGGGCTGACTTCCTTGCCGAGATTTACATTTTACCGCAAAGGCTGCAAGACAGAGCAAGTTGTGCCTCCTCACTCTATCTCACGGCAACAAACTCTCTCCACATCAAAGTCCTCTATTTCCTCTCTCCACTGGCTCGCATTACTTTGTATTTAATAACATTGTGATTTAAATACTCTCTGAATTACAAAATGTCTTTGGGGAGTTCCCGTGGGAAAAAAAGTGCTTATTGCAGATTTTCTCCAGTCTCCCGGGAGCAAAGGCTATCAAAGCACTTTAGAAACACTGACTAATGATTTATGCATGTTGTTTTGTTGTTATAATGGGACTTGCATGTCCCAGTGGTGAGTAACAGCACCAGTCTGAACAGGGACACCCTGTCAGTCCCCTGGTTCGTAGCCCAGGGGCTGGCCAGCTCTGTCCCTGCCCTCCCCTGTCCCTGCCCTCCTTTCCCTTTTGTGTCATCCCTGGTCCAGATGATCCAGATCATCTCCCGTCCCAGAGCCTTACAGCTGTCTGCAGTAGGAGCCTGGGGAACTGAGATAAAAACTTCCTCTTCTTGCCAGTGTCTCTCTAGAACTTCAAGCAGCCAGAAAGGGAAAAGTTGAAAAGCTGGATGTTAAAGACAGGAGATTAAGAGAGTTGAAAGGTGATATTTTCAAAATCAGTCATAATTTCTGCATTTTAAATGAGAGACAGGAGTATTTCGCTGGTCTGGAGATCTATTACTGTCTTAAGGTACCCCTTAAAACTAAGGAATTGTGACAAAACTTATCATAGGAGAGAATTTAGAATGTATTATCATGGAAGATAAAGTGATGTTTTAATACCATAATAGTAACAGCATCAACCAGAGAAAATTCATTATGTATTTTTAAATATATTGATAATCATATGATAATGAAGATCAACTAAGAAGAACAGAAAGAAGAAAAACCATATGGGAGTAAGGTGCAGGAGATGATTTTTGAAGATAAAGAAAATCTTTAAGAGAAAGAAAATATGTACAGGATGGAAACAGATATTTTAAATCTTTAACTTTGTGTTCTCCCCACTAAATGTGTACTAAATTGGCCATGAATGAAAATTACTGCCGAAAATAATCAATAGTAGAAAATATATAAAAAGAGGGAATGCACCACATCATTGGAATGAAACAGGGGACATGGACTGTGGCAGTGGAGCAGAACATGATCTGCATTATGACCGCATATAAAGTACAGGTGAATCCTTAACAATGTTTAGAATAAAAAAAGGTTAAAAAAAACACTAAATATTTGATGCATAAAAGATTTATTGGGAAAACCAAGCTGAATACATCAGACAATATACAAAACAAAGCACAGGAAGAAAAGAGGAACAACAAGAAATGAAAAAAATGAAGCTAAAACATCCTACTCTTGCAAAAGATTAAACCACTGCTAAATAAATACAATATTTTATATGAGGTTCAAGACACGAACAATAAAGATAATTAGAGAGTGAAAGGAACTGAAAATCAAATATATAAAAAATTTACAAGAGAGCACATTAGCGAAGTGATCTGTGACACTGGAGTGAATGTAAAGATTAACAACAGCAAAATAAAAGCTTTATAGAGAAGATAAATGGTTGCAACATTTGGGATCACGAGCTACTTCGAAGTTTCTCCATTCCTGACAGAAAAGACGGCTCTAGGGCTGGGTCTAGCAGGGCCCGCAGGTGTCCCAGAACTTCCTGCTGTAGCGGGGCAGGACGCAAGGGCTGCAGGCGGGAGAAGCGTAGGGTCTGCCAAAGGTGCAGAGGCCCCCCGAGCCCTGCGTGGCCCCGGCACCGTAGAGGCCCCCCAGCCCCAGGGAGCCCCCAAAGGCGGGTGCTCCGGAGGAGCCCACCACGGCTTGCTGGGGGAAGGAGCTGAGGATGGGGCCGGGGAAGGTGACGACGACGGGGGGCGGCTGGATGAAGGCTGACGAGTCGGGGCACTGGCGGGCGCACAGCTCGTTGCAGCTCTCAGCGATGGGCTGTGGGACGGCCACGCCGGTTTTGGGTGGGCACAGGTCGTAGCAAGACATCTTGGGATGAGAGAGAGATGAGCCTGAAACACATGGCCACATGGAGAGGTGTCATGAGTGAGGAGGAGATCCCCGGCTGAGCAGTGCCCTGTTTCCAGGGCTGCCCTGGAGCTGGAGGGACCAGAGCCACCGCCTTGTCCCCACTGCCCACCGCTCGCCCTTCGCCCAGACAGCCCCCCTCAGTGCCCTGCTCTCCGCACACACAGAGGGCACACAAGCCATCCCCCGTAGCCCGTGAAGGGTCTGGCTCCACGTGTCGCGGCCACAGGGCTCCTTCCTCCTCCCACCATGGCTCAGCCCACCCTGGCCAGCCACGGCTGCTGCCAGTATGCCCACTGCCTGCAGAGCTCTCCTGGCCACAGAGCCCCACGCCGGGACCTGCCACAGGAGGCAGAGACACACTGGCACCCACCTACCCTTTTCCTGAGCAGAGCGAGGCAGGAGCAGTGGATGCCAGCACTGGCCCAGGGCAGAGCTTTTATGCTAGACCGGCGAGCATGGGGAGGAACTGGCCACACACGGGGGCCACGTGGCCAGCAGCGCCTGAGCCCCTGCCTCCTCCCTGCGTGGCACAGGGCTCTTTTGCTGACGCTGGTTCCTCACCAGCCCCAAACCGCTCTATCAGCCCCTGCAATTACCCCTCTCGGACACTTGCCAGCTGCCACCTCATGGGCCAAATTAGCCCCACTGGCTTCTCATTATCGCGCTGTATAAGAGGGCACGCGGCGTGACAAAGGCTGACTGCAAGCGCCCTGCGTGCCATAGCTCTTGGCCAAGGGCTGCGTCTCAGGGCAGCCCCATGCCTTCTTTGCAAAGCCACAGGGCAGCCCAGGGTCCTGGTGTGGCCAAGAAGGTGCCTTGCAAAGGCCTCCCGCGTGCCAGCGACCGCATGACGTACGCCGTGTGGCTGTTATCTGCAGAGGCGCAAGGTTACGACATGCCAAATCAAAGGCACTCCTCTGGGCACTGCCTGCTCAGCACCATGCATCACTCGCCAGCCCGACGGAGCTGGCCTCCATCTGCCTGCAGGCATTGGTCATCGACCTCTGCAAGTCAGGGGCAAAAAGACACCTCATGCTCTTCCCCGAAGTACATGGTGTGAGGAGCACAGACGCCACATGGTTCCCCATGGCACAGTTTCATGCCAGCCCTGCCCCAGCCCCACCGTCCCCTCACACGTGTCCCGGGAGACCCATGGCTGGGGGCCGGTGCTGGGCAGGGGCTGCCCTCAGGGTGCTGTGGAGCTGGGAGCCCCCACTGAAGGCCCAGTGGCAGCAGCCCCTGGCTGGGCTGACCCCGCTGGCGCTCGGCGGACGCTCTCCTCCCAGCAGAGCCTGGCTGCGGGCTCAGGACAGAGCTGGCTTCCCGGGGCACAGCACAAGGCAGGCAGAGAGGGGTGGCACAAGCACGGCCCGATCCTGCTGCGCACAGCCCCCAGCAGGGACATGCCTGCTGTCCTCTAGGCCACGCAGCAGCGAGGGGAGGAGAGCTGGGAAGCGGCGTGTGCTGGTGTGGCAAGGGGATGCTGAGTCAGGGAGGGGCAGGAGCTGGGCAGCGCTGGCGTGGGCGGCACGAGGGAGTGCTGCCTCTGCACATTGGCCCACGTGGTGCTGAGCAATGGCGGGGCCGCTATAAAAGCTCTGCCTCTGCCACGCTCTCCCTACCACTGCTCTGGCCGCCTTCTCCTCGGGGAACAGGGTAAGTCTGGGAGAGCGTCTCCTTCTGGCCCCCTGCTCTGCCCCTCTGCCTTGAGCGCTCCCCTCACCTTCTCTCTTGCAATCTCTGGCCTCTTGCAGAGCACCGTCCCATCCCACACAAAGATGTCTTGCTACGACCTGTGCCCACCCAAAACCAGCGTGGCCGTCCCACAGCCCATCGCTGAGAGCTGCAACGAGCTGTGCGCCCGCCAGTGCCCCGACTCGTCGGCCTTCATCCAGCCGCCCCCCGTCGTCGTCACCTTCCCCGGCCCCATCCTCAGCTCCTTCCCCCAGCAAGCTGTGGTGGGCTCCTCCGGAGCACCCGCCTTTGGGGGCTCCCTGGGGCTGGGGGGCCTCTACGGTGCCGGGGCCACGCAGGGCTCGGGGGGCCTCTGCACCTTTGGCAGACCCTACGCTTCTCCCGCCTGCAGCCCTTGCGTCCTGCCCCGCTACAGCAGGAAGTTCTGGGACACCTGCGGGCCCTGCTAGACCCAGCCCAGCCCCATGTGCTGCCCCCAGTAACGCCAATGCTGCCATGACCACCCAGGCAGGGCTGAGCTGGTGGGCATGGGGCACCGAGCAGTGCTGAGCAGCCCCAGCCAACGCCTGAGCAGCTGCAAGTGCCGCACAGCCTGGGCCCTTCCCTGCCCTCTTCTCCCGATCTCCTCCCCTCCCCTCTCCTCCCAGCTGTCACACGGGGCAGGACATGGACCCGAAAGGCTCTGTGAGGCTGCAGGACCAAGCCCTTGGGATCTGGAACATTGCACCAAGGGTCATCGGGAGCAAGAAGTGATGCTCTGCAGAAGATCCCTCTGCCTTCCCCAACATGGGGCAACCAGCCTCTCAGGACCTTGCCCACCATCTCTCTGACAGTGTCTCTCCTGCCCCTCTGGGCTCAATAAACTTTTCCTGCATCCAACTCATGTCTCTGTTCCTCCTTCTCCCAACCCCGGGGAGTGGGAGGGCAGCAGCTGTGGGAGGGCAAATGTTGTTCCTGAGGTGCCCAGGTGAGGTGAGGGTGGGCGGTGTTGGGAGGGGGAGGATGCAGGCAGCAGGCAGGGGAGAGACAGCCTTTGGGTGGGCTTGTAGGAGCTGGGGCAAGGGCAGAGGACAGGGAGCAGGACGGGAACAGGACAGGTGCTGGCACCGCTCCTTTGCCTCCCTTCTCAGCCCGGGAGCGGCTCCAGCCCCGCCAGGTCCTGCTGCTCTGCAGAAGCACGGCAGCATCTCCGGGCATTTGCACAGAGGAGGCTGGATGAGAGCCAGGGTTAAACCCCACATGTGGGAAATGGGCGTCGATTGCTGGAGAGCAGCTTGTCAGGGAAGGCCCTTGTCAGGAAAGGTGCTGGGGGACCCCAGGGTGAGCGTGAGACGGCAACATGTCCTGGGTCAAAGGCGGCCAGCCTTGACCTGGGCTGTGTGAGGGCACACGGAGAGAGGGGATCCTTGTCCTCCACTCAGCACTGGAGAGGCCACTCCTGCGGTGCTGGGACCAGTGCTGGGCTCCCCAGCACAGCAGAGACATGGGGCTACTGCAGAGAGTCCAGCAAAGGGCCACACGCAGATGCTGAAGGCACAGGGCACGTGTCTCTGTGGGCAACGCCTGAGAGAGCCTGGGACTGTTCGTCCTGGTGCAGAGGAGGCTCAGGGGCTCTCATCGATGCGCACACGTGCCTGAAGGGAAGACGACAAGAAGACGGAGCCCGTCTGGTTTTACAGGTGTCCAGTGGCAGGACAAGAGGCAACGAGCAGCAGCTGAAACACAGGAGGCTCCACCTCAGCATCCCACACCACTTTCTCACTGTGAGGGTGAGCGAGCACTGGCACAGGTTGCCCTGGGAGGTTGTGGACTCTCCGTCCTTAGAGATGTGCAAAAGCCATCTGCACGTGGTGGGTGTGGGCAGTCGGCGCTGGGTGACCCTGCTTGAGGCAGCAGCACGACAAGATGCTCTGCAAAGGCTCCTGCCCCAGGAATCAGGCTGTGATTTCTGTGAGTTTGTGTCTGTGGCTGAGAACGGAGGAGCACCGAGTGTGCTGGTGTGTGTTGGGGGTGGGAAGGGGAAGGGGAAGAGGAAGAGAAATGTAAAGGAGAAGAGAGAAGGAGTGAGGAAAGTGGAAGAGGAAGAAGAGGACAAAGGGAAGGGGAAGTGGAGTAGAACTGGAAAGGAAAGGGGAAGGTGAAGAAGGAGAAGGAGATGAAAAGGAGGGGAAAAGGGACAGGAAAGAGGAAGGGGAATGGGAAGCCTCCCCTTTGATTTCTCTCCCTATGCAGGGTCTTTAGCAGAGCCGTGGTGGTACAAAGGGGCTGGAGCCGGGGCAGCCGTTGCCCTGGCTGGCTCCAAGCGCCTGGGCCAGACCCCCACATGCCCAGGGAGGCTGGAGGTCTGCAAACACTCCCGGACTCATATCCTGAATGCAGAGGAGCCGCTTACCTTCCCGCTGGGCCCTTGGAGCTCAGCCATGGGAGCGTGTGTGGGCAGAGCTGCCAGGGCTCTGGGGTGTCCCCAAAGGCAGCTGAGCCGGGCTCTGCTGGGGCCGACACACTGGCCTGGCCCGGCTGGTGGTGGCCATGTGCAGGGTGAGGGAGCCCTGGAGCCCACGCTGGGCCTTGAAAGGAAAAACGGAGAGGCAGGTGTTGGATGCAGGTTTGTTTTATTGCAGTGCAGGAAAGCACCCACGGGACAAAGACACAGGAGGCAGAGGCAGGCAGGTTGTCTCCATGGGCTTCAAGAGAGGCCTTCCTTCAGGCTTCTGCTGGGTGGTGGCTGTTGCAGAGACAAGCAAGTGCCCTGTGGGATGATGGTGGAGTCGTGCATCTGGGCCCGAGCAGGAGCAAGGAGGAGGAGAAGGGGAATGGAGAGAGGGGAAGGAGAGGAGAAAGGAGAGGAGGTGTGAGGAGGAGGTGGCCCAGGGTCTCTGTGGCCTTTTGGAGCTGGGTCTAGCAGGGCCCGCAGGTGTCCCAGAGCTTCCTGCTGTAGCGGGGCAGGACGCAAGGGTTGCAGGCGGGAGAAGCATAGGGTCTGCCAAAGGTGCAGAGGCCCCCCGAGCCCTGCGTGGCCCCGGCACCGTAGAGGCCCCCCAGCCCCAGGGAGCCCCCAAAGGCGGGTGCTCCGGAGGAGCCCACCACGGCTTGCTGGGGGAAGGAGCTGAGGATGGGGCCGGGGAAGGTGACGACGACGGGGGGCGGCTGGATGAAGGCCGACGAGTCGGGGCACTGGCGGGCGCACAGCTCGTTGCAGCTCTCAGCGATGGGCTGTGGGACGGCCACGCTGGTTTTGGGTGGGCACAGGTCGTAGCAAGACATCTTGGGATGAGAGAGATGAGCCTGAAACACATGGCCACATGGAGAGGTGTCATGAGTGAGGAGGAGATCCCTGGCTGAGCAGTGCCCTGTTCCCAGGGCTGCCCTGGATCTGGAGGGACCAGAGCCACTGCCTTGTCCCCACTGCCCACCGCTCACCTTTGCCCAGCCAGCCCCCCTCAGTGCCCTGCTCTCCGCACACACAGAGGGCACACAAGCCCTCCCCGGTAGCCCTTGCAGGGTCTGGCTCCGCGTGTCCCGGCCACAGGGCTCCTTCCTCCTCCAGCCACGCCTCAGCCCACCCTGGCAGCCCAAGCCTACTGCCAGCACGCCCGCTGCCTGCAGAGCTCTCCTGGCCACAGAGCCCCATGCCTGGCCCTGCCACGAGAGGCAGAGACCCGCTGGCACCCACCTACCCTTTTCCTGAGCAGAGCGAGGCAGGAGCAGAGGATGCCAGCAATGGCCCAGGGCAGAGCTTTTATGCTGGGCCGGCGAGTGCGGGGAGGAGCTTGCCACACTGGGGGCACGTGGCCAGCAGCGCCTGAGCCCCTGCCTCCTCCCTGTGTGGCACAGGGCTCTTTTGCTGACACCGGTTCCTTGCCAGCCCCAACCCGCTCTATCAGCCCCTGCAATTACCCCTCTTGGACACTTGCCAGCTGCCACCTCATGGGCCAAATTAGCCCCACTGGCTTCTCATTATCGTGCTGTGTAAGAGGGCACGCAGCGTGACAAAGGCTGACTGCAAGCGCCCTGCGTGCCATAGCTCTTGGCCAAGGGCTGTGTCTCGGGGTGGCCCCATGCCTTCTTTGCAGAGACACAGGGCAGCCCAGGGTCCTGGCGTGGCCAAGAAGGTGCCTTGCAAAGGCCTCCCGCGTGTCAGCACCCGCATGACGTACGCCGTGTGGCTGTTATCTGCAGAGGCGTGAGGTTACGACATGCCAAATCAAAGGCACTCCTCTGGGCACTGCCTGCTCAGCACCATGCATCACTCGCCAGCCCGACGGAGCCGGCCTCCATCCGCCTGCAGGCATTGGTCATCGACCTCTGCAAGTCTGGGGCAGAAAGACCCTCGTGCTCTTCCCTGATGTACATGGTGCGAGGAGCACAGACCCCACCTGGGCCCCCAAGACACAGCTTTGTGCCAGCACTGCCCCAGCCCCACCATCCCCTCACATGTGTCCCAGGAGCCCCATGGCAGAGCCTGGCTGCGGGCTCAGGACAGAGCTGGGTTCCCAGGGCAGAGCACAAGGCAGGCAGCGAGGGGCGGCACAAGCATGGCCCGATCCTGCCGCGCACAGCCCCCAGCAGGGACATGCCTGCTGTCCTCTAGGCCAAGCAGCAGCGAGGGGAGGAGAGCTGGGAAGCGGCGTGTGCTGGTGTGGCGAGGGGATGCTGAGTCAGGGAGGGGCAGGAGCTGGGCAGCGCTGGCGTGGGCGGCACGAGGGAGTGCTGCCTCTGCACATTGGCCCACGTGGTGCTGAGCAATGGCAGGGCCGCTATAAAAGCTCTGCCTCTGCCACGCTCTCCCTACCACTGCTCTGGCCGCCTTCTTCTCGGGGAACAGGGTAAGTCTGCGAGTGCTTCTCCTCCTGGCCCCCTGCTCTACCCCTCCGCCTCAGGCGCTCCCCTCATCTTCTCTCTTGCAATCTCTGGCCTCTTGCAGAGCACCGTCCCATCCCACGCAAAGATGTCTTGCTACGACCTGTGCCCACCCAAAACCAGCGTGGCCGTCCCACAGCCCATCGCTGAGAGCTGCAACGAGCTGTGTGCCCGCCAGTGCCCCGACTCGTCGGCCTTCATCCAGCCGCCCCCCGTCGTCGTCACCTTCCCCGGCCCCATTCTCAGCTCCTTCCCCCAGCAAGCCGTGGTGGGCTCCTCTGGAGCACCCGCCTTTGGGGGCTCCCTGGGGCTGGGGGGCCTCTACGGTGCCGGGGCCACGCAGGGCTCGGGGGGCCTCTGCACCTTTGGCAGACCCTACGCTTCTCCCGCCTGCAGCCCTTGCGTCCTGCCCCGCTACAGCAAGAAGCTCTGGGACACCTGCGGGCCCTGCTAGACCCAGCCCAGACCCATGTGCTGCCCCCAGCCCCAACGCCAATGCTGCCACCACCACCCAGGCAGGGCTGAGCTGGCGGGCACGGGGCACCGAGCAGTGCTGAGCAGCCCCAGCCAACCCCTGAGCAGCTGCCAGTGCCGCACAGCCTGGGCCCTTCCCTGCCCTCTTCTCCCAATCTCCTCCCCTCCCCTCTCCTCCCAGCTGTCACACGGGGCAGGACATGGACCCGAAAGGCTCTGTGAGGCTGCAGGACCAAGCCCTCAGGATCTGGAATGCTGCACCAAGGGACATCGGCAGCGAGAAGTGATGCTCTGCAGAAGATCCCTCTGCCTTCCCCAACATGGGGCAACCAGCCTCTCAGGACCTTGCCCACCATCTCTCTGACAGTGTCTCTCCTGCCCCTCTGGGCTCAATAAACTTTTCCTGTATCCAACTCATGTCTCTGTTCCTCCTTCTCCCAACCCCGGGGAGTGGGTGGGCAGCAGCTGTGGGAGGGCAAATGCTGTTCCTGAGGTGCCCAGGTGAGGTGAGGGTGGGCGGTGTTGGGAGGGGGAGGATGCAGGAAGCAGACAGGGGAGAGAGAGCCTTTGGGAGGGCTTGCAGGAGCTGGGGCAAGGGCGGAGGAGAGGGAGCAGGACAGGCGCTGGCACCGCTCCTTTGCCTCCCTTCTCAGACTGGGAGTGGCTCCAGCCCCGCCAGGTCCTGCTGCTCTGCAGAAGCACGGCAGCATCTCCGGGCATCTGCACAGAGGAGGCTGGATGAGAGCCAGGGTTAAACCCCACATGTGGGAAATGGGCGTCGATTGCTGGAGAGCAGCTTGTCAGGGAAGGCCCTTGTCAGGAAAGGTGCTGGGGGACCCCAGGGTGAGCGTGAGCCGGCAACGTGTCCTGGGGCAAAGGCAGCCAGCCTTGTCCTGTGCTGCGTGCGGGTACGTGGAGGGAGGGGATCCTTGCCCTCCACTCAGCACTGGAGAGGCCACTCCTGCAGTGCTGGGACCAGTGCTGGGCTCCCCAGCACAGCAGAGACATGGGGCTACTGCAGAGAGTCCAGCAAAGGGCCACACGCAGATGCTGAAGGCACAGGGCACGTGTCTCTGTGGGCCACGCCTGAGAGAGCCTGGGACTGTTCGTCCTGGTGCAGAGGAGGCTCAGGGGCTCTCATCGATGCGCACACGTGCCTGAAGGGAAGGTGACAAGAAGACGGAGCCAGGCTGTTTTTACAGGTGTCCAGTGCCAGGACACGAGGCAACGAGCAGCAGCTGAAACACAGGAGGCTCCACCTCAGCATCCCACACCACTTTCTCACTGTGAGGGTGAGCGAGCACTGGCACAGGTTGCCCTGGGATGTTGTGGACTCTCCGTCCTTAGAGATGTACTAAAGCCATCTGGACATGGTAGGACTGGACAGCCGGCACTGGGTGACCCTGCTTGAGGCAGCAGCACGACAAGATGCCCTGCAAAGGCTCTTGCCCCAGGAATCAGGCTGTGATTTCTGTGAGCTTCTGTCTGTGGCAGAGAATGGAGGAGCACCGAGTGTGCTGGTGTGTGCTGGGGGTGAGAAGGGGAAGGGGAGGAGGAAGAGAAAGATAAAGGAGAAGAGAGGAGTGAGGAAAGTGGAAGAGGAAGAAGAGGACAAAGGGAAGGGGAAGTCAGAGTAGAAATGGAAAGGAAAGGGCAAGGTGAAGAAGGAGAAGGAGAGGAAAAGGGGGGGGAAAAGGGATAGGGAAGAGGAAGGGGAATGGGAAGCCTCCCCTTTGATTTCTCTCCCTATGCAGGGTCTTTAGCAGAGCCGTGGAGGCACAAAGGGGCTGGAGCCGGGGCAGCCGTTGCCCTGGCTGGCTCCAAGCGCCTGGGCCAGCCCCGCTCATGCCCAGGGAGGCTGGAGGTCTGCAACCCCCTCCAGGCTCATGTCCTGAATGCAGAGGAGCCGCCTCCCTTCCCGCTGGGCCCTTAGAGCTCAGCCATGGGAGCGTGTGTGGGCAGAGCTGCCAGGGCTGTGGGGTGTCCCCAAAGGCAGCTCAGTTGGGCTCTGCTGGGGCTGACACACTGGCCTGGCCCGGCTGGCATGGTGGCCATGGGCAGGGTGAGGGAGCCCAGGAGCCCACGCTGGGCCTTGAAAGGAAAAACGGAGAGGCAGGTGTTGGATGCAGGTTTGTTTTATTGCAGTGCAGGAAAGCACCCACGGGACAAAGACACAGGAGGCAGAGGCAGGCAGGTTGTCCCCGCGGGCTTCAAGAGAGGCCTTCCTTCAGGCTTCTGCTGGGTGGTGGCTGTTGCAGAGACAAGCAAGTGCCCTGTGGGATGATGGTGGAGTCGTGCATCTGGGCCCGGGCAGGAGCAAGGAGGAGGAGAAGGGGAATGGAGAGAGGGGAAGGAGAGGAGAAAGGAGAGGAGGTGTGAGGAGGAGGTGGCCCAGGGTCTCTGTGGCCTTTCAGGTCTGGGTCTAGCAGGGCCCGCAGGTGTCCCAGAGCTTCCTGCTGTAGCGGGGCAGGACGCAAGGGCTGCAGGCAGGAGAAGCGTAGGGTCTGCCAAAGGTGCAGAGGCCCCCCGAGCCCTGCGTGGCCCCGGCACCGTAGAGGCCCCCCAGCCCCAGGGAGCCCCCAAAGGCGGGTGCTCCGGAGGAGCCCACCACGGCTTGCTGGGGGAAGGAGCTGAGGATGGGGCCGGGGAAGGTGACGACGACGGGGGGCGGCTGGATGAAGGCCGACGAGTCGGGGCACTGGCGGGCGCACAGCTCGTTGCAGCTCTCAGCGATGGGCTGTGGGACGGCCACGCTGGTTTTGGGTGGGCACAGGTCGTAGCAAGACATCTTGGGATGAGAGAGATGAGCCTGAAACACATGGTCCAAAGATGGGTGTCATGAGTGAGGAGGAGATCCCTGGCTGAGCAGTGCCCTGTTTCCAGGGCTGCCCTGGATCTGGAGGGACCAGAGCCACTGCCTTGTCCCCACTGCCCACCGCTCACCTTTGCCCAGCCAGCTCCCCTCAGTGCCCTGCTCTCTGCACACGCAGAGGGCACACAAGCCCTCCCCAGTAGCCCGTCAGGGTCTCACTCCACGTGTCGCGGCCACAGGGCTCCTTCCTCCTCCCACCATGGCTCAGCCCACCCAGGCCACCCAAGGCTGCTGCCAGCACGCCCGCTGCCCGCAGAGCTCTCCTGGCCACGAAGCCCCACGCTGAGCCCTGCCACGGGAGGCAGAGACCCGCTGGCATCCACCTACCCTTTTCCTGAGCAGAGCGAGGCAGGAGCAGTGGATGTCAGCACTGGCCCAGGGCACCGCTTTTATGCTGGACCGGCGAGTGCGGGGAGGAACTTGCCACACTGGGGGCACGTGGCCAGTGGCACCTGAACCCCTGCCTCCTCCCTGCGTGGCACAGGGCTCTTTTGCTGACACCGGTTCCTCACCAGCCCCAAACCGCTCTATCAGCCCCTGCAATTACCCCTCTCGGACACTTGCCAGCTGCCACCTCATGGGCCAAATCAGCCCCACTGACTTCTCATTATCGCGCTGTGTAAGAGGGCACGCGGCGTGACAAAGGCTGACTGCAAGCGCCCTGCGTGCCATAGCTCTTGGCCAAGGGCTGGGTTTCGGGGCGGCCCCATGCCTTCTTTGCAGAGACACAGGGCAGCCCAGGGTCCTGGCGTGGCCAAGAAGGTGCCTTGCAAAGGCCTCCCGTGTGCCAGCACCCGCATGACGTACGCCGTGTGGCTGTTATCTGCAGAGGCGCGAGGTTACGACATGCCAAATCAAAGGCACTCCTCTGGGCATTGCCTGCTCAGCACCATGCATCACTCGCCAGCCCGACGGAGCTGACCTCCATCCGCCTGCAGGCATTGGTCATCGACCTCTGCAAGTCTGGGGGAAAAAGCCTCCTCATGTTCTTCCCCGAAGTACATGGTGAGAGGAGCACAGACCCCACCTAGTGCCCCAAGACACAGCTTTGTGCCAGCCCTGCCCCAGCCCCACCGTCCCCTCACATGTGTCCCGGGAGCCCCATGGCAGAGCCTGGCTGCGGGCTCAGGACAGAGCTGGGTTCCCGGGGCAGAGCACAAGGCAGGCAGCGAGGGGCAGCACAAGCATGGCCCGATCCTGCCGCGCACAGCCCCCAGCAGGGACATGCCTGCTGTCCTCTAGGCCACGCAGCAGCGAGGGGAGGAAAGCTGGGAAGCGGCGTGTGCTGGTGTGGCGAGGGGATGCTGAGTCAGGGAGGGGCAGGAGCTGGGCAGCGCTGGCGTGGGCGGCACGAGGGAGTGCTGCCTCTGCACATTGGCCCACGTGGTGCTGAGCAATGGCGGGGCCGCTATAAAAGCTCTGCCTCTGCCACGCTCTCCCTACCACTGCTCTGGCCGCCTTCTCCTCGGGGAACAGGGTAAGTCTGCAAGCGCTTCTCCTCTTAGCCCGCTGCTCTGCCCCTTCACCTCGGGCGCTCCCCTCACCTTCTCTCTTGCAATCTCTGGCCTCTTGCAGAGCACCGTCCCATCCCACACAAAGATGTCTTGCTACGACCTGTGCCCACCCAAAACCAGCGTGGCCGTCCCACAGCCCATCGCTGAGAGCTGCAACGAGCTGTGTGCCCGCCAGTGCCCCGACTCGTCGGCCTTCATCCAGCCGCCCCCCGTCGTCGTCACCTTCCCCGGCCCCATCCTCAGCTCCTTCCCCCAGCAAGCCGTGGTGGGCTCCTCCGGAGCACCCGCCTTTGGGGGCTCCCTGGGGCTGGGGGGCCTCTACGGTGCCGGGGCCACGCAGGGCTCGGGGGGCATCTGCACCTTTGGCAGACCCTACGCTTCTCCCGCCTGCAGCCCTTGCGTCCTGCCCCGCTACAGCAAGAAGCTCTGGGACACCTGCGGGCCCTGCTAGACCCAGCCCAGCCCCACGCGCTGCCCCCAGCCCTAACGCCACCGCCTCCACCACCACCCAGGCAGGGCTGAGCTGGCGGGCATGGGGCATCGAGCAGTGCTGAGCTGCCCCAGCCTCACACAAAGCCTGGGCAGCTGCCAGTGCCGCACAGCCTGGGCCCTTCCCTGCCCTCTTCTCCTACTCTCCTCCCCTCCCCTCTCCTCCCAGCTGTCGCACGGGGCAGGACATGGACCCGAAAGGCTCTGTGAGGCTGCAGGACCAAGCCCTCAGGATCTGGAACGCTGCACCAAGGAGCACTGGGAGCAAGAAGTGATGCTCTGCAGAAGATCCCTCTGCCTCCCCTAACATGGGGCAACCAGCCTCTCAGGACCTTGCCCACCATCTCTCTGTTACAGTGTCTCTCCTGCCCATCTTGGCACAATAAACTTTTCCTGCATCCAAGTCATGTCTCCATTTCCTCCTTCTCCCAACCCCGGGGAGTGGGTGGGCATCAGCTGTGGGAGGGCAAATGTTGTTCCTGAGATGCCCAGGTGAGGTGAGGGTGGACGGTGTTGGGAGAGGGAGGATGCAGGCAGCAGACAGGGGAGAGAGAGCCTTTGAGTGGGCTTGTAGGAGCTGGGGCAAGGGCAGAGGACAGGGAGCAGAACAGGCGCTGGCACCGCTCCTTTGCCTCCCTTCTCAGCCCGGGAGCGACTCCAGCCCTGCCAGGTCCTGCTGCTCTGCAGAAGCACGGCAGCATCTCCGGGCATCTGCACAGAGGAGGCTGGATGAGAGCCAGGGTTAAACCCCACATGTGGGAAATGGGCGTCGATTGCTGGAGAGCAGCTTGTCAGGGAAGGCCCTTGTCAGGAAAGGTGCTGAGGGACCCCAGGGAGAGCGTGAGCCGGCAACGTGTCCTGGGGCAAAGGCGGCCAGCCTTGTCCTGGGCTATGTGTGGGCACGTGGAGGGAGGGGATCCTTGCCCTCCACTCAGCACTGGAGAGGCCACTCCTGCGGTGCTGGGACCAGTGCTGGGCTCCCCAGCACAGCAGAGACGTGGGGCTACTGCAGAGAGTCCAGCAAAGGGCCACACACAGATGCTGAAGGCACAGGGCACGTGTCTGCTGTGGGCCACGCCTGAGAGAGCCTGGGACTGTTCGTCCTGGTGCAGAGGAGGCTCAGGGGCTCTCATCGATGTGCACACGTGCCTGAAGGGAAGGTGACAAGAAGACGGAGCCAGGCTGTTTTTACAGGTGTCCAGTGCCAGGACACGAGGCAACGAGCAGCAGCTGAAACACAGGAGGCTCCACCTCAGCATCCCACAGCACTTTCTCACTGTGAGGGTGAGCGAGCACTGGCACAGGTTGCCCTGGGATGTTGTGGACTCTCCGTCCTTAGAGATGTACTAAAGCCATCTGGACATGGTAGGACTGGACAGCCGGCACTGGGTGACCCTGCTTGAGGCAGCAGCACGACAAGATGCCCTGCAAAGGCTCTTGCCCCAGGAATCAGGCTGTGATTTCTGTGAGCTTCTGTCTGTGGCAGAGAATGGAGGAGCACCGAGTGTGCTGGTGTGTGCTGGGGGTGGGAAGGGGAAGGGGAGGAGGAAGAGAAAGATAAAGGAGAAGAGAGGAGTGAGGAAAGTGGAAGAGGAAGAAGAGGACAAAGGGAAGGGGAAGTCAGAGTAGAAATGGAAAGGAAAGGGCAAGGTGAAGAAGGAGAAGGAGAGGAAAAGGGGTGGAAAAGGGATAGGGAAGAGGAAGGGGAATGGGAAGCCTCCCCTTTGATTTCTCTCCCTATGCAGGGTCTTTAGCAGAGCCGTGGAGGCACAAAGGGGCTGGAGCCGGGGCAGCCGTTGCCCTGGCTGGCTCCAAGACCCTGGGCCAGCCCTGCTCATGCCCAGGGAGGCTGGAGGTCTGCAAACACTCCCGGGCTCATGTCCTGAACGCAGAGGAGCCGCCTCCCTTCCCGCTGGGCCCTTAGAGCTCAGCCATGGGAGCGTGTGTGGGCAGAGCTGCCAGGGCTGTGGGGTGTCCCCAAAGGCAGCTCAGTTGGGCTCTGCTGGGGCTGACACACTGGCCTGGCCCGGCTGGTGGTGGCCATGTGCAGGGTGAGGGAGCCCTGGAGCCCACGCTGGGCCTTGAAAGGAAACATGGAGAGGCAGGTGTTGGATGCAGGTTTGTTTTATTGCAGTGCAGGAAAGCACCCACGGGACAAAGACACAGGAGGCAGAGGCAGGCAGGTTGTCCCCGCGGGCTTCAAGAGAGGCCTTCCTTCAGGCTTCTGCTGGGTGGTGGCTGTTGCAGAGACAAGCAAGTGCCCTGTGGGATGATGGTGGAGTCGTGCATCTGGGCCCGGGCAGGAGCAAGGAGGAGGAGAGGGGGCATAGAGAGAGGGGAAGGAGAGGAGAAAGGAGAGGAGGCGTGAGGAGGAGGTGGCCCAGGGTCTCTGTGGCCTTTCAGGTCTGGGTCTAGCAGGGCCCGCAGGTGTCCCAGAACTTCTTGCTGTAGCGGGGCAGGACGCAAGGGCTGCAGGCGGGAGAAGCGTAGGGTCTGCCAAAGGTGCAGAGGCCCCCCGAGCCCTGCGTGGCCCCGGCACCGTAGAGGCCCCCCAGCCCCAGGGAGCCCCCAAAGGCGGGTGCTCCGGAGGAGCCCACCACGGCTTGCTGGGGGAAGGAGCTGAGGATGGGGCCGGGGAAGGTGACGACGACGGGGGGCGGCTGGATGAAGGCCGACGAGTCGGGGCACTGGCGGGCGCACAGCTCGTTGCAGCTCTCAGCGATGGGCTGTGGGACGGCCACGCTGGTTTTGGGTGGGCACAGGTCGTAGCAAGACATCTTGGGATGAGAGAGAGATGAGCCTGAAACACATGGCCACATGGAGAGGTGTCATGAGTGAGGAGGAGATCCCAGGCTGAGCAGTGCCCTGTTTCCAGGGCTGCCCTGGATCTGGAGGGACCAGAGCCACTGCCTTGTCCCCACTGCCCACTGCTTGCCCTTCACCCAGCCAGCCCCCCGCAGTGCCCTGCTCTCCGCACACACAAGCCCTCCCCAGTAGCCCGCGCAGGGCCTGGCTCCGCGTGTCCCGGCCACAGGGCTCCTTCCTCCTCCCACCACGCCTCAGCCCACCCTGGCAGCCCAAGCCTGCTGCCAGCACGCCCGCTGCCCGCAGAGCTCTCCTGGCCACACGGCCCCATGCCTGGCCCTGGCACGGGAGGCAGAGACCCGCTGGCACCCACCTACCCTTTTCCTGAGCAGAGCGAGGCAGGAGCAGAGGATGCCAGCACTGGCCCAGGGCAGAGCTTTTATGCTGGGCCGGCGAGTGCGGGGAGGAGCTGGCCACACTGGGGGCACGTGGCCAGTGGCACCTGAACCCCTGCCTCCTCCCTGCGTGGCACAGGGCTCTTTTGCTGACACCGGTTCCTCACCAGCCCCAAACCTCTCTATCAGCCCCTGCAATTACCCCTCTCGGACACTTGCCAGCTGCCACCTCATGGGCCAAATTAGCCCCACTGGCTTCTCATTATCGCGCTGTGTAAGAGGGCACGCGGCGTGACAAAGGCTGACTGCAAGCGCCCTGCGTGCCATAGCTCTTGGCCAAGGGCTGTGTCTCGGGGCGGTCCCATGCCTTCTTTGCAGAGACACAGGGAAGCCCAGGGTCCTGGCGTGGCCAAGAAGGTACCTTGCAAAGGCCTCCCGTGTGCCAGCACCCGCATGACGTACGCCTTGTGGCTGTTATCTGCAGAGGCGCGAGGTTACGACATGCCAAATCAAAGGCACTGCTCTGGGCACTGCCTGCTCAGCACCATGCATCACTCGCCAGCCCGACGGAGCTGGCCTCCATCCGCCTGCAGGCATTGGTCATCGACCTCTGCAAGTCTGGGGGAAAAAGAACCCTCATGCTCTTCTCCGAAGTACATGGTGAGAGGAACACAGACCCCACCTGGGCCCATAGAGCACAGCTTCGTGCCAGCCCTACCGCAGCCCCACCATCCCCTCACATGTGTCCCGGGAGCTCCATGGCTGTGGGCCGGTGCTGGGCAGGGACTGCCCTTGGGGTGCTGTGGAGCTGGGAGCCCCCGCTGAAGGCCCAGTGGCAGCAGCCCCTGGCTGGGCTGGCCCTGCTGGCACTCAGCAGCCACTGTCCTCCCTGCAGAGCCTGGCTGTGGGCTCAGGACAGAGCTGGCTTCCCGGGGCAGAGCACAAGGCAGGCAGCGAGGGGCGGCACAAGCACGGCCCGATCCTGCCGCGCACAGCCCCCAGCACGGAGACGCCTGCTGTCCTCTAGGCCACGCAGCAGCGAAGGGAGGAGAGCTGGGAAGCGGCGTGTGCTGGTGTGGCGAGGGGATGCTGAGTCAGGGAGGGGCAGGAGCTGGGCAGCGCTGGCGTGGGCGGCACGAGGGAGTGCTGCCTCTGCACATTGGCCCACGTGGTGCTGAGCAAT
Source organism: Nyctibius grandis (assembly GCF_013368605.1). Taxonomy (NCBI): domain Eukaryota; kingdom Metazoa; phylum Chordata; class Aves; order Nyctibiiformes; family Nyctibiidae; genus Nyctibius; species Nyctibius grandis. The sequence goes on along the minus strand of NC_090674.1, from coordinate 10,573,640 downwards.
GGCGGGGCTGCTATAAAAGCTCTGCCTCTGCCACGCTCTCCTTACCACTGCTCTGGCCGCCTTCTCCTCGGGGAACAGGGTAAGTCTGCGAGCGCTTCTCCTCCTTGCCCCCTGCTCTACCCCTCTGCCTCAGGCGCTCCCCTCACCTTCTCTCTTGCAATCTCTGGCCTCTTGCAGAGCACCGTCCCATCCCAAGCAAAGATGTCTTGCTACGACCTGTGCCCACCCAAAACCGGCGTGGCCGTCCCACAGCCCATCGCTGAGAGCTGCAACGATCTGTGCGCCCGCCAGTGCCCCGACTCGTCGGCCTTCATCCAGCCGCCCCCCGTCGTCGTCACCTTCCCCGGCCCCATCCTCAGCTCCTTCCCCCAGCAAGCCGTGGTGGGCTCCTCCGGAGCACCCGCCTTTGGGGGCTCCCTGGGGCTGGGGGGCCTCTACGGTGCCGGGGCCACGCAGGGCTCGGGGGGCCTCTGCACCTTTGGCAGACCCTACGCTTCTCCCGCCTGCAACCCTTGCGTCCTGCCCCGCTACAGCAAGAAGCTCTGGGACACCTGCGGGCCCTGCTAGACCCAGCCCAGCCCCACACGCTGCCCCCAACTCCAACGCCAACACTGCCACCACCACCCAGGCAGGGCTGAGCTGGCGGGCATGGGGCACCGAGCAGTGCTGAGCAGCCCCAAACAATGCCTGGGCAGCTGCCAGTGCCGCACACCCTGGGCCCTTCCCTGCCCTCTTCTCCCGCTCTCCTCCCCTCCCCTCTCCTCCCAGCTGTCACACAGGGCAGAACATGGACCCGAAAGGCTCTGTGAGGCTGCAGGACCAAGCCCTTGGTATCTGGAATTCTGCACCAAGGGGCATCTGGAGGGAGAAGTGATGCTCTGCAGAAGATCCTTCTGCCTTCCCCAGTACGGGGCAACCATCCTCTCCGGGCCTTGCCCACCATCTCTCTGTTACAGTGTCTCTCCTGCCCCTCTGGGCACAATAAACATTTCCTGCATCCAACTCATGTCTCTGTTCCTCCTTGTCCCAAGTCAGGAAGACCCTGGGAGTGGGTGAGCAGCAGCTGTGGGAGGGCAAATGCTGTTCCTGAGATGCCCAGGTGAGGTGAGGGTGGGCAGTTTTGGGAGAGGGAGGATGCAGGCAGCAGGCAGGGGAGAGAGAGCCTTTGGGAGGGCTTGTAGGAGCTGGGGCAAGGGCGGAGGACAGGGAGCAGGACAGGTGCTGGCACTGCTCCTTTGCCTCCCTTCTCAGCCCAGGAGCGGCTCCAGCCCCGCCAGGTCCTGCTGCTCTGCAGAAGCACGGCAGCATCTCCGGGCATCTGCACAGAGGAGGCTGGATGAGAGCCAGGGTTAAACCCCACATGTGGGAAATGGCCGTCGATTGCTGGAGAGCAGCTTGTCAGGGAAGGCCCTTGTCAGGAAAGGTGCTGAGGGACCCCAGGGTGAGCGTGAGGCGGCAACGTGCCCTGGGGCAAAGGCGGCCAGCCTTGTCCTGGGCTGCGTGTGGGCATGTGGAGGGAGGGGATCCTTGTCCTCCACTCAGCACTGGAGAGGCCACTCCTGAGGTGCTGGGACCAGTGCTGGGCTCCGCAGCACAGCAGAGACATGGGGCTACTGCAGAGAGTCCAGCAAAGGGCCACACGCAGATGCTGAAGGCACAGGGCACGTGTCTGCTGTGGGCAACGCCTGAGAGAGCCTGGGACTGTTCGTCCTGGTGCAGAGGAGGCTCAGGGGCTCTCATCGATGCGCACACGTGCCTGAAGGGAAGGCGACAAGAAGACAGAGCCAGGCTGTTTTTACAGGTGTCCAGTGCCAGGACAAGAGGCAATGGGCACCAGCTGAAACACAGGAGGCTCCACCTCAACAGCCCACACCACTTTCTCACTGTGAGGGTGAGCGAGCACTGGCACAGGTTGCCCTGGGAGGTTGTGGACTCTCCGTCCTTAGAGATGTGCAAAAGCCATCTGCACGTGGTGGGTGTGGGCAGCCGGCGCTGGGTGACCCTGCTTGAGGCAGCAGCACGACAAGATGCCCTGCAAAGGCTCCTGCCCCAGGAATCAGGCTGTGATTTCTGTGAGTTTGTGTCTGTGGCTGAGAACGGAGGAGCACCGAGTGTGCTGGTGTGTGCTGGGGGTGAGAAGGGGAAGGGGAAGGAGAAGAGAAAAGTAAAGGAGAAGAGAGAAGGAGTGAGGAAAGTGGAAGAGGAAGAAGAGGACAAAGGGAAGCGGAAGTGGAGTAGAAATGGAAAGGAAAGGGGAAGGTGAAGAAGGAGAAGGAGAGGAAAAGGAGGGGGAAAAGGATAGGAAAGCTGAAGGGGAAGAGGAATGGCTCTGCTAAAAGTCCAAAGGGGCTAAAGCCGGAGCAGCCGTTGCCCTGGCTGTCTTCAAGTCCCTGGGCCAGCCCCGCTCGTGCCCAGGGAGGCTGGAGGTCTGCAAACACTTCTGGGCTCATGTCCTGAACGCAGAGGAGCCGCCTCCCTTCCCGCTGGGCCCTTGGAGATCAGCCATGGGAGCGTGTGTGGGCAGAGCTGCCAGGGCTGTGGGTGTCACCAAAGGAGCTTAGCTGGGCTCTGCTGGGGCTGACACACTGGCCTGGCCCGGCTGGCATGGGCCATGGGCAGGGTGAGGGAGCCCTGGAGCCCACGCTGGGCCTTGAAAGGAAACACGGAGAGGCAGGTGTTGGATGCAGGTTTGTTTTATTGCAGTGCAGGAAAGCACCCACGGGACAAAGACACAGGAGGCAGAGGCAGGCAGGTTGTCCCTGCGGGATTCAAGAGAGGCCTTCTTTCAGGCTTCTGCTGGGTGGTGGCTGTTGCAGAGACAAGCAAGTGCCTGTGGGATGATGGTGGAGTCGTGCATCTGGGCCCGGGCAGAAGCAAGGAGGAGGAGAGGGGGCAGGGAGAGAGGGGAAGGAGAGGAGAAAGGAGAGGAGGTGTGAGGAGGAGGTGGCCCAGGGTCTCTGTGGCCTTTCAGGGCTGGGTCTAGCAGGGCCCACAGGTGTCCCAGAACTTCCTGCTGTAGCGGGGCAGAACACAAGGGCTGCAGGCGGGAGAAGCGTAGGGTCTGCCAAAGGTGCAGAGGCCCCCCGAGCCCTGCGTGGCCCCGGCACCGTAGAGGCCCCCCAGCCCCAGGGAGCCCCCAAAGGCGGGTGCTCCGGAGGAGCCCACCACGGCTTGCTGGGGGAAGGAGCTGAGGATGGGGCCGGGGAAGGTGACGACGACGGGGGGGCGGCTGGATGAAGGCTGACGAGTCGGGGCACTGGCGGGCGCACAGCTCGTTGCAGCTCTCAGCGATGGGCTGTGGGACGGCCACGCTGGTTTTGGGTGGGCACAGGTCGTAGCAAGACATCTTGGGATGAGAGAGATGAGCCTGAAACACATGGCCCAAAGACGGGTGTCATGAGTGAGGAGGAGATCCCCGGCTGAGCAGTGCCCTGTTCTCAGGGCTGCCCTGGAGCTGGAGGAACCTGAGCCCCCGCCTTGTCCCCACTGCCCACCGCTCACCTTTGCCCAGCCAGCCCCCCTCAGTGCCCTGCTCTCTGCACACGCAGAGGGCACACAAGCCCTCCCCAGTAGCCCGCGCAGGGTCTGGCTCCGCGTGTCCCGGCCACAGGGCTCCTTCCTCCTCCCACCACGCCTCAGCCCACCCTGGCAGCCCAAGCCTGCTGCCAGCACGCCCGCTGTCCGCAGAGCTCTCCTGGCCACGAAGCCCCACGCTGAGCCCTGGCACGGGAGGCAGAGACCCACTGGCACCAACCTACCTTTTTCCTGAGCAGAGTGAGGCAGGAGCAGAGGATGCCAGCACTGGCCCAGGACAGAGCTTTTATGCTGGGCCGGCGAGTGCGGGGAGGAGCTGGCCAAACTGGGGGCACGTGGCCCACGGTGGCTGAGTCCCTGCTCCTCCCTGCGTGGCACAGGGCTCTTTTGCTGACGCTGGTTCCTTGCCATCCCCAACCCGCTCTATCAGCCCCTGCAATTACCCCTCTCAGACTCTTGCCAGCTGCCACCTCATGGGTCAAATTAACCCCACTGGCTTCTCATTATAGCTCTGTGTAAGAGGGCACGCAGCGTGACAAAGGCTGACTGCAAGCGCCCTGCATGCCATAGCTCTTGGCCAAGGGCTGTGTCTCGGGGCGGCCCCATGCCTTCTTTGCAAATCCACAGGGAAGCCCAGGATCCTGGCGTGGCCAAGAAGGTGCCTTGCAAAGGTCCCCTGCGCACCAGCGCCTGCATGACGTACGCCGTGTGGCTGTTATCTGCAGAGGCGCGAGGTTACGACATGCCAAATCAAAGGCACTGCTCTGGGCACTGCCTGCTCAGCACCATGCATCACTCGCCAGCCCGACGGAGCTGGCCACAATCCGCCTGCAGGTATTGGTCATTGACCTCTGCAAGTCTGGGGGAAAAAGCCTCCTCATGTTCTTCCCCGAGGTACATGGTGAGAGGAGCACAGACCCCACCTAGTACTCCAAGACACAGCTTTGTGCCAGCACTGCCCCAGCCCCACGGTCCCCTTACACATGTGTCCCGGGAGCCCCATGGCAGAGCCTGGCTGCGGGCTCAGGACAGAGCTGGGTTCCCGGGGCAGAGCACAAGGCAGGCAGTGAGGGACGGCAAAAGCATGGCCCGATCCTGCCGCGCACAGCCCCCAGCAGGGACAGCCCTGCTGTCTTCTAGGCCACGATGCAGCGAGGGGAGGAGAGCTGGGAAGCGGCGTGTGCTGGTGTGGCGAGGGGATGCTGAGTCAGGGAGGGGCAGGAACTGGGCAGCGCTGGCGTGGGCGGCACGAGGGAGTGCTGCCTCTGCACATTGGCCCACGTGGTGCTGAGCAATGGCGGGGCTACTATAAAAGCTCTGCCTCTGCCACACTCTTCCTACCACTGCTCTGGCCGCCTTCTCCTCGGGGAACAGGGTAAGTCTGCGAGCGCTTCTCCTCTTAGCCCGCTGCTCTGCCCCTTCACCTTGGGCACTCCCCTCACCTTCTCTCTTGCAATCTCTGCCCTCTTGCAGAGCACCGTCCCATCCCACGCAAAGATGTCTTGCTACGACCTGTGCCCACCCAAAACGGGCGTGGCCGTCCCACAGCCCATCGCTGAGAGCTGCAACGAGCTGTGCGCCCGCCAGTGCCCCGACTCGTCGGCCTTCATCCAGCCGCCCCCCGTCGTCGTCACCTTCCCCGGCCCCATCCTCAGCTCCTTCCCCCAGCAAGCCGTGGTGGGCTCCTCCGGAGCACCCGCCTTTGGGGGCTCCCTGGGGCTGGGGGGCCTCTACGGTGCTGGGGCCACGCTGGGCTCGGGGGGCCTCTGCACCTTTGGCAGACCCTACGCTTCTCCCGCCTGCAGCCCTTGCGTCCTGCCCCGCTACAGCAGGAAGCTCTGGGACACCTGCGGGCCCTGCTAGACCCAGCTCCAAAAGGTCACAGAGACCCTGGGCCACCTCCTCCTCACACCTCCTCTCCTTTCTCCTCTCCTTCCCCTCTCTCCATGCCCCCTCTCGTCCTCCTTGCTCCTGCTCGTGTCCAGATGCATGACTCCACCATCATCCCACAGGGCACTTGCTTGTCTCTGCAACAGCCACCACCCAGCAGAAGCCTGAAGGAAGGCCTCTCTTGAAGCCCGCGGGGACAACCTGCCTGCCTCTGCCTCCTGTGTCTTTGTCCCGTGGGTGCTTTCCTGCACTGCAATAAAACAAACCTGCATCCAACACCTGCCTCTCCGTTTTTCCTTTCAAGGCCCAGCGTGGGCTCCAGGGCTCCCTCACCCTGCATGTGGCCCCCGCCAGCCGGGCCAGGCCAGTGTGTCGGCCCCAGCAGAGCCCGGCTCAGCTGCCTTTGGGGACACCCACAGCCCTGGCAGCTCTGCCCACACACGCTCCCATGGCTGAGCTCTAAGGGCCCAGCGGGAAGGGAGGCGGTCCCTCTGCGTTCAGGACATGAGCCCGGGAGTGTTTGCAGACCTCCAGCCTCCCTGGGCATGAGCGGGGCTGGCCCAGGCGCTTGGAGCCAGCCAGGGCAACGGCTGCCCCGGCTCCAGCCCCTTTGTGCCCCCACGGCTCTGCTAAAGACCCTGCATAGGGAGAGAAATCAAAGGGGAGGCTTCCCATTCCCCTTCCTCTTCCCTATCCCTTTTCCCCTCCTTTTCCTCTCCTTCTCCTTCTTCACCTTCCCCTTTCCTGTCCATTTCTTCTCCACTTCCGCTTCCCTTTGTCCTCTTCTTCCTCTTCCCCTTTCCTCACTCCTTATGTCTTCTCTTTTACATTTCTCTTCCTCTTCCCCTTCCCCTTCCCACCCCCAGCACACACCAGCACACTCGGTGCTCCTCCGTTCTCTGACAGAGACACAAACTCACAGAAATCACAGCCTGATTCCTGGGGCAGGAGCCTTTGCAGGGCATCTTGTCGTGCTGCTGCCTCAAGCAGGGTCACCCAGCGCCGACTGCCCACACCCACCACGTGCAGATGGCTTTTGCACATCTCTAAGGACGGAGAGTCCACAACCTCCCAGGGCAACCTGTGCCAGTGCTCGGTCACCCTCACAGGGAAAAAGTGGTGTGGGCTGTTGAGGTGGAGCCTCCTGTGTTTCAGCTGGTGCCCGTTGCCTCTTGTCCTGGCACTGGACACCTGTAAAAACAGCCTGGCTCCGTCTTCTTGTCGCCTTCCCTTCAGGCACGTGTGTGCATCGATGAGAGCCCCTGAGCCTCCTCTGCACCAGGACGAACAGTCCCAGGCTCTCTCAGGCATTACCCACAGCAGACACGTGCCCTGTGCCTTCAGCATCTGCGTGTGGCCCTTTGCTGGACTCTCTGCAGTAGCCCCACGTCTCTGCTGTGCTGGGGAGACCAGCACTGGTCCCAGCACCACAGGGGTGGCCTCACCAGTGCTGAGTGGAGGGCAAGAATCCCCTCTCTCCACATGCCCACACATAGCCCAGGACAAGGCTGGCCGCCTTTGCCCTAGGGCACGTTGCCGGCTCACGCTCACCCTGGAGTCCCCCAGCACCTTTCCTGACAAGGGCCTTCCCTGACAAGCTGCTCTCCAGCAATCGACGGCCATTTCCCACATGTGGGGTTTAACCCTGGCTCTCGTCCAGCCTCCTCTGTGCAGATGCCCAGAGATGCTGCCGTGCTTCTGCAGAGCAGCAGGACCTGGCGGGGTTGGAGCCGCTCCTGGGCTGAGAAGGGAGGCAAAAGAGCGGTGCCAGCACCTGTCCTGCTCCCTGTCCTCTGCCCTTGCCCCAGCTCCTGCAAGACCACCCACAGTCTCTCTCTCCCCTGCCTACTGCCTGCATCCTCCCTCTCCCAACACCCCCCACCCTCACCTTGCCTGGGCATCTCAGGAACAGCATTTGTACTCCCATAGCTGCTGCCCACCCACTCCCGGGGTCTTCCAAATTTGGGACAAGGAGGAACAGAGAGATGAGTTGGATGCAGGAAATATTTATTGAGCCCAGAGGGGCAGAAGAGACACTGTCAGAGAGATGGTGGGCAAGACACTGAGAGGCTGGTTGCCCCGTGTTAGGGGAGGCAGAGGGATCTTCTGCAGAGCATCACTTCTCGCTCCCGATGACCCTTGGTGCAGCGTTCCAGATCTTAAGGGCTTGGTCCTTCAGCCTTGGAGAGCCTTTCGGGTCCATGTCCTGCCCCGTGTGACAGCTGGGAGGAGAGGGGAGGGGAGGAGAGAGGGAGAAGAGGGCAGAGAAGGGCCCAGGGTGTGTGGCACTGGCAGCTGCTCAGGCGTTGGTTGGGGCTGCTCAGCACTGCTCTGTGCCCACCAGCTCAGCCCTGCCTGGGTGGTGGTGGCAGTGTTGGCGTTGGAGTTGGGGGCAGCGTGTGGGGCTGGGCTGGGTCTAGCAGGGCCCGCAGGTGTCCCAGAGCTTCCTGCTGTAGCGGGGCAGGACGCAAGGGCTGCAGGCGGGAGAAGCGTAGGGTCTGCCAAAGGTGCAGAGGCCCCCCGAGCCCTGCGTGGCCCCGGCACCGTAGAGGCCCCCCAGCCCCAGGGAGCCCCCAAAGGCGGGTGCTCCGGAGGAGCCCACCACGGCTTGCTGGGGGAAGGAGCTGAGGATGGGGCCGGGGAAGGTGACGACGACGGGGGGCGGCTGGATGAAGGCCGACGAGTCGGGGCACTGGCGGGCGCACAGATCGTTGCAGCTCTCAGCGATGGGCTGTGGGACGGCCACGCTGGTTTTGGGTGGGCACAGGTCGTAGCAAGACATCTTTGCGTGGGAAGGGACGGTGCTCTGCAAGAGGGCAGAGATTGCAAGAGAGAAGGTGAGGGGAGCGCCCAAGGTGAAGGGGCAGAGCAGCGGGCTAAGAGGAGAAGCGCTCGCAGACTTACCCTGTTCCCCGAGGAGAAGGCGGCCAGAGCAGTGGTAGGGAGAGCGTGGCAGAGGCAGAGCTTTTATAGCGGCCCCGCCATTGCTCAGCACCACGTGGGCCAATGTGCAGAGGCAGCACTCCCTCGTGCCGCCCACGCCAGCGCTGCCCAGCTCCTGCCCTCCCTGACTCAGCATCCCCTCGCCACACCAGCACACGCCGCTTCCCAGCTCTCCTCCCCTCGCTGCTGCGTGGCCTAGAAGACAGCAGGGCTGTCCCTGCTGGGGGCTGTGCGCGGCAGGATCGGGCCATGCTTTTGCCGTCCCTCACTGCCTGCCTTGTGCTCTGCCCCGGGAACCCAGCTCTGTCCTGAGCCCGCAGCCAGGCTCTGCCATGGGGCTCCCGGGATACGTGTGAGGGGACGGTGGGGCTGGGGCAGTGCTGGCACAAAGCTGTGTCTTGGGGGCCCAGGTGGGGTCTGTGCTCCTCGCACCATGTACCTCAGGGAAGAGCATGAGAGGTCTTTTTCCCCCCGACTTGCAGAGGTCGATGACCAATGCCTGCAAGCGGATGGAGGCCAGCTCCGTCGGGCTGGCGAGTGATGCATGGTGCTGAGCAGGCAGTGCCCAGAGCAGTGCCTTTGATTTGGCATGTCGTAACCTCGCGCCTCTGCAGATAACAGCCACACGGCATACGTCATGCGGGTGCTGGCACGCGGGAGGCCTTTGCAAGGCACCTTCTTGGCCACGCCAGGACCCTGGGCTTCCCTGTGTCTCTGCAAAGAAGGCATGGGGCCACCCCGAGACACAGCCCTTGGCCAAGAGCTATGGCATGCAGGGCGCTTGCAGTCAGCCTTTGTCACGCCGCGTGCCCTCTTACACAGCGCGATAATGAGAAGCCAGTGGGGCTAATTTGGCCCATGAGGTGGCAGCTGGCAAGTGTCCAAGAGGGGTAATTGCAGGGGCTGATAGAGCGGGTTGGAGCTGGAGAGGAACCGGTGTCAGCAAAAGAGCCCTGTGCCACGCAGGGAGGAGGCAGGGGTTCAGGCGCCACTGGCCACGTGCCCCCAGTTTGGCCAGCTCCTCCCCACGCTCGCCGGCCCAGCATAAAAGCTCTGCCCTGTGCCAGTGCTGGCATCCTCTGCTCCTGCCTCTCTCTGCTCAGGAAAAGGGTAGGTGGGTGCCAGCGGGTATCTGCCTCCTGTGGCAGGGCTCAGCGTGGGGCTTCGTGGCCAGGAGAGCTCTGCGGGCAGCGGACGTGCTGGCAGCAGGCTTGGGCTGCCAGGGTGGGCTGAGGCGTGGTGGGAGGAGGAAGGAGCCCTGTGGCCGGGACATGCGGAGCCAGGCCTTACATGGGCTACCAGGGAGGGCTTGTGTGCCCTCTGTGTGTGCAAAGAGCAGGGCTCTGAGGGGGGCTGGCTGGGCGAAGGGCGAGCGGTGGGCAGAGGGGACAAGGTGGTGCCTCTGGTCCCTCCAGCTCCAGGGCAGCCCTGGGAACAGGGCACTGCTCAGCCGGGGATCTCCTCCTCACTCGTGACACCCGTCTTTGGGCCATGTGTTTCAGGCTCATCTCTCTCATCCCAAGATGTCTTGCTACGACCTGTGCCCACCCAAAACCAGCGTGGCCGTCCCACAGCCCATCGCTGAGAGCTGCAACGAGCTGTGCGCCCGCCAGTGCCCCGACTCGTCAGCCTTCATCCAGCCGCCCCCCGTCGTCGTCACCTTCCCCGGCCCCATCCTCAGCTCCTTCCCCCAGCAAGCCGTGGTGGGCTCCTCCGGAGCACCCGCCTTTGGGGGCTCCCTGGGGCTGGGGGGCCTCTACGGTGCTGGGGCCACGCTGGGCTCGGGGGGCCTCTGCACCTTTGGCAGACCCTACGCTTCTCCTGCCTGCAGCCCTTGCGTCCTGCCCCGCTACAGCAAGAAGCTCTGGGACACCTGCGGGCCCTGCTAGACCCAGCCCCAAAAGGTCACAGAGACCCTGGGCCACCTCCTCCTCACACCTCCTCTCCTTTCTCCTCTCCTTCCCCTCTCTCTATGCCCCCTCTCCTCCTCCTTGTTCCTGCCCGGGCCCAGATGCACAACTCCACCATCATCCCACAGGGCACTTGCTTGTCTCTGCAACAGCCACCACCCAGCAGAAGCCTGAAGGAAGGCCTCTCTTGAAGCCCGCGGAGACAACCTGCGTGCCTCTGCCTCCTGTGTCTTTGTCCCGTGGGTGCTTTCCTGCACTGCAATAAAACAAACCTGCATCCAACACCTGCCTCTCCGTTTTTCCTTTCAAGGCCCAGCGTGGGCTCCAGGGCTCCCTCACACTGCACGTGGCCCCCGCCACCCGGGCCAGGCCAGTGTGTCAGCCCCAGCAGAGCCTGGCTGAGCACCTTTGGGGACACCCCACAGCCCTGGCAGCTCTGCCCACACACGCTCCCATGGCTGATCTCCAAGGGCCCAGCGGGAAGGGAGGCGGCTCCTCTGTGTCCAGGACATGAGCCTGGGAGTGTTTGCAGACCTCGAGTCTCCCTGGGCACGAGTAGGGCTGGCCCAGGGACTTGAAGCCAGCCAGGGCAACGGCTGCCCCGGCTTTAGCCCCTTTGGACTTTTAGCAGAGCCATTCCTCTTCCCCTTCAGCTTTCCTATCCTTTTCCCCCTCCTTTTCCTCCCCTTCTCCTTCTTCACCTTCCCCTCTCCTTTCCATTGCTACTCCACTTCCCCTTTGTCTTCTTCTTCCTCTTTCCCTTTCCTCACTCCTTCGCTCTTGTCCTTTAAATTTCTCTTCCTCTTCCCCTTCCCCTTCCCACCCCTAGCACACCAACACGCTCAGTTGCCCAGACCCATCACATCCAGACAGCTTTTGCACATCTCTAAGGATGGAGAGTCCACAACCTCCCAGGGCAACCTGTGCCAGTGCTCGCTCACCCTCACAGGGAAAAAGTGGTGTGGGATGCTGAGGTGGAGCCTCCTGTGTTTCAGCTGGTGCCCGTTGCCTCTTGTCCTGGCACGGGACACCTGTAAAAACAGCCTGGCTCCATCTTCTTGTCGCCTTCCCTTCAGGCACGTGTGCACTTCGATGAGAGCCCCTGAGCCTCCTCTGCACCAGGACGAACAGTCCCAGGCTCTCTTAGGCGTTGCCCACAGCAGACACGTGCCCTGTGCCTTCAGCATCTGCGTGTGGCCCTTTGCTGGACTCTCTGCAGTAGCCCCACGTCTCTGCTGTGCTGGGGAGACCAGCACTGGTCCCAGCACTGCAGGAGTGGCCTCTCCAGTGCTGAGTGGAGGACAAGGATCCCCTCCCTCCACATGCCCGCACGCAGCCAAGGACAAGGCTGGCTGCCTTTGCCCCAGGGCACGTTGCCAGCTCACGCTCACCCTGGAGTCCCCCAGCACCTTTCCTGACAAGGGCCTTCCCTGACAAGCTGCTCTCCAGCAATCGACGGCCATTTCCCACATGTGGGGTTTAACCCTGGCTCTCGTCCAGCCTCCTCTGTGCAGATGCCCGGAGATGCTGCCGTGCTTCTGCAGAGCAGCAGGACCTGGCGGGGTTGGAGCCGCTCCCGGGCTGAGAAGGGAGGCAAAGGAGCGGTGCCAGCACCTGTCCTACTCCCTCTCCTCTGCCCTTGCCCCAGCTCCTGCAAGCCCACCCAAAGGCTCTCTCTCCCCTGTCTGCTGCCTGCATCCTCCCTCTCCCAACACCGCCCACCCTCACCTCACCTGGGCATCTCAGGAAGAGAATTTGCCCTCCCACAGCTGATGCCCACCCACTCCCAGGGTCTTCCTGACTTGGGACAAGGAGGAACGGAGACATGACTTGGATGCAGGAAATGTTTATTGTGCCCAGAGGGGCAGGAGAGACACTGTCAGAGAGATGGTGGGCAAGGCCTTGAGAGGCTGGTTGCCCCATGTTAGGGGAGGCAGAGGTATCTTCTGCAGAGCATCACTTCTTGCTCCCAATGCCACTTGGTGCAGCATTCTAGATGACGAGGGCTTGGTCCTGCAGCCTCACAGAGCCCTTCAGGTCCATGTCCTGCCCCGTGCGACAGCTGGGAGGAGAGGGGAGGGGAGGGAAGGGGAAGGGAGGGGAGGAGGGCGGGAGAAGAGGGCAGGGATGTGCCCAGGGTGTGTGGCACTGGCAGCTGCCCAGGTGTTGGTTGGGGCTGGGGTTGCTCAGCACTGCTCAGTGCCCTGTGCCCGCCAGCTCAGCCCTGCCTGGGTGGTGGTGGCAGCGTTGGCGTTGGGGCTGGGGGCAGCGCGTGGGGCTGGGCTGGGTCTAGCAGGGCCCGCAGGTGTCCCAGAGCTTCCTGCTGTAACGGGGCAGAACACAAGGGCTGCAGGCGGGAGAAGCGTAGGGTCTGCCAAAGGTGCAGAGGCCCCCCGAGCCCAGCGTGGCCCCGGCACCGTAGAGGCCCCCCAGCCCCAGGGAGCCCCCAAAGGCGGGTGCTCCGGAGGAGCCCACCACGGCTTGCTGGGGGAAGGAGCTGAGGATGGGGCCGGGGAAGGTGACGACGACGGGGGGCGGCTGGATGAAGGCTGACGAGTCGGGGCACTGGCGGGCGCACAGCTCGTTGCAGCTCTCAGCGATGGGCTGTGGGACGGCCACGCTGGTTTTGGGTGGGCACAGGTCGTAGCAAGACATCTTTGCGTGGGATGGGACGGTGCTCTGCAAGAGGCCAGAGATTGCAAGAGAGAAGGTGAGGGGAGCGCCTGAGGCAGAGGGGTAGAGCAGGGGGCAAGGAGGAGAAGCGCTCGCAGACTTACCCTGTTCCCCAAGGAGAAGACGGCCAGAGCAGTGGTAGGGAGAGCGTGGCAGAGGCAGAGCTTTTATAGCGGCCCCGCCATTGCTCAGCACCACGTGGGCCAATGTGCAGAGGCAGCACTCCCTCGTGCCGCCCACGCCAGCGCTGCCCAGCTCCTGCCCCTCCCTGACTCAGCATCCCCTCGCCACACCAGCACACGCCGCTTCCCAGCTCTCCTCCCCTCGCTGCTGCGTGGCCTAGAGGACAGCAGGCATGTCCCTGCTGGGGGCTGTGCGCGGCAGGATCAGGGCGTGCTTGTGCAGCCCCTCACTGCCTGCCTTGTGCTCTGCCCCGGGAACCCAGCTCTGTCCTGAGCCCGCAGCCAGGCTCTGCCGTGGGGCTCCCGGGACACGTGTGAGGGGACCGTGGGGCTGGGGCAGGGCTGGCACAAAGCTGTGTCTTGGGGCACTAGGTGGGGTCTGTGCTCCTCTCACCATGTACCTCGGGGAAGATCATGAGAGGTCTTTTTCCCCCCGACTTGCAGAGGTCGATGACCAGTGCCTGCAGGCGGATGGAGGCCAGCTCCGTCGGGCTGGCGAGTGATGCATGGTGCTGAGCAGGCAGTGCCCAGAGGAGTGCCTTTGATTTGGCATGTCGTAACCTCGCGCCTCTGCAGATAACAGCCACACGACGTACGTCATGCGGCTGCTGGCATGCGGGAGGCCTTTGCAAGGCACCTTCTTGGCCACGCCAGGACCCTGGGCTGCCCTGTGTCTTTGCAAAGAAGGCATGGGGCCGCCCCGAGACACAGCCCTTGGCCAAGAGCTATGGCACGCAGGGTGCTTGCAGTCAGCCTTTGTCACGCCGCGTGCCCTCTTACACAGCGCGATAATGAGAAGTCAGAGGGGTTAATTTGGCCCATGAGGTGGCAGCTGGCAAGTGTCCAAGAGGGGTAATTGCAGGGGCTGATAGAGTGGGTTGGGGCTGGTGAGGAACCGGCGTCAGCAAAAGAGCCCTGTGCCATGCAGGGAGGAGGCAGGGGATCAGGCGCCGCAGGCCACGTGGCCCCAGTGTGGCCAGCTCCTCCCCACGCTCGCCGGTCCAGCATAAAAGCTCTGCCCTGGGCCAGTGCTGGCATCCACTGCTCCTGCCTCGCTCTGCTCAGGAAAAGGGTAGGTTGGTGCCAGCGGGTCTCTGCCTCCCGTGCCAGGGCTCAGCGTGGGGCTCCGTGGCCAGGAGAGCTCTGCGGGCAGCGGGCGTGCTGGCAGCAGGCTTGGGCTGCCAGGGTGGGCTGAGGCGTGGTGGGAGGAGGAAGGAGCCCTGTGGCCGCGACACGCGGAGCCAGGCTTGTGTGTGTGGAGAGCAGGGCACTGAGGAGGGCTGCCTGGGTAAAGGTGAGCAGTGGGCAGTGGGGACAAGGTGGTGCCTTTGGTCCCTCCAGCTACAGGGTAGCACCGGGAGCAGGGCACTGCTCAGCCAGGAGATCTCCTCCTCACTCATGACACCTCTCCATGTGGCCATGTGTTTCAGGCTCATTCCTCTCATCCCAAGATGTCTTGCTACGACCTGTGCCCACCCAAAACCAGCGTGGCTGTCCCACAGCCCATCGCTGAGAGCTGCAACGAGCTGTGCGCCCGCCAGTGCCCCGACTCGTCGGCCTTCATCCAGCCGCCCCCCCGTCGTCGTCACCTTCCCCGGCCCCATCCTCAGCTCCTTCCCCCAGCAAGCCGTGGTGGGCTCGTCCGGAGCACCCGCCTTTGGGGGCTCCCTGGGGCTGGGGGGCCTCTACGGTGCCGGGGCCACGCTGGGCTCGGGGGGCCTCTGCACCTTTGGCAGACCCTATGCTTCTCCTGCCTGCAGCCCTTGCGTCCTGCCCCGCTACAGCAGGAAGCTCTGGGACACCTGCGGGCCCTGCTAGACCCAGGCCTGAAAGGCCACAGAGACCCTGGGCCGCCTCCTCCTCACACCTCCTCTCCTTTCTCCTCTCCTTCCCCTCTCTCCATGCCCCCTCTCCTCCTCCTTGCTCCTGCCCGGGCCCAGATGCACGACTCCACCATCATCCCACAGGGCACTTGCTTGTCTCTGCAACAGCCACCACCCAGCAGAAGCCTGAAGGAAGGCCTCTCTTGAAGCCCGCGGGGACAACCTGCCTGCCTCTGCCTCCTGTGTCTTTGTCCCGTGGGTGCTTTCCTGCACTGCAATAAAACAAACCTGCATCCAACACCTGCCTCTCCGTTTTTCCTTTCAAGGCCCAGCGTGGGCTCCAGGGCTCCCTCACACTGCACGTGGCCCCCGCCACCCGGGCCAGGCCAGTGTGTCGGCCCCAGCAGAGCCCAGCTGAGCTGCCTTTGGGGACACCCCACAGCTCTCGCAGCTCTGACCACACACGCTCCCATGGCTGATCTCCAAGGGCCCAGCGGGAAGGGAGGCGGCTCCTCTGCGTTCAGGACATGAGCCCGGGAGTGTTTGCAGACCTCCAGTCTCCCTGGGCATGAGCGGGGCTGGCCCAGGGTCTTGGAGCCAGCCAGGGCAATGGCTGCCCTAGCTCCAGCCCCTTTGGACTTTTAGGGCAGAGCACTTCGACTTCCCCTTCCTCTTCCCTATCCCTTTTCCCCTCCTTTTCCTCTCCTTCTCCTTCTTCACCTTCCCCTTTCCTTTCCATTTCTATTCCCCTTTAATTTGTCTTCTTCTTCCCCTTCCCATTTCCTCACTCCTTCGCTCTTCTCCTTTTAATTTCTCTTCCTCTTCCCCTTCCCCTTCTCACCCCCAGCACACACCAGCACACTCGGTGCTCCTCCGTTCTCTGACACAGACACAAACTCACAGAAATCACAGCCTGATTCCTGGGGCAGGAGCCTTTGCAGGGCATCTTGTCGTGCTGCTGCCTCAAGCTGGGTCACCCAGCGCCGGCTGCCCACACCCACCACGTCCACATGGCTTTTGCACACCTCTAAGGACGGAGAGTCCACAACCTCCCAGGGCAACCTGTGCCAGTGCTCGCTCACCCTCACAGGGAAAAAGTGGTGTGGGATGCTGAGGTGGAGCCTCCTGTGTTTCAGCTGGTGCCCGTTGCCTCTTGTCCTGGCACGGGACACCTGTAAAAACAGCCGGGCTCCGTCTTCTTGTCGCCTTCCCTTCAGGCACGTGTGTGCATCGATGAGAGCCCCTGAGCCTCCTCTGCACCAGGACGAACAGTCCCAGGCTCTCTCAGGCGTTGCCCACAGCAGACACGTGCCCTGTGCCTTCAGCATCTGCGTGTGGCCCTTTGCTGGACTCTCTGCAGTAGCCCCATGTCTCTGCTGTGCTGCGGAGCCCAGCACTGGTCCCAGCACCTCAGGAGTGGCCTCTCCAGTGCTGAGTGGAGGACAAGGATCCCCTCCCTCCACATGCCCACAAGCAGCCAAGGACAAGGCTGGCCGCCTTTGCCCCAGGACACGTTGCCAGCTCACGCTCACCCTGGGGTCCCCCAGCACCTTTCCTGACAAGGGCCTTCCCTGACAAGCTGCTCTCCAGCAATCGACGGCCATTTCCCACATGTGGGGTTTAACCCTGGCTCTCGTCCAGCCTCCTCTGTGCAGATGCCCGGAGAAGCTGCCGTGCTTCTGCAGAGCAGCAGGACCTGGCAGGGCTGGAGCCGCTCCCGGGCTGAGAAGGGAGGCAAAGGAGCGGTGCCAGCACCTGTCCTGTTCCGTCCTGCTCCCTCTCTTCTGCCCTTGCCCCAGCTCCTGCAAGCCCACCCAAAGGCTCTCTCTCCCCTGCCTGCTGCCTGCATCCTCCCTCTCCCAACCCCCCCCCACCCTCACCTCACCTGGGCATCTCAGGAACAGCATTTGCCCTCCCACAGCTGCTGCCCACCCACTCCCCGGTGTTGGGAGAAGGAGGAACAAGAGACACGAGTTGGATGCAGGACATATTTATTGTGCCCAGAGGGGCAGGAGAGACACTGTCAGAGAGATGGTGGGCAAGGCCCTGAGAGGCTGGTTGCCCCGTGCTGAGGAAGGCAGAGGGATCTTCTGCAGAACATCACTTCTTGCTCCCGATGACCCTTGGTGCAGCGTTCTAGATCCCGAGGGCTTGGTCCTGCAGCCTTGCAGAGCCTTTCGGGTCCATGTCCTGTCCCGTGTGACAGCTGGGAGGAGAGGGGAGGGGAGGAGAGCGGGAGAAGAGGGCAGGGAAAGGCCCAGGGTGTGCGGCACTGGCAGCTGCCCAGGCATTGTGTGGGGCTGGGGCTGCTCAGCACTGCTCAGTGCCCCATGCCCACCAGCTCAGCCCTGCCTGGGTGGTGGTGGCAGCGTTGGCGTTGGGGCTGGGGGCAGCGCGTGGGGCTGGGCTGGGTCTAGCAGGGCCCGCAGGTGTCCCAGAGCTTCCTGCTGTAGCGGGGCAGGACGCAAGGGCTGCAGGCAGGAGAAGCGTAGGGTCTGCCAAAGGTGCAGAGGCCCCCCGAGCCCTGCGTGGCCCCAGCACCGTAGAGGCCCCCCAGCCCCAGGGAGCCCCCAAAGGCGGGTGCTCCGGAGGAGCCCACCACGGCTTGCTGGGGGAAGGAGCTGAGGATGGGGCCGGGGAAGGTGACGACGACGGGGGGCGGCTGGATGAAGGCCGACGAGTCGGGGCACTGGCGGGCGCACAGATCGTTGCAGCTCTCAGCGATGGGCTGTGGGACGGCCACGCTGGTTTTGGGTGGGCACAGGTCGTAGCAAGACATCTTTGCGTGGGATGGGACGGTGCTCTGCAAGAGGCCAGAGATTGCAAGAGAGAAAGTGAGGGGAGCGCCCGAGGCAGAGGGGTAGAGCAGGGGGCAAGGAGGAGAAGCGCTCGCAGACTTACCCTGTTCCCCGAGGAGAAGGCAGCCAGAGCAGTGGTAGGGAGAGCGTGGCAGAGGCAGAGCTTTTATAGCGGCCCCACCATTGCTCAGCACCACGTGGGCCAATGTGCAGAGGCAGCACTCCCTCGTGCCGCCCATGCCAGTGTGATATGGCGTAAGTCATGCGGGCGCTGGCATGTGGGAGGCCTTTGCAAGGCACCTTCTTGGCCACGCCAGGACCCTGGGCTTCCCTGTGGCTCTGCAAAGAAGGCATGGGGCCGCCCCGAGACACAGCCCTTGGCCAAGAGCTATGGCACGCAGGGCGCTTGCAGTCAGCCTTTGTCACGCCGCGTGCCCTCTTACACAGCGCGATAATGAGAAGTCAGTGGGGCTAATTTGGCCCATGAGGTGGCAGCTGGCAAGTGTCCGAGAGGGGTAATTGCAGGGGCTGATAGAGCGGGTTGGGGCTGGTGAGGAGCCAGCGTCAGAAAAAGAGCCCTGTGCCATGCAGGGAGGAGGCAGGGGATCAGGCGCCGCTGGACACGTGCCCCCAGTGTGGCCAGCTCCTCCCCACGCTCGCCGGCCCAGCATAAAAGCGCTGCCCTGTGCCAGTGCTGGCATCCACTGCTCCTGCCTCGCTCTGCTCAGGAAAAGGGTAGGTGGGTGCTTGCAGGTCTCTGCCTCCTGTGGCAGGGCCCGGCGTGGGGCTCTGTGGCCAGGAGAGCTCTGTGGGCAGCGGGCGTGCTGGCAGAAGCCGTGGCTGGCCAGGGTGGTCTGAGCCGTGGTGGGAGGAGGAAGGAGCCCTGTGGCCGCGACATGTGGAGCTAGGTCCTACACGGGCTATCAGGGAGGGCTTGTGTGCCCTCTGCGTGTGCGGAGAGCAGGGCACTGAGGGGGGCTGGCTGGGCAAAGGTGAGCGGTGGGCAGTGGGGACAAGGTGGTGGCTCTGGTCCCTCCAGATCCAGGGCAGCCCTGGGAACAGGGCACTGCTCAGCCGGGGATCTCCTCCTCACTCATGACACCTCTCCATGTGGCCATGTGTTTCAGGCTCATCTCTCTCATCCCAAGATGTCTTGCTACGACCTGTGCCCACCCAAAACCAGCGTGGCCGTCCCACAGCCCATCGCTGAGAGCTGCAACGAGCTGTGCGCCCGCCAGTGCCCCGACTCGTCAGCCTTCATCCAGCCGCCCCCCGTCGTCGTCACCTTCCCCGGCCCCATCCTCAGCTCCTTCCCCCAGCAAGCCGTGGTGGGCTCGTCCGGAGCACCCGCCTTTGGGGGCTCCCTGGGGCTGGGGGGCCTCTACGGTGCTGGGGCCACGCAGGGCTCGGGGGGCCTCTGCACCTCTGGCAGACCCTACGCTTCTCCCGCCTGCAGCCCTTGCATCCTGCCCCGCTACAGCAAGAAGCTCTGGGACACCTGAGGGCCCTGCTAGACCCAGCCCAGCCCCATGCTCTGCCCCCAGCCCCAACGCCAACACTGCCACCACCACCCAGGCAGGGCTGAGCTGGTGGGCACGGGGCACTGAGCAGTGCTGAGCAGCCCCAGCCCCAACCAACACCTGGGCTGCTGCCAGTGCCACACACCCTGGGCCCTTCCCTGCCCTCTTCTCCTACTCTCCTCCCCTCCCCTCTCCTCCCAGCTGTCGCACGGGGCAGGACATCGTCCCAAAAGGCTCTGCGAGGCTGCAGGACCAAGCCCTCAGGATCTGAAACGCTGAACCCAGGGGTCGTCAGGAGCGAGAAGTGATGCTCTGCAGAAGATCCCTCTGCCTCCCCCAACACGGGGCAACCAGCCTCTCAGTGTCTTGCCCACCATCTCTCTCACAGTCTCTCCTGCCCCTCTGGGTACAATAAACTTTTCCTGCATTCAACTCATGTCTCTGTTCCTCCTTGTCCAAAGTTTAGGGCCCAGCAGCTGTGGGAGGGCAAATGCTGATCTCTCCATATTTCACCAGGGAATATCATACATGTTGTCATATGTAGGAGAGGAGAAGCAATTCCTGGTTTCTTCTTCTCCATCTCCAGATGAGTGGTACTCAGCTCAGGGAAAAATCTTCTTTTCCCTAATTCAGGAGAACAATGATTGAATTACAGAAGTGTAGCAATGAATTGGGAGCAGGTGGTTGGACTACAGATCCCTCTTCAGGAATGTGTTCTTTTTTATATATAAATATGTGTACAGATATATATTTGGGCCATAATACTCATATATTAGAGGGTGGTGTCTTAGCTACTGTACATGGTCTTCCAGAAGGTGTGATGCTGCCTTCTCACCCTCCGAAACTTTATACTTCTACAAAACAGCTACAATATCACATTCAGTGAATTTGTAATTCCTTGGTGTCAAAAGCAAGCACAGATCATCTTTTTTTCAGTTTTTGTCAAGATGACCCATCCCACAAAATTATTTTACCCTTTACTGTGGTACACGTTAGATTAATTAAGATTAGCACCACTCTAATTTCTTGGATTCACCCTGTGTTTTGGAGAAGTAGTGACATGTTGGCAGTAAAAGGGGAGTTGGGTGTTCTGTTCACCTTATTTCTACAGGTTCTGCTTATATTACCGCTACTCTTTGGTATTCTGAATTTACAATGGATTCACTCAAGAGCATGCAATCTCCCTATACCTTACCATCAGCTATTTGGGACTACTCAGAGAATTTTTCATCTCCTGTCACTTTGTGATTATAGCCTGTGTTACACCAGGTCTTTTCTCTGTAGTCAGCAGGTGCAGGGCTTTGTACTGTATTACTGAAGATCATATCGTTACTGTTACTCCCATCAGTTAAGTCATCTCGTTTTTCCAGTGTTGAAGTCTGATTCCCTCTTTAACGCCACTCAGCTTTATGTTATCAGCACATAAAACAGAGTGCTCCCAAATTATGTGCCAATGCCATTAATGTGAACAAATAATTAGAGGTTTTCTGAGACTGATCTTTGAGTAATCAATGTAGTAAGCTCCCTCCATTCCTACAACTCCCGTATATCATTAGATACTGACAGAAAGGGTATCTCTGTGTACTATTTCGCAATCAGACATGAGCTCACCCTGAACAGGCATCCAGCCCAAAGAGAAGCTATGTAATCATGTTAGCTGGGTGCTAAGAGCTCTCACCAATCTTGTTATCTTGGGCTTGGCACTTGCTGTCTGACACAGTACACGTCTAATTGGGTGCTGGCTGGTACCTGCCTGACACAGCCTCATTGAGAGAACCAGTGGTAAAGTTGGCAGTCGGAGCTCAAGTGCTCAGCTGTGATTGTGTCTGATTTACACTGAAGTCTCTTTTAGAGGCTGAACGTGAGAACATGGATCCTGGTGTTGAGCAGAAAAGAAACGGAGAGGAAACCGGGCATCTGTGTGTTTTGTAAAGCTGTCCCAGGAACTGCCCCGGGCTGAACTAGGTGGGAGGAAAGAGGGCTTTGCTCAGTCCAACAGAGGTACCTGAGCCAAGGAGATGCAGGGCTGATGTGGCACAAGCCAGGAGGTTGGTTGCTGACCTCCTGCAAATTCATGACAGCAGTGCCCTTGCCTCAAGCCGTGTGAGGATGGAGAGCAGCAGCAGGGACAGAGAGTCATTTCCTTGTGCCCAAAAGGCAGGAGCCTTTCTTCCCCCCCTCTTCACACATCCCAGGCACTCACAGGGCAGGGGCTGGGATCTCAGCGGGGCTCTGCAAGCTCCACTCCCTTCCCAGACCTTCCCCAAAATGCCCAGGGCCATGAGGGCAGGCAGTGTTGGGACAGGGAGGATGAAGCAGGCAGAGACAGAACCTTTCAGTGAAGGGCTTTTTTTGGTCAAAATATTCTCAGTAAGTATTTGTTAATCAGTAAAAATAAAATAGTATTTACTAGTTTTTATTTCAACTTTTTACCTCTTACAGCACACAGCCATCTGACATATCCAGTTACATTGCGGGGGGGGAACATTGAAGTTACCTGTTAAAATCAGACTTGCTGTTCCGTGACACTGACAGAGGGTTGAGATCAAGAAATTCTACATTCATGCACAGAGCTTTTCTTTGAAAGAGTCTCAGCAAAGTAACAGGAAAATCCTCTGTAATGCATTAGTTCTTGTTCTCTTTACTTCACTCAGCTGACTTACAGACTCAGCCAAAAATTCCCTGAGGCAACTGTTATCACAGCAGTGATTAACAACAAACAGAGGAGGTAGTGCTTGATCTTTACTCATCAGATACCTATCTTAAAAATTGTTTCCCATTGTATACCTTCCTCCTATTGTTCCTTTCCAGAATATGCTTTGACAGAACTTCAGGCCACATTTTTTTTACTTTGTCTTTGAACACAGTTCGATGATTTCTAGTACATCATCTGGGAAGATGTAAAATTAAAAGGAATTCCAGCACTAAATTAACAGTGAAAAAATTGGACTAACTACTGAAGTCTGAAAACTAGACTAATTAGTATAGGGGAGATGATAATCTCAGCTCAGTAGCAATGAAAGACTGGGCAGATAGGTTTCCTAGCACCAGGACCATGTGTGGCCAGGGCTGTGGGGTATCCCCAAAGGCAGCTCAGTCGGGCTCTGCTGGGGCTGACACACTGGCCTGGCCTGGCTGGCGGGGCCACGGGCAGGGTGAGGGAGCCCTGGAGCCCACGCTGGGCCTTGAAAGGAAAAACGGAGAGGCAGGTGTTGGATGCAGGTTTGTTTTATTGCAGTGCAGGAAAGCACCCACGGGACAAAGACACAGGAGGCAGAGGCAGGCAGGTTGTCCCCGCAGGCTTCAAGAGAGGCGTTCCTTCAGGCTTCTCCCAGGAGGTGGCGGTTTCAGGGAGAATCAAGTGTCCTCTGGGACCGTGGTGGAGTTATGCATTTGGCCACTGGCAGAGGCAAGGAAGAGGAGATGAAAGAAATGAAGAAGGAAATGAGAAGTGTAATGTATGGGGGTACTCTGACTCCACTGTATTAAGTGGAAGTCTTTGATGCTCTGCCCCTTACTCAGGAGCTCAGCTGAGGATCAAGATTGTATCACGCATTTGCCTCATTCTTTAGTCAAAGGGTATTTCTATAGGATTTACCAGGGCCTGCAGCTGCCACGGCCATACCTGCTGTACCGGTAGGAGTAAGGGCTGCAAGAGCCAGAACCATAAGATCTACCATAGCCATACAGACCCCTGTAACCCAGGGAGGAGCCCCCATAGCCCCCATATCCATACAGCCCCCCAGAGCCCACAGAGCCATAGCCTCCATAACCATACAGACCCCCAGAGCCCAGGGACCCATAGCCCCCATAACCAAGGGAGCTCCCATAGCCCCCAAGGACGGGTGCACCAGAGGATCCCACAACTGAATCCTGGGGAAAGGAGCTGAGGATGGGGCCAGGGAAGGTGATGACTACTGGGGGTGGCTGGACCATAATCGTGGAAAGAGGGCACTGCTGGACACACGGCTCGTTGCGGCTGTCAGCAAGGGGCTGGGGGCGGTTGATGCCACCGACAGCAGTGGAGCTCAGGTCATGGCAAGACATATTGCAGGGATGGAGGTCAATCTACAAGAGCTGATTTCACCAAGTATAAGACATTATTTACATGCATAAAAGTACTACAGAGTTTGCTGCCTTTCCCAGACAAGAGTGCTTTGAAGTATACTAATTTATCCATGTCTATTAGAAATTATAATTGAAGCAGAACAGCAAAATTATTCGCTCGAATATTTTGGTGAGTTAGTGGATCAGCAAGGACTGGGACTCCAAGAATGGAGTGTGCTGTTATGCACGATTTCATGACTCTAAATCTTCATTCCCACTGATCTCCTTTGTGCTGAGCCTTGTGAGAACAGGGATTATAAATTATTATCTATTCAGATTTGCTCAGTAACTTGTTTGATGAGACCATTACAAGGGAATTGCAAAGATTATTGTCCCCAGCTTCCAAACACTGAATCACGGCACTGAGATATTTATGACTGTCTTAACAACAGAGTGTTTTGATTCTGGGCTCCAGACTCTTGAAAAAAATCTCACCCCAAATATCTTGTCCCCATTAACACAAAAACCCCAGTGTTTCACCTGTCAGCTCCTTAAAATTCCCTCCATGACCCTCCTTTCCCTTAATTACATAAAATTTTTACAGGCCATTTTCAACAGCTCTCGATTCCTCTCTGTGTCCTACTCTATCTAAGCCAGTGTCTGATCTCTGGTAGCATTCACGCCCATTTATCTTGAATTAATGTAAAAGCATTTTGAGTGATCTGTAATAGGATAAACTGGAGATAATGGAAGGTCTGCTTCTAAGCTCATCATTTCCCTGTGAACCATGAAGATTTAAACTTTTTCAAATAATTTCCAGTCACCCATATAAGTAAACAGGGAAGAGGAATGCATATTGAACCAGTCACATCATTTCTTCAGCTGTTGGAAGTGAGCTAATAATGATCTTAATTTTCTGCCATATCAAGAAACTTTCAGTTTGCTTTGAAGTTAAATGCCAACCCTGCGTGCAGAGAACAGCTGTCCATAACAGTTTTAATCATTTTCATAAGCTTTATCTTTTCACATGAATTTTACCCAGCAGTTCTTAATGGAAGAGACCATCCTAGATTAAATTGTGTAGTGAAGAGCTATTCCCATAGTTGTAAAGGGCAGATTCAGACTTACCCAATTCTCTGAGAAGAAATAGTGAAGAGAAAAGGTTGGAAGAACTCTGAGTGGAGAGAGCTTTTATACAGTTCAGAATGCCTGAGGGACGAGAGGCTGGTTTCATGAACGTGGATGTAATTAGTTGACACGGCACATTTTTTGTATCGGTAGCTCCGCAAAGTGATGAAATTGTTCCGCTTTCTGTTTTTGTTTATTACTTGATTTCAATTATCATGTAACATAACACACGCATTACATCACGCAAGGTGAAATTAATGCATCTTTCATCCTAAAACATGATTCATGAAATTAATATCAGTTTTCCATTCTCTTTGGAGTTACACCATGTAGTAAGCTGCTTATACACAAATATTCTTCTTTTGCTGTCTTATATGACAATAATGCTCAGACATTTATCAGCAATAACCTGCTGTGAGGTGTTTCTTTCGAAGTCCCTTATACATTTTCTCTATTAAAGATAAAATACAGCGGTGTTAAACCCTCAAGAAGGCAGGCAGTATTTTTTGTGTGCTTAGGTTTATTTCTGAGATGTGATACAATTCATATTGCAATCCACGGAGGATTTGAGAGGGTACATTTTCCTGAAGTTTCCTTTAATTTCTAGCTGAGCCCTTGATCCTGGTCTACAACTGATCTTGTAGCTAATGCCATCACTCATGGCACCTCTCAGTAGAGAGCAATTACAAGGTGGGAGCCATTGGGAAAGGAAAATGTTGGGTTTTGCTGAGGTTTCTTTCTTCATGTCATTATTGTAATACTCTATCATTATCATGGTTATCCTAATCATCATGGTTATCTTCAGACCACCTATTATTTCTAAATGATGAGCTTTTCCCAATCTGGAGATACATATGGAGATTTCCTGAGCTATAATACTAAAAAAAGCCACCTCAAAGTTTTACAAAAACATTCCAAGTGATTTTCAAATACCTAATGAACACCCATTACTAACTTGTACATACTGTGTCATAATTATATAAAAAATATGCCTGGATGCATACACCTCACTATTATGAGAGATTATCACATTAAAATAGGTAAGTTAAGGTCACTTGGGTCTTTCCTGTAATCAGTTCATGGTTTATAACACTTTTTGGACCTTCCTTTCTTCGACTTTAAAAAGAAAATCTACATTCTTTTCTGTTAAAGCACACATTGGTTTAGAAACAGAAATCAGTTTATGTTGACTGAACTATTAGCCAACAAAAACCCCCAGGGTACAATGGGGTGTATCTTCATTGTGTCAGGGCTATAATCCCTTTCAGTAGTCAGGTCTTATCGCCTGATGTACTTGCTTCTCTTAGTCCTGTCTTCCTAGGTACATCTCTCCAACATGTAGCAATAGGAGGAGAAAACACAATAAAACATAAAAGAAAGAAAAGCTTGATGAAACAACTCAGAAAAATCAGTTTCTACAGAGTTGTGACTGTCAGCTGAAATATTTCTCTGTTCCTGGAACTGAAAGGCAACTAGTAGAGAACTGTCCAAAGCCATTAAAAGATGCTCCTGATTGTTGTGTTTGCCTTGTATTGAGTAGCTAGAGGTAGAAGTGCTAAGCCTGCAGAAAGAATGTTTTTACCCTTGATACTCCATCTTGTCTCCAGGTATACTGTTGATACACTAAGAGATCTGTAGCTGGACAAAAGAAATGACTGTCCTGTCATCCTAATTATGCAGGAGTCTTAAATGAACCAAGTCAGCTTACTTCCTCCCCTAATGCTAAAGAGAGCAATGAAATAATAAAAAATAATTCCACACAAAGCCTGGAGATAATAGAGAGGTCTGTGGTGGAGTGAGCATGTCACGCTATGCGTGGGTTTGAAGAGCCTGCAACGCACAAGCAATAAGAAAAACAATTATTTCAGCACTTTGAGGAACTACATGTCCTACAATTTGGGGTTGGTACCTAATTACGAACTCACACATAAGATGCCTAACATCCTCCAGGCAGTCAACAGAGATGTATAAAAGCTCTCTGCATTAAGTCTTTCTATCCACTTCTCTCACCTTACTCGCCTTCGTGAATTGGGTAAGTCAAATTTCTCTCAAACTTTGTTAAACTTAACTTGACTTGCTGTCAAGAACTCTTGGTTTTAACTTAGGACCAAGTCCTCTCCAGTTACTGCCAGGCTGCCAGTGATCTGTAGATTATTTACTGTTGGAAATAATGCTTCGTTTCTCATTTGTTACCAGGCCCTGTAAAGATAGCATCCAGAAGAGGGGTTTATCAAGCAGTTTTGAATCCCAAACTTGTAACATTTTAGCGCTTCAAAGAATTCCTTGACTATTTTAGGAGATAAAGAATAGGTCATATACATGGTTGTATATGGCTGCATTTAGCAGAGTTCTGCAAGTTTATAACAGGAAAGATTAAACTTATTAAGTAGAAACCATCAACTAACAGTAATTTAGTACTATCAAAATTAACTCATCTGAAAATACTGAAGATACTACTGAAAAGTACATGACTTTGTCATGCTGAAGCCAAAACTAACCTCCAGTTACAGTGCTAGGAAGAATAGTAAAAGAAAATATGTTTCCTTCCCAGATTTGTTACTGATACGCTGCTGGGCTGCTTCATCATAACCTAATGTTTGATATTTCTTCAATGTTAACATAAATGATTGTGTTTTACAGACTGACTTCCATCCCTGCAAGATGTCTTGCTACGACCTGCACTCCACCTCTGCCTGTGGCGTCTACCGGCCCCAGCCCCTTGCTGACAGCGGGAATGAGCCATGCGTCCGGCAGTGCCCTGACTCCACAACCACGATCCAGCCACCCCCAGTCGTCGTCACCTTCCCTGGCCCCATCCTCAGCTCCTTCCCCCAGGATTCAGTTGTGGGATCCTCTGGAGCACCCGTCCTTGGGGGCTATGGGAGCTCCCTTGGTTATGGGGGCTATGGGTCCCTGGGCTATGGGGGTCTGTATGGTTATGGAGGCTATGGCTCTGTGGGCTCTGGGGGGCTGTATGGATATGGGGGCTATGGGGGCTCCTCCCTGGGTTACAGGGGTCTGTATGGCTATGGTAGATCTTATGGTTCTGGCTCTTGCAGCCCTTACTCCTACCGGTACAGCAGGTACGGCCGTGGCAGCTGCGGGCCTTGGTAAATCCTGCAGAAATATCCCAAGTGAGATGTGATGGTTTCACAGCTAAAGAGGTCTGAACCTCCACTGCTCTGTTCCAAGACCACAGAGCTGTACCCCTTTCAGCCCCTTTTGAATTTCTCCCTCTTAACTTCTACTTTCAGTTTCTGCCTTAATGCTTCTCCCGTCACATTTCCATATTGCCTGGGGTAAACATGTAATGAAGTTGCTCAAAATGGTTCCTGTTTGCTCAAATCCACAGCTAAGACTCAGGAAGAAAAAGAAATATCAATTCTATGTGAATGCAGCCCTGACTGGAGAACAGTTTCATACTTCTTGGAGACTCTGAAAATGTATTCTTTTTCTCAATATCATTAAAAGTCTATTGCATCAAAGTTGCTATGTTCTGGTGTTCTCTTCTCATGGTTTTTACCCTTGTTACTTGTCTTAGGAGAATTCTAACCTGTGTAGCTGTCAGTAACAGTCTAAACTATGTAGATGAATATTCTGCCGCAAAAATCAGGGATTTCAAATGTACAAAAGCAGAGTGGAACACTCAGCACAGAAGGAACTGCTGTCTTCCCCTCTCCATTTTTCAGATAAAGCTTCTTGACATTTTTGAAGAATTGGGCTTCTTGGTTGTACATCCACTGGTTACAGAATAGTAGTGGTAGAGAAATGAAACAGTAGATTACTAATTACTTTCCTAAAAGCATTAGACTTCAGTAAGAATTTCTTCCAGGTAAGTCTTTGATCCATCTCTTTGAACTTCAGGTTCTCACTCAAATACTTAAACTCTGTACTCAGTATAATAATGAAATCTAAGGTGTTGGATGTTTTTTGATGGAAGAACAGCTACTCCACACAGCTACCCCAAGGGCTAATTCATCTGTGCCAGGAAGAACAGCTGGAACAGATAGACCAGAGTTATGGTGGTTGCAAAGCTTAAAAGAGAGAAAAAGTCATAACCCTCTATACATATCCTCAACACTCTTGTGGTGTTTCCCAATTCCTTCTGCATGGGAAGTCCTCACAATAGAAACCTCCATTTTCAGCAGCTCTAACTTTCAGTCCCCCCATGATATTCCTCATCTAAAAGGTCCATTAGATAGTCTGCCCACCTCTTTTCCTTCTTGCAGCTCCTTCAATCCCCTCCCTCTCAGCAGTTTCATGGCAATACCCTTCACCCCTCTCTTCACACCTCTCTAAATCCCTTCTGACTCAGGAGCATCCCTCCCGCCTCAGGGCCTCATCTGTCACTCTTTTCCCAATAATCTGCTTTGAATCCAGCCTCAGCTGAGCCACCAGCTCTGCTCCTGCTATGATCAACAAAGATATTCAAGTGGCCCATTTTGGAATGGAGGTTTAGTGTGGTTTCTCTCTAAACATAATGTTATTATTGTAAACCAGGTCAGCTGGAGAGGGAGGATTCCTGCTCCCAAATGTGTGCACCAAGTGCAACAAAGAGTGACTGACTTCACTGATAGCTGGGCCATTCCAGCTGTGTTTTTGAAGTCTCAGCCTCATCCTGTGTAAGGATGTGAGTTTTCCCTATTTACAGAGAGGAGAGTTGTATATCCATAGCAGAAGAAATAAAAACTAAAAGTTGATGTGTTTGATGCAGAATAGAATCACTTTAATGAGAAATAAACTTTCACAGAAAAGCATTGTAGAATATCAAGAATATGCATCAGAATGCAGGCAATTCCTTCCATAATTGTTCTTCTTTAGCTGGACAGTGAAGTGTCATTTTATAAGAATATAAATTACTTCTTTTATCCCACCCATTAAACACATAGATGGAAAAAGACCCAAAAGACCATGAGTAGAGGGTGAAGAAATTATGGATGTGCTGTGTGCTCCGAGGTCCACTGCAGTGGAGTGGCAGTGATCAGGACTTCACAACATCTCCTTTGGGACGACTGCTGTGGACAGGATTGTATCTCTTAGTTGCCGGTTGTTCCTTACTCAGGGGATATTTCTACAGGATTTACCAGGACCCACAGCTGCCGCGGCCGAACCTGTTGTTCCAGAAGGAGTAAGGGTTGCAATAGCCAGAACCATAAGATCTACCATAGCCATACAGACCCCTGTAGCCCAGGGAGGAGCCCCCATAGCCGTACAGACCCCCATAGCCCCAGGAGCCATAGCCCCCGTAGCCATACGGACTCCCATAGCCCCACGAGCCATAGCCCCCATAGCCCCCAAGGACGGGTGCTCCAGAGGATCCCACAACTGCATCCTGGGGGAAGGAGCTGAGGATGGGGCCAGGGAAGGTGACGACGACTGGGGGTGGCTGGATCACGGTTGTGGAGTCAGGGCACTGCCGGACACACGGCTCGTTGCAGCTGTCAGCAAGGGGCTGGGGCCGGTAGACGCCGCAGGCAGAGGTGGAGCACAGGTCGTAACAAGACATCTCGCAGAGATGGAGGTAAACTGCAACACACCTTGATGATTAGACTAAGTAGAAGACAAAGACTTCAAAATTCAAAAGTTTACATTGAAATCATGAGCTAAGTACAGGATGTTGAGTAAATAAATTGATTTCCCACTTCGCAATCATAATCCTCTTTTTACAAAAAGCAGATTTTTGAAACTTCTCTAAGAGATGTGTGCACATAGAAAAGCAAATGGGAAATGTTATGCCTAGTGCTGAAAGTGTTGTCCATCGTGAATATCCTGCAAAGAACTTAGATGTATTTCTACACATTAAACTGAAAACTAGAAGCAACACCAGAGAGAGCAAAGTGACTTTGTCCATGCTTATTTGATGAGTCAGCAGGAAAACCTGGATTTGGGTTCAGCAAGTTTACATGAAATGTAGTTTATATATAACTTAATTACAGTAGCTTCTTCTTCCCACTCATCTCAATTTTGCTGAGAGTTGTAGGAACAACAGATTATAGGATTGTCACTGCCTGGATTGCTCAGAAAGCCATTTGACGAGACAATAAAGGACAGATGACAGCATTATTATTCCAGTTCCCACCTACGCAGCTACTGTATGGATACAGCCTGGGCAATTTCAATATAAATAGCATTTTAGTTGCTAATGTCTTTCAAAAAACTAATTTCAAATTATTGTTCCCAGGACAAATCAGGATTTGTTGGTAAACTCTAGAATTCAGCCTATGTTCTGCCCTCTGAACTTTGTTATTTTCTCCAAGGGTGATTTTACTCTTCTCCACTCACTATGTCCTGCAAGTCCTTAGCAGGGTTCTGACGAAGGATATGAAAGCAAGAAAGTAAAGGATAGCCAGAAGATTTGCTGTGCCAGGACAACACACACTAATTTCTCAGATGCATCACTCATTCATCTCAGGTTGCATGAATGGTTGCAGTGGTGATGCCCTTATTAAACATGGAACCTCGTATGCAAACTTTGGAATAGGTTAAATGCAGTGAGTAAGAATCACAGAATCATAGAATCATAGAATATCTCAAGTAGGAAGGGATCCATAAGGATCATCAAGTCCAACTCCCTGCTCCTCACAGGACTACCTAAAACTAAACCAGATGGCTAAGAGCATCATCCAGTCACTCCAGGGTCCAGTGTTTCTGCCACTGAGACCTCCACAGGGTCCCACACACCAAATAGGTGTACCTGCCACCCCAGGGCCAGCATTACAATCTCTGTCCCAAGGCAATGCAGAAACACTCAACAGTATGGATGGTAGACATCAACTGTAGTTGAAACCAGCAATAAAAAGATACATTCGTAGCAATAGAGAAGAATCAGACTTACCCAAGTCACCAAGAAGTCAAGGGAAGTGTTTGGAAGAGCTGTGAGAGAGGAGAGCTTTTATATCAGAGCAGCTGGAGGTACAAGATCAACATTGGTTGCCTGCCCCAATTTCGAACACGTGTAACCCGTCGAGATGATGAAATTGCTGTGTTTGCTATTGGAGTTTATGAGTCCTTTCAAATTTGTTTGTAATAAGGACTTAAACATTACTTTAGATTATAGAGAATTCTTTCATCTTGTGACAACTTGGGGAAAATTAATACCTGGCATTATTCCAGTCACTTCCTTGAAATTACAACAGAAATTATTAAGCCAGCTCCTCTTGTATTAACACCTGGAGAGTGTCTCATGGGTTTATCAGCATTATAAACTGCTGTCATGGACAGGATTTTTGTTTAAATACATATAATTCACATTGCAACCTGCCAGGACAGAAGTTAAAGGCTGTCAATGTGATACTCAGTAAGGCTGGGGGTGGTTTCTGCATGTTTAGCTTCCCCACCTACAGCTGGGAGACACAGTACCCCTGGGAGTTGATGGTGTTTTCCAATAGTATTTGACACTGGCTGTAATGAGGACAATTCAGCTCAGAAGAGCAGCAGCAATTCCAGGGACCTCCAATGTGTGGTTTAGTCTCTAAACAGGGCTTATGCGGAAGTTGAAATTTAACCTTGAGCAGAAATATGGTGAAAACCTTTGTTTTGGAGTGCTGGGAACTCTTTTCATGCAGATATGAGCTGAATCAGTTTCTCCATCCATCAGCTACTCAGTTGTATTCTCTTACAAGAATGTGTAGGGCTAAGTCTGCAGAATTTCACATAGGAGACGAGGAAGCAGCCTTTATCTTCCTGGGCTTGCTTTTGTTTTTTAAGAGTTAAACAAGGAACAAGTTTCTGAAGTTAACTAAAGCTACAAAGGGATTGGAGATCCCAAAGAGAGTTTTTCCAGGTAGTATTGGTTTGATGTTGCCAGTACAAAGATGGTACTTGAGGATATTTAATAGGCCTGAGGAAAACTAAGTTTTTCAGTACAAATGGATCCTCTGGTGCAAAAAATTGAAATGTGACAGAAGTGTTTTGAATCATTGACTTTGATTCTTGGGAATTCATGACCTCCTGTAATACACAACTGTTGCTGCAAGCCATAAGTCCAGAACAGGGCTGAGCTGGCAGTTTCTGCCAACAGGGAGCAATTATGAACTTGGAACGCATCACGTAAAGCAAAGGCTTGTTCTTCCCTTGTTTACAGATGTGTTATTTTAATACTGCAAACTCTATGCCATGGATTATCTCTAAATTATGAGGTGGGTTTCTCAGCCTTTGAGGTGGTTAAAAGTTTTTTTAGACAATAATATTTTCAAGCTTCCAGGGAGCAAGTCTTTTCAAATGCCACAAACTATCCACTAATGGTTTGAGAATGCATCCTTACAATTAGATTAAAGGCATGTACCTGGCCTTAGGTGCCTAGCAATTATGGAATGACATCACATTAAAATATGTAAGTCAAGGTATTTGTGTCCTTGGTATAATCAGTTCATGGCTGAATACTGGGGATTTGATCAGCCTTTATCCATGTAAATGATTTCTCTGTCTCTATCGTGGCCTACCTCCAGATAGCTTTAGCAAGTTGCCACCAGACATGTTTCATTTAATTTCCTTTCTCAGTAGTCGTCAATATTGCCTGATCTGAAGATGGAACTAAAGATGGGTCCCTGAATGCTTTGTATCAGGAGACAGAGGACTGGAAAATGTGGTGACAAATGTCTCACAGAGAAAGTGCCTTGCAATCTTGAGAACAGAAAGGGTAAGTATTAGTTCATCTCCAGACTCCATCCTGGGTTGAGATACAGTGAGAGAGACCTGTTAGAAAAATCTGAGTAGCTTAAAAGGGTGTTCTGTCTCTGCCTTCGCCTAAAATTGTCCGAAGGACTTGACAGTGTTTGAGAAAAGGACAGGAAGAGTAATCCACAGCTGAATGCACAACAAAGAAAGCAACAGGTATTTCCCCAAGTCCCTCGTTCATTAGATGAGGCCAGCATTGTGTTCAGGAGCAAAAGCCAAACAACTGAAAATCATTTAAGGACCACAGGATGTTTTCTGTGGCTTCCTTTGGGTGCAGTATTGGTCTCACATTAAGTAGCTGAAAGCACAAATGATAAAGATAAAAATGATGACCCCGAAGTTGCTCTAATGAACCCCATTTTATCTCCAGCTATCTTACAGCCTGGATTTAATGGCAAAATCTGCAAGCATCAGGTGAGCACAGCCACGCAGTGAGCAGCTGAGTTTTGCCATTAATAATGGAGAAGCTAAGGAAGAGCGTTAGCATAATTCTGGTTGTAACGCCAAGGATGTGAATAGAACGGTAACAGGAATGAATATGCCACGTAACCATTTGAGATGAAAGAGGCTTCTGTGATGAAATGCACCTATCGTATTTCACGAGACTTCGAACCAATAAATAAACAAACAGTCAGCAAAACTTTGAGGACCTACGTGTCATGTTAGTTTTGGGTTTGCCCCAATTATGCACATGCACAAATTGCACCTTAGGTGATCCCCACGATCTGGGGAACTGTATAAAAGCTCTCCCAAGTCAGGGCTTTTCATTCCACCTTGCTTGCTTTTCACCTCCGCAAAAAGGGTAAGTGTCATTCTATGTGATCTCTTTCCTGAAATTCGAGTATCTCTTTTCTGTTGGTTTTAATTAAGGTCAGAATCATCCATAAATATTCTAAGATTCTTAATAATATTGGATTATTTCACCATGAATTTATTTTCCTTATTTGGTGTTGGACATCGATGTGTTCATGTTTAAAATGGTAAAACTAGGTTTTTCAAAAATTGTTGTTTCCTATTAATACAAATTTGAGCTATCAAAGCAGCTTCCAAAACATCAGCAGAAGGCTTACTCAGTCACTAGGATTTTTTAAAGGATTTTGCACTTAACTTTTTGATGTGTATCTATGTATATGTATGTATTTGTTGAGGGGACAGGCTTAACCAGAAAGAATACAGGAGTATTGTCTAAAGAAGTATTGGAAAACAGAGATGAAACTAGGAAAACCTAACCTACCCTTTACATTGTCCTTGCTTTGAGCAGGGAGTGGGACTAGATGACCTCCAGAAGACTCTTCTGATCTAATATTTTATTGGTTCTAGTGGGGAAAAAATTGTTCACAGGCAATACTGATTCCTAGTCCTTTCACAGGGTTTCTTCTTTGGATTGGATCAGATCTTACAGTGACAATCTTTCTGAAGAGCTCAGATCCCAGCATACCTACCTGCAGTAGAAACCTAACCCTAGTTATCGGAGTGTACCAGTTTCCCATCTGGGAAATCAGACAATCTTTTCACCCACCCTGTGACTCTCAAGCTTCTTTGTGAGCACTTCAGGGCAGGGAATGCCTTATTTGATCCATGTTTCCAGCAGGTTCAGCATACTGGCGGCAGGATTTTAGCTATTGTTTCTGTAAACACTTTACAAGTCAATATGCCAGAGTTGTTCTTCCAGCTACCCATTAATTTACCACATGAGCTTTGCTGGTTGTCAGGTTACAGTGCTTTGGTTTTTGCTGGTATAAAATAAACACAAAATGACCTTTTAGATAGACATATTGTAAGAGGGGCTGCAAAGTATGGGGGAAGTTATTTGCAACGTAAAGTGCTGGATAATATTTCTGCAGTGTTTGGCAGTGGGGTAGAACAAAGAACTACTTCTTAGAGAGAACAAAGTATAACAAATTAGGAATGAGACCACAGAAGAGCTGACTGCTCAGGGTACAATCTGGGTAATGTTGATTTACAAGAGGGAGAGATGTCTCATGAAAAATGCTGAAGAGAAAGAAAGACAATCAAGACCTGAAAGATAAAGCCAATATTCTAGTCCATGTGTCCAACTTTCAAACTCTTTTTTTCCATTGAATTTGTGTCTTTCGTTTACTCATCAGTGTGTGTGTGTTGCAGCTTACCTCCATCTCTGCGAGATGTCTTGCTACGACCTGTGCTCCACCTCTGCCTGCGGCGTCTACCGGCCTCAGCCCCTTGCTGACAGCTGCAACGAGCCGTGTGTCCGGCAGTGCCCTGACTCCACAACCGTGATCCAGCCACCCCCAGTTGTCGTCACCTTCCCTGGCCCCATCCTCAGCTCCTTCCCCCAGGATGCAGTTGTGGGATCCTCTGGAGCACCCGTCCTTGGGGGCTATGGGGGCTATGGCTCGTGGGGCTATGGGAGTCCGTATGGCTACGGGGGCTATGGCTCCTGGGGCTATGGGGGTCTGTACGGCTATGGGGGCTCCTCCCTGGGCTACAGGGGTCTGTATGGCTATGGTAGATCTTATGGTTCTGGCTATTGCAACCCTTACTCCTTCTGGAACAACAGGTACGGCCGTGGCAGCTGTGGGCTCTGGTAAACACAAAGGAAAATCCACTGAATAATGTACAAGTGAAAAACAAAACGCAGATTCACAGTGAGCAGATGGGTGACAGCCTTGTGAAGGCACTCACAAATCTGTTCAGTGCAGGGCCTTCTGCATGCTCCGCACCTCTCTTTTTTTCCCTTTGAATTCTTTCCTGATATCTTCACAGGTTCAGTTCTTTGTTATCTTCTACTTTATCATGTTTGTGACTGAATGCAATGAGACTTTCAAAATGTATTTTACTCTGATATCTTGGATACACATTCTTGATACTGCAATATATTTTTGTTCTTGTCATTCTCATTAAAATTCTGTTGCATCATTTAACATAAGTGTGTTGTGGTTTTGCGTTCTCAGCCGTTCTGGATTTGCCAACTTTTCTGGATAAATCTGCCTGTTGTACATATGGCTGCAATGATATTGTGCAAACCCTGCCCACATAGTGAAAGTCTCCACGAGGAGCCCTTGCTAGGCCTGTTTCACCACTGAATTACAACAACATGGCCATGACATGCTGGCCATAGATGAACGGCAGCCTTCTCTACACGTTACTTTATGAGACTCCCCACTCAAGAGTTTGGGAGATAAATCTTTGAATAACAAGTGACTATTCACACTCTGAAAGTTAGTTAAGCTCTTGCTTATTCCACTGCAGACTTCTAATCCAATGTAATACAAGTAATTACACCTCCACAGCTCTTAACGGAAGATTAGTGACTGATATGAAATTAATTTCAGATTCTGTGTTTCTCTAGCACAGACTATGCTATTAAATTGTCTCACTCTCCAAAATTCTGGCCGTGTGCACATAACACTTCTTCAAAATCACAATAAGAACCACGTGCGTAATTTCACAGTATATCTGATTGACTTCCTGGGTTTGGGACTTCTTTGGTCCTGTTTAAGTTATGTATATATTAAATATAAATAGAATTTGTGTAAATTTATACAGATAGCCTAAAACCGAACAAAAATACTGCACCGTACCTGTCGTATCTTTTTATGTTATCAGTAAAGCTTGTACCCATCTCCTGATTCAAGCAGATGCTTATCTCGCAAGATAGTTTTCTTTATGTGATTCAGCTGCCAAAAGATCTTAGGCTATGTCTTTTAGTACTGTAAGAAGTTTGGCTAAGCATAATGTAATAGTGTTCAGACAATATCTGAACAGAAACTGAAGGCAGAATATGAAGAAAGAAAGGCAAGAGCTGCTGCGTGCACCCAGCTCCTCTCTCTGTAACCGGACAGTGCATACAGCCCACTTCTGAGCACTCATTACCTAAGAAGTCGGCTGTAAACCTGCCTTTTATTTGGTTTTATTTAGTTGTCCCTGGTAAATTGACTAGCTCTTCCAGCAGGACCCACAGCTTCCACAGCAGATTCCAGTATCAAAACAAGAGCCAGAAGGGATGTTCTACCTGCTGCCAGGACCTGAAAATCTGCAAGAAAATCCGTAAGAAAATCCGTTGTGGTAAAGACTATCATAACAAAATCTCCCGTAACAAAAGGAGCCTTTACGTACGGGTGCTAACAGAGATCCCTGTCCTGAAGGAAGGAATTAAGCTTCTGGACTGGGAAGGTGATGACAATGGATGGTGGCTGAGCCACTGCCCTCAGGCCAGGGCAGTCAGCTCCTTGCAGCTATTGGTGCTGGACATGAGCTGGCCAACTGGAGACATGACTAAGTGTAAGCATAACACAGCACAAACTCCCCTGGGACGGGAAGAAAAGGTGAGATCTCATGGAAATGGGAAAGGCGCAGCAGTCTGGATCCTCTGCAACACTAATTTAGTTGCAGATCCAGCCCACCTAATTGTAGCTACCCCACTAAGAGCTACTTGCTGCTGTGGGTGTAAGGTCTCAAATTCATATAAGCCCTGTAAGAAAAATGATTTTTAAGTGGTGGTTAATCATTGCTTACTGGAACCCCAGGAATATAGAAGGTCACATGCTCCCTCAGACAAATGGTTGCTCTTATCCTATACTTTGTCTCTGATAAAAGTCAGTTCGACGTCGTTTGAAGTTTAACCTAAGAATCCTGATGCTGTGCATCATTGAATGAACTGTCCGAAGGCTCACCCGATTCCTAACAACCTGGAGGTTCCTTTTGCTGTGAGTACAGAAGCTTTGCCTTCATCCCAGCCAAGCTTTGGCTTTCTTCTGTACAAACTAGTTTGAAACAGCAACTGGAAGACCAAGTAATTGACTATGAAGAGGACACGTCCTCTGTTAAACATGGCTGTGACTGAGGGCTTTGTAGTGCAGGAGTACAGAGCAGTTTGCAGAAATACAGTCTGGGGTTTGGGATCTGCTTAGCAGATTATAACCCTGAGATCTGAACTAGTGGACAGCTGACAGCTCCTATACAATCCACTGTGGAAAATACCAGTTTAGCCCTTAAAACCTGCATATAACATTGCCTCCTCATAAATGACAAAAGAAGACTAATTTAAATTTACTGAAAAAGAGCAGTCTGATATCTAGAAAATAAGTGGCTCCAGGAAGAAGGTGGCAAGAGAAATAAATATGAGGCAATTTTCAGCAGGGACTTCTTATACATTTCCTCAAACTGCCTGAAGAAGCTGAGACTCCCATTAACACCAGCCCACATTTATCACACATGGTTCACCTCAAAATGATGAAACAGTTTTGCTCAATATTTATGTTTATTAGTTGATTCAAATTCTCACGCTGCATGAAATGCAAATTACAAAACAAATATTTCTTTCATCTTAGCACTTAATTGGCAAGATTCATTCCTGGTAACATTCCATTAAATACATTAGAATGACAGGAGGAATTATGCTGGCTTCATTCATTTACCTCTTCTTTTATTGGTTGACATAATGATGCTGGCTCAAATGTTTATCGTAATTGCCATCTGCTTTCATATGCAGGTTTTCTTTCCGTCCTTCCTTACCCATGTTAGATAAAGTATAATTGTTATAAAACACAGTGTCTTTCTTGTGAAATCAGCCACCTTTATATGAAGTTGGAATTAAGATTTGGACAGGACCATCCCGCACTTTTCAGGGGAAAAATAAAAAGTTACTTTACAAAATACTTTTTAAAATCATCCAGACCCATGCCTTGTCTCCCAGACTACCCAGTTGTACAGTTTCATCACATTTTAGAGGTAAATTAATTGGTCACAACAAAGCTAAACAGTTTCTTAGCCAGATTACAGGCAACTTGTTGCCTGTATTTTTTCAGGAATCTGAGCGTGTGTTTAAAACACAGAAGAAAGGTAGATTGCTCGCAGTTAGACTAGGAAAGTCCTAGGAAAAGCTTGCAAAACCTGAGGAGAGAGGCAGATGTTGCAGATCTTTGTGCTACAGACACTGAAGGGGATTAATACAACATCAGCATTGAAGGAGCTTATGCACAAACTTAAATAAATAAATGAAAACCTAAATTATACAAGAAAATCAACTTAAATCCTAAGGTTAGAAATCAAGAGCTGGTAAAGGGAACAGGAAGAGTGCTCTTGACCAGTACAATTTAATTAATACATTTCAAAATGCTGGGCTGCTTGAATCCAACCACATACTTATATTACAATAATGACGCACCACTTCACGCGTAAACTACTAAGGAGGGTTTGGGAAGTGCTTCAAAACACACACACAGAAAATATTTGAACAACCTTTGCAAATATTATCGCTCTTGTGATCCCCTAGGGCCATCTCAAAGTCTGGAGAGAAGAACCTCATAATTTAAGTATAACTTCTGGTAGAAGTGTTGCAGTGTTGATTATTTGACAAACAACTGATCCGTGGGTAAATGAGGATTTCTGAGGCTGGACCAGGAACTGTTTATCACACAGAATTTCAGAATATGGGTACATGGGTGGGACACAACTCATCAAACCTTCCTTGTTTAAAAGCTGGGTGTTTCAGTGGATCTTGTTGTTTGTCTCCATAGTCAACGAAAGCAAAATTGTTCTGTTTTGAGGGTGATACCAATTCTGGTAGGGTAAGCATCTGAGACAGGATGAATTGTCTTGCAGAAATTCTTGTCCCTCCCCACTAAGTATTGGGGAAGCCTGAGTAATTTCAAGTGACAAGTCATTTGAGATCTTGGCAGTCAAAACTGGGCTCTGCAGAAATATGAACTCAGCAGGTCATGTCCTGCTAGGCATGAAAGAAAGAAGTGAAAAAAAATTCCATTGTTGCAATAACTATTCCTCGGATAATCCCATTGCTTTTTCTGCTGCTTACCCAGAAAGTCTGGGAAGGAAGCACCCAGAAATTGTTTCTGTGACATCCTCCAGCAAAACTTTAATTCAATTCCTTTGTAAGGTGAAAGAGTAGATCTAAGGGCAAACCACACTCCATCCTATGAACAAAAAGAAAGAGAAGATAAAGACTGAATGAGTGCAGTCGTGGACAGAAACATGATTTCACAAAGAAACTGAGAAATTTGCATCTGCTTCACCACTGTCTTGTGTTATGTTCTCCTTCAGGGCTGTGCAATACCAATACAGAGTAGCCAGTAACCATTAATCTGGTTGCATTTGCAGCCATCCTACATTGCTGAACCTGTGAGATAATCTCTGTGTGCCTTTGCAGATTCCAGCTGAAAAATAAGGCAAAAAATATTGATATCCCATCAGAGAAAAATTCAGCCTTTGGTTTAAACAGTTTCAGGCACTAAAATACGATGTTTTCTGCTGATCTTGCCAAGCAGCAAGGAAAAGTCAGAATTTCTAAATCAAAGACCATTAGAAAATGTCCATGACTACCATAGGTACAGCAACCCTCTCATGTTTTGTGGTTATGGGTGGGAAAAGGATCAGAAGGTGTCTTCCACCTCACCGAACATTTCATTGCAAAATGTG
This sequence comes from Nyctibius grandis, assembly GCF_013368605.1. Taxonomy (NCBI): domain Eukaryota; kingdom Metazoa; phylum Chordata; class Aves; order Nyctibiiformes; family Nyctibiidae; genus Nyctibius; species Nyctibius grandis. The sequence continues at coordinate 10,533,100 of NC_090674.1, read as the reverse complement.
TGAGTAGATTAGATTACAGCCTAGATCTAAAGCACTTAAATACACACATGTATATGACAGCAGGTTATAGCTCTGATTAAAATCATTACGGGAAGTTAATGAAGGAAATGCTAAATAAATAGAACCAGTTTAATTCCTCCTGTAATGCCAGTGAGCAGGGTGGAATGATACCAGCAGCGAAGCTGGTCAATTAAGCTTCAAGATGAAAGAGAACTGGGAGCTGGAATGTGCATAACACGCTGTTCAGAGATTTAGGGTGATTTTGCAAACAGCAAGCGAAAACAGTTTCATCATTTTGGGAAGTTATATGCGCTTCAAATTTGGGCTGGTTGGTGATTATGACTTCACGCGTACAGCGTGCCTCAGACCCCCCAGGCAATGCCAAGCGCTGTATAAAAGGGGCAGGTAAGCAGCCCTACTCCATCTCCCTCTCCTGTGTACTCTCCTCTACAACAGGTGAGTCTGATGCCATTTCATTTCTTTCTAAATGCCAGAATATCTTTGCACTGGAGCTTAGAATACTGTTCACTACTATTACATTAGAGATTTTAGGACTATTCTTTTATTATCTCTCTTTTTCTCTCCTTTTTTTTTTAGTATGTTAACAAGTTGTGTTACTGGTAGGGTTTAGGAGTCAAGACCAGGTTTGAGGAGCTTCTTTCACTGTAGTTCATATCTGGGCATTCTTGTACTGTTAGCAGATTGAAAATGTAGGATGGCATAAGCTTTAAAATGCAGAATTCTCCTGTACTATTTCAGTTATGACTGAATCAGAGAGACATGGCCATATCCTAAGCTGTTTTATGACCCAGCTGAAGGAAGAGCGTTATCTACATGGCAATGTTATTGCAGAATGATCCTCGCTTGTATTTAGTTTTTATGGATAGGTAAAAACTAAATTCTGCTTATTTTAAACCCTTATTTTCACCAGAAACAACAATAAGGGAAGTAGACATGTGGTCTGATCCAGTGTATTTCTCATATGTCCATTTGTAAATCCAGATCCAGTTTAGCTGTTCAGGTACACTGAGTTCAAAGATTTGATTCTCTGCATTTCAGGGCTACTTTATGAACAAAATAATATTTCTTCTTTTTTACTAGAAAAAGTGTTAAACCACAAGCTTTTGTGATCAGGCATTTATATAAAACGGTAGTTTGCAAACTGTATTTTTATTTGATGAAGGAAATTAGCTCCTTACATTTTATCAGCCTGCTCTGAATTCTGTATGAAATGACACTGCTATGCCAAGAAATATTTGGAGAGAAATATTTTATAGGGTATATTTACTTAGCACATCAGGTATATGAATCTATGCTCAGGCTCAAATGCTCCGGGGGTTTTACTAGAGGGATTACAGAGATTAAGAGAATGTAGAACTAAAAGGGAACAACTGAAAGTATGTTATGCCAAAGAGCTTGAACAGAAACAGGGACCAGGAGAGGAGGAGGAAATGTGTGGTTAAAGCAGTGCTGGGTTCTTGCTTCCACCCTGTCTCTCCCAAGACAAAACCTGCTGCGGTCCCATTTGGTGTGACGAGGAGCTCTGGCGCAGCTCCTGCAGCTCCTGGCTTTCAGCCCACATTTGCCAGGGAGGAGTGCTGGTGTTTTAGTAAAAAATGTGCTGCTGACGCTCTGTTCCTCTGGGAGGGAACACACATTGAAAAAAAAAAGCGCAGCAGCAATTTCAGAAGGCTTGGTGGATGTGACAAGTGCAGGGATTTCTGGATGGGGAAGATCAGAGCAATGCTGATTGATGGGAAGGTTTGTGAACAGCGTCATCACTTGGGCTTATGAATCTGGTGATCGTTTTGCCTGTTCCCAGACAACCCAGCCCCAAACCTTGACCTGCTGTTCCAGAAGACCTTCTGCTTTGTTTTTACGCAGCTCTGTGCTCTGTGTTTCAGGATCGCCTTCATCCCTGCAAAAAAAATGTCTTGCTACGACCTCTGCCCCACCACCAGCAGCGTCGCCTGCCCCCAGCCCATCGCCAACAGCTGTAACGAGCCCTGTGTCCGCCAGTGCCCCGACTCGACAGCCCTGATCCAGCCGCCCCCCGTCGTCGTCACCTTCCCTGGCCCCATCCTCAGCTCCTTCCCCCAGCAAGCTGTGGTGGGCTCCTCCGGAGCACCCGCCTTTGGGGGCTCCCTGGGGCTGGGAGGCCTTTATGGCACCGGGAACCTCAACGGTTATGGGGGTCCTCTGGGATATGGGGCCCAGTATGGATATGGGAGCTCAGCCCTCGCCCCGCTCGGCAGCGGGTACTGCGGCCCGTACTCCTCCCGCCGGTACAGCCGGTTCCTCCGCAGCAGCTGCGGGCCCTGCTAAAGGCAGCAGAGAGGTCTTGGACGAGCCACACAAGAAGGCCCAAACGCAGAGCAATGAGGACGGGGGTTCAGTGTTCCTGCAGCCCTGCGATGGAGCTCCTGCCACTTCGCATTTCTGATCGTTCTTCTGCTTTTTGTTTACCCTCCAGTTTCTAGTTCGTTGGTTGCTGTTGTTGCCTGCTTCAGCTTTCCCTTTTTTTTTTTTTTAACCGTCATGGGACAGCCTATTCCATATGGACATCACTCACAATGACACATATCTTCATCAGCAGTTGCACAACGGCCAGAAGAAAACCAGCTGAGGACAGCAAAACCTCTGAGCAGGACATTTGTTGAACATTCTTTGAAACTGTCTGGAAAGAGATTTTTCATATTCTGTGATATCTTGCTTTGCAAACATAAGCATTTCTTGCTCATTAAAATTTTGTTGCATCACACAGCAACCTTCTGGTTTCCCTTCCTTCAGCTGCAGCCTGCCCTGGGTGGCATCTTCCCATGGGCAGGACCAGGCTGCTACCTAAGCAGTAGTACCACAGAACATTTTAGCACAGACTGAATTTACACGGTGTCACAAATGTTTCCGTAATGACACTCCTGAGTAGTAGCTTTCCATCCTCTGAAGACAGAGAAAGTTTAAAAGAACATAGTATCTTAACTCCCGTTATTTAAACATGATTTCAGCGGGACCTTTCCATGAGCATCCAAACAGAGAACTGTGGGTTTCTGTGTTGAGCTCAGCATGACCATGAATGCCACCAAGGTGGTGCCTAGCAGAATACTTACTAAATGTAAATTTGCACCTATAAATTCACAGATACAATCCACAGCATTGACATTGCTCAGCAGTACTTAAACTCGAGACATCCCCAGCAGCTAATACACTGCTCTTACTCCTGCTTGCATCTTCAGCAATTCCACCCCAGTAAGAAAGAGGAATAATCCTCATTCCCTCTAAGAAATAACTGTAGTGCACTAAGTATCAGGAGCAGCAGAGACTCTGCTTCTAAGCTTCTGGTAATGTAGCCACTTCAAATTGTAATGAACATGTAAATGAGGCAAGGTCAGTGCTGTGCAAACAAAGAATAAAGCCAATCCCTGCCCTCAAGTGCTTTCAGAATAAATAGACAAGACAAGCACAGCAGGAGGTTCATTGCTCTTTCCCCTTTTTGCAGATTGGCATCTTTTGTACAGAGATTAAAGGCCCTGTTTTCCCTACTGATAAAATCATCAGTAAATATTTTCCCCAGGTGACAAAGGAATCGCTTGGCAAAGCCCAGAATTGAATTCTTCTCTCCAATATCCCCATCTAACAATTGCTATATGGTCTCTGTTTCCAGTTTTCTATTCCACTGGTTATCTTCAGGTTTGTTTTCACTCTTACTCTCATCTCCTTTAGGAAAAGAGGAAAATAGCAGCAGATAAGGAACACACCGTGGAATAGTCCTGTCTGTCTCTTTGCTCTGGTGCCAGGAACACCGGCATATATCGGGATGGGGAGAATTTCAGTAGCACTAACTTCCACGTTAATAATCAAATTTGCCTGTAATTTGTGCCAGTACTCTGACAACTACGTGTGAGTCAATAATGATGTTTAAAAGTAAAAATATCCTTTTTTTTTTTTCCAGACAGAACTCTGAAAAATTAGATAATCAGTCAAACCAATATGTTTTCATGGACTTCTGCTTATTTTATCTGAAAGACTGTACATGGCATGGCCAGTAGTTCACAGGACATAGGAAATTTAACAGCTCATAAAACCATAGAATCACGGAACGGTTTGGATTGGAAAGAACTTTTAAACATCATCCAGTGCAGGGACATCTTTCACTAGATCAGGTTGCTGAAAGCCCCATCCAATCTGACCTTGAGCACTTCCCAAAAAAAAGTGACCTAAGGATTCAAGACATGGCTTATTATAATTTGTTTTCTAAGTAAAAGGGGACAATTAAAAAAAAATTACTAAAAAAATATACTAAAAAATTACTAAAAAAAAAAAATTCCTTTCTTCAGGTTTCTCTGATAGAGCATTTTATTTAAAACATCTGAAACATTCAAGTTCAGATCCTCAGATTGCAAAACTGATAACAGGCAGACTGCAAGTAGTGACTTCGCTAATTCCTCTGGAATCAAACCCTGGAAGGAAGCTGGCATTCAGCAGGGCATATTTCTGGTTCTGTTATGTTGAGCCATTGTGCCTGTAGGCTATTTACCAGTGGTGTGAGTCTGAACCACACAAAAACCCATTAGGCTCTAGTGGTGAGTAAATATTTAGTGAATCCACCTATTTAACTCAAACATGAAAGGTTTAACTCCCACAGATATCTGTCTTGAGCTGTAAGTTAGTGCGTGGGGAGGACATATCCTTCAGGCTGTGTTTACAACATCTCTATGAATCAACTTCTGATTGCATCTCATTTACCAATAGTGTATATAAACATGTTCAGAGCACGTTTAGACAAGAGAGTGTAGTGACCTCTGTAGTTCAAGCTCAGACAGTGCAATTTCATTTATTGCTTCCTGCTCTTGGTCATTACTTGTTTCGCTGGCAGGAGGAACAGGAGTCTGAGCTGCTGGTGCAAACTATCAACAGCCTGGACTGCCCCTGGCTGATGAAGAACTGCAGGAGACGTCGCAGTCAGACGTGGTCCCCATGTTGCAGTAGGCAGCAAACTGTCAAGATCTCAGCGCTGCTCCCAGCTTGTCACGGTAAACAGGAGCTGGTCTTTATCATCTCGCATCTGCATGTGGTGTGACCTGAGATGGGTTGGGTCTGCCAGTGAAATTACTTCTCTTACCTTCTATTGTGATCACCCGTGATTACACTTATGTGAAATTGTAACCCAAGTTCAGCCTGCTGTGCACTTGGGAAGTGGCAGGTTGCTGATGGCCAGGAGCAGCACAGAACAATGTCAGGCAGTTAAAGAACTGACCTTTGGTGTTTGCTCCGGTCTCTGGTCATAACATGCAAATTCAGGCTGGCAGATGAGAATCAGCAAAGCAAATTTTGCAGTTCCTGCTCTCCAAGGGACAGTCTCATCAGGTCACTTTCCCAAATAATGGTGGTGTTCAGTGCTATGTTTTCAAGCACCATTCAGAGTCAGTAGTGTCCATCGATCAATTAGTAGAATCATTTTGGTTGGAAAGGACCTTTAGGATCATCGAGTCCAATACATACTACAGTGATCTGTTTATAGTCTGGGCTCCAACTTCTGGCTCCCACGTGTGCCTTTTCTGTTGTATAACAAGTCTGTAGGCAGAGCAGCTTCATCCAGGTGTGCTGACAACGTCCACACTGAAGGATGTCTGACTGCACCCTCTAACCACAGCCTGAGGAACTGGCTGCTAGCGCAAGTGCAGTGCAGGGGTGCATCAAGATGGGCTGAGAAGAGGATGAATGTAATCCTACTGTTCTATGTGGGATGAAAACAAAAATCTTGAAAAGGGGACTTCAGTAGTGAGCAACACCATAGCGATGTGCCTTGAGAATACCTGATCTGGTTGCTTTAGTGCTCTGCATACCTGCACAAACAGGTACTGGTTTTTTGACAGCATCCTTGTGCCTCCAAGAATAATCACACAGTGCATTGGAGACAGAGGAAGCAAGAAAACAAGACAAAGCCTTCAGACACATCCTAACAAGAAAGAGGTGTTGCCTGCCTACCTCATTGTAGCCTCATCTCATTTCAGCTAGTTTTACAAGCAAAAGTCACACCTCCAAACCCTTTGAAGTTATTACCACATCCTTGATCCTGCCCAAACAAATTTCTGCAGCGTGAGACTGGGGTTTGCCTGGAATTAGCCTGCTCCGGTGTTGTGGATCTTGTCAGCTCATCGCTGGTATTCCTGGGGACAGCAGCTTCACACAGGGAAGAGCAGAAGTGCAGTGTCTGATGTCTGGTCCCTCAGAGTCCTAGTTGGCATTGCAAGTATAGGACAGGGTGAATGCCTCTTAATAGCTGTACTAATTATATGCAAATTGCATCACTAGAAAAACAGCTCTAACAGTGTTGCTCTTGAACAAAGAGAAGTGCTGAACATGCCCATCATCTGTGAGCAGCCTGAAATTTATGTGTAAAACTCCTGAGATGGAAAATACTATTTGGCCTGAATGATATGTGTTGCTCTGCAGGGAAGACTTAAGAATTATTCTTTTATTGTTTTAACTGGGGTTGCCAAGAATTTAGAGGTATTAATGGGAAAGATCAAAGAACTCACAGAATTTCAGCAAACATTTGCCATTCAGTTAAAAATTTCTGTTGGCTACTGAAAGGAAAGTTCTAGCCACAGATCGTTACATGCTATTTTTAAACAATGAAAAATATCATAAAACTAATGTATGGGGATGTAATTAGATTGAAGTCTCGGGCAAGTAGTGAGACACAGGGAAGAGCAAAGTCACTCGTGTGTTTAACTTTCTTTGCTAGCTTGTAGCAAATACACACTGTAACCACACCTGTCCTGGAGGACATTTCGAGCTTAGTTGTAAGGGTTACAAAATATGTTTATCCAGCATGAAATGACTTTTGTGCAGAAGGCAGTCATTATGCTTCCTCCTGCTTAAAGGGCCTGGTCACCTTCCAGCTTTAGGCGTTGAAGGAAAGCAAACACGGTCGTGTTTCACTGCAGAGATTGATGTTCACCCAGAACGGTATATAAACAAAAACTTGTGGACAAAAAAAGACAAGAAAGCTCGGAGTTTTGATGCGCAATAATTTAATGAGAAAGTAAGAAGTAAAAGATCTTACTGAGAATGAAAAACACGTGGGAAATATTGCCAGGGTCTCATTAAAGGCTGTAAGCAAAGAATTGCTCCAGAGTTATGCGTTCCACATACATTAGTCTTTATTTTCATGGCATGGGAAGAATTATGCAACCTCGTCCCACTTTCAACCAGCCAAAGATCATTGATATAACTAATTTGAGGCCATTATTATCAGGAGCCACTGGAAAGAATAGTCAGAAAATGAAAATAAATCTTTAGCTTGAGAATGACACGTAAGTTTGATTTTCAGAGATGCACAGTTCATGCTCCAGGAAAGCAATGCCAGTAACAGGGTTTGTGGAGGTGCATCTTCCTCCGTGTTGGGTGATTGCTCCTTGCTCCTTATTCATTGCACATTTAACATGGTCTGCAGCTCCCAAAACCATAACCACTGCATCCATAGGAAGAATATGACCTCCCATAATTGTACAAGCTCCTAGAGCCATAGGAGGCACTGGGACCCAGAGAGCTCATGGATCCAAAGAAGCTCCCAATGTTGGATGGTGCTGAGCTGCCCACGATGCTCTCCTGAGGGCAGGAGCTGAGAATGGGTCCTGGGAAGGTCATGACCACGGGTGGTGGGTAGACCACAGCTCTCGAATCGCCGCAGGACGTAACACAGGGCTGGCTCCAGGCATTCGCAATTGGCTGCGGGCAAGTCACTTCGCAGGGCGTGAGGCAGCGGGAGCTGATCATCTGTCTGTAGGAAGACATCTTCTGGGAACGGAGATACACCTGAAACACACAACACTGAGGCTGAAAGCTCAGACACCAATGTGATGGAGATTGTACTTGGAAGACAAAGAATAAGAGATAGCAAGAAGACCAGAAGAAGGATGAAGATTTCAGTTTTGTCTCAGCAGCCACGTCCCTTTTCTCACCTTCTCATGCCCTCAGAACAATCTCCATTTCTCTTGGCTCCTAATTATGGAGCCAATTTGATACATAAAAACATCATTAACAATCAAATAAATTGTGTATTTGCATTCGAGCTATCCCTCTATCCTTTACCATTTCTCTTTCCCACCATTCCTTTTTGACTCTGTCTTACTGTGACACTTGATTATTTCTTTTATAAACAACAGCAGAAAAGAACAGAAACACTGGCTAGCGCTTGTATAGTAACAGCCCGTGCTGGTTCTGCACCACCTGTAATCATTACAACTGTATGAGGCAAGTCATTGTTATTCCAGCTTTAAGGAAGAGGTAACTGGGGCTGAGGAGTGAATGCATTGCCTGGAGCCATTTGGTGAGGTAACAGGAGAGAATTAAAATTCAGGCAAGCCTGGTTGTTAATGACAGTGTTATTCCCAAGCCTTTCAGATGCTACAGCTGGCACCAGGGCTCCTCTGCGTGTTCTGTACAAAGATAAAATGAGCAGCAGCCACATCCCTGAAGAGCTCATAAAGAGAGTTTGCGTGGCAGAATACCCCCCATTTGGGTGGGAACGCAGTGTCAGTGAGGTGTCCAGTGTAACCAGGACTCCTGTGAACGTGGTCCAGGCTGACCTGCTACAGACCACCAAGGTGACAGATGACTGGCAGAACTAGGAACTGTGTGTAGTTTTGTGGAGTCCTTTTCTTTAATCATAAGATCGCTTGATCGCTCCTAAAATCGATTTGCAGCTCCTCTTGATCTCTGTCCTGCCTTACTAAAACCCATAAAATGAAAGGTGGGGAGTAAAGAAAAAGAATAAAGAAAAGGCATAAAGAAAAGGAATAAAGAAAGGGAATAGAGAAAGGGAATAAGGAAAAGTAATAAAGAAAGGGAATAAAGAAAGGGAATAAAGAAAAGGAATAAAGAAAAGGAATAACGAAAGGGAATAACGAAAGGGAATAAAGAAAGGGAATAAAGGGAATAAAGGAAAGGAATAAAGAAAGGGAATAAAGAAAAGGAATAAAGAAAGGGAATAAAAAAAGGAATAAAGAAAAGGAATAAAGAAAAGGAATAAAGAAAAGGAATAAAGAAAAGGAATAAAGAAAAGGAATAAAGAAAAGGAATAAAGTCCTGACCATAACAAGTACATAACATAATGCATGACAGGCTTCAAATTAATTCAGAAATAATTGCAAAGAACATGATAAAACATTCTTGATAATGGTAGTTCTTAGTTCAGCCTGACACTGAACAAGTAGGAAACAGCTCTTTCTGAAAGAAAGCTTCAAACCTCTCACACATTTCTAAGAGTCACAGTTTTGTTTCAGTTAAAATTCTGCATCGTTACAGCAACATATTAATAGCAACAGCATCAGGCTCAGACTTACCCCCTCACAGCAAAGAGCAAGTCAGGAGAAATGGTTAGAGCAGCTGAGAACCAGGAGCGCTTTTATACCTTTTCTTAGGCAATCAGGAGGATATGAAACATTCTTCGTGTATGATGTTCTAATGCATTATCAAACAAAAATTCACTCCACCTGTAACTGCCCCAGATAATGCAATTATTTTGCTCAGCAATGGTGATTACTATTGCGTTCTTGCAATTATTCTGGCAGGGTAATTTTTTTTTCTTTTATTGCTTTTTCCTATTTCTCTGATTGCCTCATGGAGCAAAGATTGCTCAGAAGTTTATCCATAAACACAATATGCTGACATACCTGAGATACCACCCCGCTTCTCCCAATCATGTTCCAGTAAGGGGGCATTGTGCAATTTATCCCATCATACCCACGCACATTAATTCCTATGACTCTGATATGAGGCACAGTAGACTCCACAGACACCTTCCTATTGAGTTATGGGTTTGGAAATAGGAAGCATTTGTTCCTGTCCTCCTGGCCAAGAAACAATCACAAAGCACATGTCCCACTTCAAGCTTTAAAAATACAGGTGGAGTAACCTAAAAGCAGGGAGCTGCTGTTCTCCAGCCCTGGCAAGGGGGACAGGAACCTCAGACAATGAGAAACTCATGTCCAGCTTTCTTTGTCAGGGACTCCATGGGATCATTGCTGAAGACCTCAGGGCTCCTGAGTGATGAGCAATTCATGGTTTGGGATGAAAAAGGTCAGGGAGTGAAGCCATGCATCACCCTAGGAAAACCTTGAGCTGGAATCTTAAAGTGCAGTTTCAGCTGATGCAGAAGATTGGCTGCTTACTTCAGCAGATGTCTTCCTCAGATCCAATACCCTGTCTTCAGTTTTTCAGTTATTTACTGATAAAGCTATTTTCAGAAGAGTCTATCCAAGTTGACATAATTTACGAATGCTTTTTTAACCTCAAGAAGATGAGTTCTTCCCTTCTAAAATCCATCCCCTTCTAGGGAATTTAAGGTTGAATGCCTGGTTTTGAGTCACCTAGAGACTTCTGTTCCAAAAATGTTAATTTTATTCCAGTTTGTCCATCAACATTTGGTGGTTGTTACCACTACTACAGCGTAACGCTGTAGAGGTGACCCATGCAAGAAAGCTGAGGAAGGCTCTTTTCCAGGTCAGCCTTGGGATTTCCCTCAGTGTTATTTCCTAGCAATGGCTGCACAGACACCCTTTGAGCTACTGATAGCTTATGGTAGATGATTTACATAAACAAGAAATAGAAATAGAAACAAAGGGAAGAAGATGTTGTGGGGAAACAACCCACCTGGTCTGCTCCTCCTGCCTGAACCACACCTGGTTTCACTTTGTCTAGAAGCAGGTGATGACAGGGATGACATATACCTACAGATACGTGCAGATTAATCACATCATTCTTGGAGATGCATCTCTCTTCTAACCATCCTGCCCTCCTGAAAGGGCAAAGGAAGCTACATGCTACTATCTGTACTGCTGACACCTCAAACTGCTTCTTTTGACTCACGATGTTCAGGGTCACAGCCACTTGCTTTACTTTTATAATTTTATAGACCCACAAAGCAGCATCTTAACTGTTTTTTCTCATGTAGTGAAAGTTTCATGCACTTTACTGACTTGAACCATTCACAGCCATTTTTACCAGTGCAAATATGGTATAATAAAATATTTAGAGACAAATAACTCTATGAAAAGCAAAGTTAACGTGACTTATGGACTACCTTTGCACGGATTCCTTGTATGACAAATCACAGTACTGCTGTGGCACATATGGATCCATTGTGTGCGATCAATCATCAAACCCATTTAATAAATCAGCATAAAACATTTTTATCTATATCAAGCACATAATTTTATTTAACACAATCAAAAAAGACATTCAAATATATCTGCAAAAATGTCCATGAATTGACTTTGGATTATTTCTTTATAAGTGTGACTAAAAACTCTTCCTGGTTAGCTTGGATTAACATCAGAATTAGGAATAGCAAAGGGACGTGTTTCATTTTGATTTGTAATTGAAATCCAAACTCTGCTCAGGATGCCCAGGTGTTTCTGTGCAATTCTCCCAAGCCTGTGGTGGATGGCTTTGGAGTCATCCATCCAAGAGCACGTCTCATAAAGTGTGGGTGGCATTTGTCTCACCTGGTAACACAGCACACCCAGGTTGTACTAGCAGGTCTACTACACCCTAGGAGGGGTCAACTAACAGCACAGGAGTGGATGAGCCGTCTGAGGGAAGGAGAATGCAAGGAGAAAGGAGTAACTGCCAGTGCGGAGGGGCTGAGTAGCATTTTGTGTTTGAGGAACAGTATTTCCAAGTTCTTAAAAAATAATAGTTATGCCTTGGTATGTCTATGCTTCAAGCCAAAAAGCATGAGTGCTGTGGATGTGGACACATTAAACTCTGTTGCTGGAATGGCCACAAAACCTATCTGGGACCATAAGATAAATATTCATAGGGATAATGCAAGACTCAGCGCTGTGCTCTTGTGGCACAGCTGAGAGCATGACTCAAGCTGAGTAAATCAGAGTTACCTCAGACACCTCTAGACGAGGTGAATTCATGTCTCTAAGCTGAAGTGTTGGCCCCAGCGTCTGGGGCTGCCTGTGCTGTGAGCCCTTTTTATACTATTTCTTGGGCTGGCCGCTGGTCTATGACACCTCGTGAACAAGATCTTAATTAGCTCCCAAACACACAGATTACATGTCATTCCTCAACTCCCTCATTCATGCAAATAGTTTCCTCACTGTTAACAACTATTACTCAGCCCAGGTTTTCCTCAGCGTCTCCCACGTTCTTCCATCTTAGAAATCACCCAGCTGATATCTCTGGGTTTGCAGTATGTCTATTTATTATTTTTTTCTTACAGATACTGAAGCTTCTGTTTCTGAAGTTGTTTTCATACACTATGTTCATTACAATGTTTTAACTCCAGATATATTGTTACCTTCTTGGGGACCATTATTAAATTTTCTCTGGGAATGTCAAGGAACGTGCAAGACTTAATCCCTTTCCTGACCAGGAACAAGGCAAATGGAGTAAATCTCCCATCTTTATTCCAAGTATAAGCCCTACAGTGCTTCAGGTCAATATCACCAGGGATTTAGAGAAGAAAATCAGCCCACAGGGCATTGCAGTGCTTGTGATCCTGAGGAGTGCTTGAAAAATACTGGCTGTGTGGAGCAACCGTGCAAATAAGGTGGTTTTGCAATATTTTTGTCACATTGGTAAAATCAGCAAAATGCTGCAGGAAGCGAAACGGCTTCAAAAAGTTTAAGGAAGAGACAAGAGGGTGTTGAAAGAAACTGATAATTGGCCAAAGATGAATAAAACAATCATAGAGGCCTGGGGAGTGACGTGCCTTGTTGTGTTTTGTAACAGAATAAACCTGAACCACAAAGGGTGTCTCAGCCCCCCCAGGCAATCCAGGAGATGGTATATAAAGGCTTCTGGCTCAGAAGTCTTCAGATCACAGATCCTCGCTTCTCCTCTTCATTGATCCGAGTAAGTCTGATCCTTTCATTATCTTTTTTATCTTTAGGAACAGTGGAATTGTATTATTTTGAACCAGTTCCTGCACACACAGTCTGATCCACAATGGTGCCAGCACCTCGCTTTGTGTGCAGACCTTTTTCTGAGCTGGCTTGGGCAGCGCTCAGCTGGTGGAGAGCCTGGGAGGGCACAGAGGAGCTGCCTGGGAGGGATGGAGGAGGGCAGGGAAGGGGGGAGAGAAAGACAGAGGAAAAGCTAATTAAGATCTTGTTCATGAGGTGTCATAGACCAGCGGGCAGCCCAAGAAATGGTATAAAAAGGGCTCACAGCACAGGCAGCCCCAGACAGCTGCTCTTTACTTCTCCTTCTTGGTGTCTTGAGTAAGTTTGACCCCACTTAATCTTTCTGACTTAAAGCATTGTGCTTGAGGAGGTTTAACTGAATCAGAAATACTCTGCTTGTCTTGCTTCTGCCTCTTTTTCCTTGAAAACACACACGTTTCACAGGCTTTGGTAGAGGGAGTGGGGTTTGCTGCAAAACCTGGTGATGGGTGATGTGCAACTTGTTTGCCACAGGTCACTTTGGGGGTGGCCAACTTGGGCAGTGCCCAGCTGGTGGAGAGCCTGGGAGGGCACAGAGGAGCTGCCTGGGAGGGAAGAAGGAGGGCAGGGAAGGGAGGAGAGAAAGAGAGAGGAAAAGCACTCGAGCCTTGGCAGAGCAGCCCCATAGGGCACGTCCTGAGCCCTCCGTGCTGCTGGCGAGGCAGAGCAGGGTGGCCTGCACGGAGGCTCATGAGTGGTGGGTTGACTTGGGCTCGCTGGTGTGTTGCAGGCTCCCCTCCGTGCCCGCAGGATGTCCTTCTGCAGCCAGCAGCTCAGCTCCCGCTGCTCCCCACCCTGCGAGGTGGCCTGCCCGCAGCCCATCGCCGACGCCTGGAACCAGCCCTGCGTCACCTCCTGCGGGGACTCCCGTGCCGTGGTCTACCCACCGCCCGTGGTCATCACCTTCCCGGGCCCCATCCTCAGCTCCTGCCCTCAGGAGAGCATCGTGGGCAGCTCGTCCCCCCTGGGGCTTGGCCGCCCCAGGGGCCTGCAGGGCTCCCTTGTCTACGGGGGCTTCTTGTCCTCCTCCTCGTCCTGCAGCCAGCTCTGGAGCCAGCGCTCTGGGAGCTGGGGGCCATGCTAAGCATGGCAGAAGGTGTGGACAGCAGGAGAAACAGCGGGGGAACTGCCGGCAAGACCTGGACGTGCAGCTCATCTAAGGAGCACAGCCCTCTGAAGCAGTGAAAACCTATGGGTGCCACTCAGCACCCTGGGACCTACTCTTCTGCTTGTCCTTCTTATGCTCTTTTTGCTTTTAATATCAGTTTTCTCAAAATGTGTCTTCTCCATTCTTAGAAACCAACTTACTGATTATGCAAAATCTGTTTCTCACTATTAGAGCACAAAAGTTTTCTACTTTGATACCTACGTGTCTAATAGGAAAGATCCACAGATGTCACCTTGCACTGTGATCTGTCCAGTCCATTTGAAACTTGAACCAAGACAGAAGAACAATGTGTGGAAAATAAATCAGTTTGATGCAGATTATTAAGTTGGCCCTTTTTAAAAGCATTGATGTACATCTTGTATTTTTCCTTTACTTTACTTAAAATGTACCTTTTTTGGTCCCAATAAATACTTATGATTGCATCCAAAATTACATTCATCTGTTTGCTTTCTTCTGTTTTGGGGTAATGCAGCCTCTGCAAAACAATTGAACCAAACCATCCCCTTATCTTAGACATCTGTAGATGAGTGTTATGCTCTTACAGACAGTGTTTATATAACGCCTATGGATTCATTCATCAGGACACTCTGCTTGCAACACGCAGAGCTTGCCTGTGTGCCCGATTTAATCTTCACAAGGAATCAGGTGTGAGAGAACTGCCCAACCCTTAGAAAAAATTTTCAAGACCAGTGTGAAGTACAAAATAGCCACTCCAAGAGTGTTTTAATAGCTCATCCCTACTTCCCCTGCCTTTCCTTGGGTTTTTACTAGAACTGTTGTAATTCCATGTACCATAAAGAAATAAAAAGGGAACATTAGATTATCCTAGAATTCTATATAACATAGAGAAGTAATGAGAGAATATCAGACAGTGCACAGCAGTAGAGGGAACTTCTCAGAGACGTTCAGAGACAGAAAATTAGCTAGTGATGAAACTCCAGTCTGAGATACAGGAAAGCTGAATCTGCTTCCCCACTCTGCACTTCAATATCTAGCTTTCTGACACCATAAAACTGCCTCAGCTGGGATCATAAATGCCCAAGAGCAGACATCTTTTGCTAGCTTAACTTCTTATTACTGTGTGAAGTAAAGGAGCCTGCTGACAGAATCCTAAGAAACACGGAAGCAGAAATTGGAGCCTAAAGAAGGTCAGTGGAGTCACATTTCACAGAGCAACTTAGATGTCGAGAAGATGACTGCAATGAAGGAAAGTAGATACAAAGAGTTCACAGAATCCCAGACTGGTTTGGGTTGGAAGGGACCTTAAAGCCCATCCAGTTCCCACCCCCTGCCACAGGCAGGGATACCTTCCACCAGACCAGGTTGCTCCAAGCCCCATCCAGCCTGGCCTTGAACACTGCCAGGGAGGGGGCAGCCACAGCTTCTCTGGGCAACCTGGGCCAGGCTCTCACCACCCTCACAGTCAAGAATTGCTTCCTCAGATCTCATCTAAATCTCCCCTCATTCAGTTTAAAACCATCTCCCCTTGTCCTGTCACTCCATGCCCTTGGCAAAAGTCCCTGTCCAGCTTTCCTGTAGCCCCTTCAGGTACTGGAAGGCTGCTAGAAGGTCTCCCCGGAGCCTTCTCTTCTCCAGGCTGAACAGCCCCAACTCTCTCAGCCTCTCTTCATAGGAGAGGTGCAATAAACAGGCAGCAGCAATCCAGCAGTGCTCAGGGACCAGCTGGAAGCAATAAAAAATTGCTTTGAGGTCAACAGAGCAATTAGCCAAGCAGCCCCTCAGCTGTTGCTCATTGTTACATTAACCCTATTTAGCAGAGCACTGCACAGCACCCAGCCTCTCCTCTCAGCACCTCCCTGGAATTCCAGATCTGGACTAGTGAGTAGTGGCTTAAGAACAAGGAAAGGGGGATGATCAAATGTGCAGTGAAGATGTAGCCAGTTGTGTCTTTCAGTGGACAGCTGAATGTTGCCGGGGCCATAAGCTCTGGCAGGTGTGCTCGGCTAGCTGTGACTTTCCAGTAAGTGTCCTACAGTCTTTTGTTCTTCCCGCACGTATGTCTGGGCATGAAAATAACAGCAAGCCTTCCTTCTATTCCCTGTTTTGTTTTCTGTCTCCAGTAACTTTCTAGCAGTGCAAGGTCTAAAGCAGGCATAGAACATGGGAAAACTCACTGCTGAGCAGAGGGCTTAATGGGGTGGGTTTGATCGGTTGAGGTCTTAGCTCCCACCTCGCTACAGGGCTTCACTAGGATGGAAGCACCAACACTGTGCATAGGAGAGTCTCCCAGTTGTGTTATTTCATAAAAACAAGCAGAAAGCAAAACTAGACTGCTAAAATTATGATGCAGAGTGATTTTTTTAATGGGTGATAGAGAAGGAAAGTTTACAAAAGCAAAACATGATTACACAGAAAATGAGGAATTTGAGGCTTTTACAAATGAGGCTTCTTGTTTCAGGAAGCTTCATTTCAAGCACAGTGTTCTCTTCTTCTTTTGTAGCTGTAAGTTTGACGATGCAGTCCGTTTTAATCTGTTAACATAACTCTTGATTGACATCAGGCAGTGTCAAGTGGGAGAAATCACAGTATACAAACTTTTCCATTATGCTTCTTGTAAAATGTTATTAGGTCCAACGTAGAAGGACTATTAATGCATTTGAAAATTTGGACCACAAGAATAGAAGAACAAATTGTAGCTAAGGAAGGATGAGTACATAAGCAGGTACAAGCACAAATACAACGTAAAGTGTTTGCAAGATTCAGCCTTTTTATGTCAGCATCTTAAAAACTCATCTTACTCTTGAGTTTGGATCTTGCATTCAGATTCCTGACTGCTCTTGGTGCAAGTATACTCTTGCTGGGTTTGGCAGGGCTCACACCTTCTAGAACGATAACTACTGAGCCTCTGAGAAGAATAAGGGTATGAGAACCTGCTTTCCTGTGATCCCCCATAACCAAAAAAGCCTCTGTAGCCATAAGATCCCCCATAGCCAAGAGAGGTCCCAATGGCAGCTGGTGCTGAGGATCCCACTATGCTTTCCTGAGGGCAGGAGCTGAGAATTGGCCCAGGAAAAGTGATGACAACAGGGGGTGGGTAGACCACTGCCCTGGAGTCACCGCACGATGTGACACAGGGCTCGTTCCAGGCGTTGGCGATGGGCTGCGGGCAGGTCACCTCGCACGGTGTGGAGCACTGGTAGCTGCACAGCTGTCTGTAGCAGGACATGGTTCTGTCGTGGAAGTGGATCTGAAAGACAGAAGACTGCGTGTAAAGCAATTCAGTGGTAGGTCAGAGATTTATGTTCAGGCACTCAAGCATATTTGATGTGGAAGCTACCCACTCGAGTAGCTTCCTGAAGTGAGATGATGTGGCTTCATAGTTCCTGGCTCTTTCTTCCACCTTTTAGTCATGCTGCTTGAGTTACATTTACCTTCTGTCCTTGCCAGACTCTCAACTCTTCCTAATCTTCCTGTGCACACCAAACAACCTACGCTTTTGACCTATCTATGCATGATGTGTCAGGAGGTATCCCAAAGGGCTACATCATAAGCAGTGCTTGCTTCAGTTGTGTTCTCTTGTAAAGAAGCACAACCATTTCTGTACTTCATGAGACCGATGGCCATCCCGCCCAGCCCCCTTTTCTCAGCAGTTAACCTGTAGGACAGGAGTTATAGGATCATCTGTTACACAGGGCTTCAAAACTGAGCTTCACCTTCTACTAACGCCAAGATAAGGCTGCAGCTCATTTCTATGCTAGCTTTAGGAACTAAAACTTGCGAATCCTTGAAGCACTTAGCAAGGACTGCAGTATTCCCGCAAGAAGCTGGGTAACGCCAGCCCCAAGCTCTCTGCAGGATCAGTGAAGCTGCTTTTAAGAGAAGCTCGCCCTGTTAGAGCCATGGCAGACATTTATGTAGGATTCAGTTAGAGTTATCATATGAAAAAGGCACAAAGAATTAAAAACTTACTCAAGTCTCAGAGCAGAAGTCAGGAGAAGAAGCTGTTGAGAGAGATGTGAGCAGCGCATGCTTTTATACTGCTGCTCAGATAGCCTGGAGGATCTGAGACATCCTTTGCACATGATGATTGATTAGATTCGAAACAGAGGCGATTACACGTAGCGCCTCACAGCATATAATCATTTTGCTCCCTGTTTGCAGTTATTAGGCAATTACCAGCTTCCCATTACACCTTACTACGTCATCCCTCTCTAAACTTTATGATCACGTTCAGGTTCATCGGATTTCAGCCTCTCTGAAACAATCCCCAGGCTTCGTCCCTCTGCAGTAAAGAGAGAGAGTTCAGTCAAGACAAAACCATCTGGTTGACAACTGTATTATATTTTATATCTTTTATATTTTAAAATGCACTCAGAGATGGGGGACATACTGCAAATATTAATATGTACAGATCTTGTCACCCCAACAGCCAGATCAAAGGGCAATTTATGGTCCAAAGAGGGTAAGAGCTGCTGTTTATTCCTCTCCTTCATTTTTTTTCCTCATCTTGGCTTTACAGTGAGCTCTGTGTGTACTCTGGGACAGACTTATTTCCAGACTTAGGCGCCAGACCCTCATCTGCTCCAACTGACTGTGACCCCACTGAATTTCGCTGGTCTCGGTTTATATTGTGCGCTCTCTAACGATTCCAGCAATGTTTCCCTAAAACACTCCAGCTCTGTAACTTTGCATCTAGCTGTCTCTGCAGTGCGTGTCTTCACTCCAAGACTCAATATTTTTCAGAACTGGGCAATAGCTGTATTCTTGGCCACAGGCAGCCTTGTTTTCAGAAGCCAATGGCAGAGAGCACTTTTCAGGAGGGAATCAGAGTTTGTTCAAGATGTCTTAAATTGAGTGAGGACTCAACGGTCATTCTAGAAGATGCCTTTAAGAAGGATCTCAGTGATCCTGAGAAACCAATAAATGCTTTAGCCCTCAACTTTCCCTGTAGCCCATAGAATACAGGAGACACATATGGAGAGGGGAAACACCATCTGTTTTTATTTATTATCACTGCCCTCTAACAGGTTTCTCCAGGGCAAGACTTTAAATAGCAGTGACCCAATGACCATCAGGGCTCAACTCCTTGATCAACACAGCAATCAGTCAGATTGATGGTGGTCAGTTATCTGGGGGGATGCAAAGGATTCAGCTCAGACTCTCAGAAAGTAATGAGCAACAGCACTAAATTCCATTGGACATTATTGTGGCATCACAGACCATGAAGCCAGGTGCCTGATACGACTTAGGATAGAGAAGGATGTAAAAGTCAATCATAAAAAACGGAGCTTGATTCATTCCCACCCAAAACCAACGAAGGGAGTGGATTGATACCAGGAAGGACCCGGTCATTGAAGTTTTGCAAGGAAACAAACCATGAGATGTAACATTGTGTAACAACTTGATGAAGTAGGGAACACCACAGTAATGAGGATAAGTCAGAATTTTTTTTGCATCATCACGATGAGCTGAGTAAGCAACAAATATCAGTTGGTAAAGCAGCAGATCCTCATGAGCAGGGTTGTTTCATATACACAAGGAGTTTAAGAAAGGGGAAAATAGTGCTCAATTGTAAAATCTTTCCTGCACACTCCTCTTGTTGTACAATCCCTGCTAACTTGGCTAAGATGAAATTTATTCAATAGTTTCCCAAGTATTGAAATGCAGATAGAAGAACAGCTTTAATTATTAACTGTATTTTCTGCTAAAACCATGATTCTTGTAAGAGTTTGACATGAGTCTCCAGGGAAGCCTTTTCTGCCTTTTCAACTTGAAACAGTCTGTGAAAATGTGTTTATAAATCATTAGGCAGGGACTTCTGTGACAGCAGAAGCTTGCTTAGGGTACCCTGCTGCTCTTATTTTCACTGGGGTTAATCTTCATGCATAATCTTTAATTGGTTTTGTAATTCCTAAACCTGAAAACATTTTGCTGTAGGCAACCTTAGTTTTGTATGTTCAGCTTTGGTACAAGGTTGTGAGTATCCCCAGCAGATTTTACCAGTGACTGACGACTCACACGACCCCTGAATTCTCTACGTGTAGAGAAGGAAGGATTTCTATATGGCCATTTTGAAGTCTAACATCTCCAGACTTCTTGTTTAACCTTTTACTTAAAATCTGTACACTGGTCAGAAGAATCAGAGGGGGTGTTAGGTGGGCATAGGTGGTTTGTAACCATTTAGGGTCTGTCTGGGGGAAAAAAGAAAATGCCAGAGACGTCAGAGATGAGATGTCTGAGTGGTGCCATAGACCTGTAACAGCTCCACTTGCAGATCTTGAGCTGATGCTGAGAGATGAACAAGGAAAACTATCAAAATGTGCATCTAAGCGCTGTTTCTCCAGAGGTTTCATGGAAAGGTGGCTCAGGATTACGAAGCAGGAAATATTATTTACATCTTCAAAGTGCCGGGGTGGTTCAGCTGCACTGAGTAAACCCAAGCAGGGAGGCAGTGGCCACAGCCCCGTCCCTGCCCTCCCCTGAGCTGTGGTTTTGTGGTCTGGCAGGAGAAAAACAGGTATCCCTGCACAAACACCCCCTGGTCTCTGTTTGTTTTTTTTTAATCTCAGTGTGTTTATCTCTCTTGCTGATTTCATCAAAATATTTGCAGGAAATGCAGGGTAGAAAAACAAACAGCGAAGAACAAAACAAAAACAGAATTAGCAGCAGGCAGGGAGCTGGGATTTTGCATGGTCTGTGCTGCTCTTCTCTTACTTCTGACTTCATCCTGAGAGAATTTCTTGCTCTCTTAAGTGATCATTGGGGCCGTTAAGGGTGACACATCATCTCCTATGAGCAAGGCCTGGTGCATGCAATGCTTGGCTGTATCAGTAGCTTCTCCTTGCCCTTTGTGACCCTTCTGTAAATTTGTATGATCTGCTTTTTTGCCTTCCATGTTTATTTTTTTTTCTTCCATATGGAGACGGGTTTTCTGCGACTTGGCCCTGCTTGCTCCTCAGACCTTCAAGTGTCATGCCAGCAGGGGTATGTAATGGCTTAAGGACTTGCAGACGGTCACTTTACACGGTCATTTCCACAGAGTAGTATCCGCCTTGTAAACACAGAAGGAAATTCTAGATGCCCAGATTGTAGACGTGCTTCACCATCCCTTGGACTTCCACCATCCTTTTCAGAGTACGCCTTAACTCAGATGACCATTGGTGTTGCATCAACAACCTGGACTATCATCCATCTGGCTTTTTAAGGATTTACTTTCAGAGGTATTTCACAGGACCCAGGAGAATGTGTTGCAAGACTCGGAGAGTCCAGTGTGAGGACTCCCCGTTACTGCCTTCCAGGTCTGGCAGATCCTGGGGATTTGGGGTTTTGCTCATGAAACTCATTTCATTTAAACTGATCGTGTGGATCACTGCACACTTTGGGTGCACACCACAGCCAAATTTTCATCTGATTTCTTCTGCCTCCAAGTTAACCTTTCCCTTTTGCAGTTTGGTTCTATATTAAGCATTTTTCCCAGCAGGTAAAATACTGCTCTGTGCAAGCCTGTGTAACGCCCACATGAAATGGGAAATTACTGTTAATGATTTCTAGAAGAGATGATTAAGACAGAGGCCAAATAATTTACCAAATACCTCTTGGCAATTAAGTGAGCCTCTGGGAGGAGATCTTGGGCATGTCTTGTACTTGTTAGTGTTATTATTTATAATTATAATTCTATTATCTCTTAGCTTATATAAATGAGGTTGGCGCCCAGATACCATGAAAAAAAGAGAGCTCAGACAGTCACAGCTGTCGGGAAACAATAACCGAAACCAAGTGGGTTTAGGTATGGTGAAAGGGAGGATTACTGTCCCCACTGCAGAGAACCTCCTGCAGAGAGTGGGTTGGCTTTGCCCCAACACATGCAGGACAACGAGGGCATCTAAAAACCTCTCCCCAAATTCTTGGCAAAGGTTACGCTGGAAATCTGCTCCAGACCACTGTGCCTTAACCACGACATCTTTACCTTGCCCTGGGTCTGGACTTGATGTTATTTTCTGTTTTCCATGTTGTAGTAAGTTTTAGATAAGAACACTTCTGCAGCATGTAAGCGTCATTTCCCCTCCCTCCACCACCCTTCAAAACAGGCTGTGGAAATTCACTGTTAACATCAGAAAGACCCTAATATCACAGAGCTGCTTCTCTGTAGCTGTGACCAGGATGATCACCATAACTGAAGCACCCAAGGGTGCTCTCTATAGATTTTTTTCACCTCTTAAGGAAAAGAGAGTGGGGATAAAAAGGGAGCAGAACGGTATCTTGCCAAGGTTGGTATAAAGGTCTCCAAGTTTCATCTCCCTTTGCTACTAAAAGGTTTGAGAACCTTTACACCAAGCATGACAAAATAATCATTATTTCAAAAAATAAGAGTCTCTTTTGTCAAATCAGCAATCCTCTGTTTTACTGATCTGTCTGGGTTATGTGCTTTGAAGCTTGGACAAGTGGCAGAAGGTAGTTGACTTCTGCAATGAGTAGAAAGAAACTAAGGGTGAATACTGTCCCTATTTTGAGATGAAAGGGTTCCGTAGGCTGCAGCATGGATGTGATACCATTCAACTAATAATTGCTTAACAGCAAACAACATGCAAAGATTCCTCCACCCGTTGACGTGACAAATGCAGGAAAGTTTGTTTTGTAACTAGGAAGGGCCGCATGCCCGAAGCGTGGCTCAGACCCTGGCACTGCTCTGAGGAACTGTATAAAAGTGCTTGGAGCCCAGAGCTCTTCAAACCACTCTTCTGGGCTTCTCCTTGGTGGTGAACTGGGTGAGTCTGACTTCAGTTAAATCTGTTCTATGACTTTAAAAGCCACTTTAATAAGAGTTTTACTGTACTTATGTCCGAGCACTTCATATGTCTTTGCCTATTATTGGAAGGATGTTACTTCTATTAAAAAAAAAAAAGATTCTGTAACTTCTTTCAGCTTGGCAGGCTTTGGAGGCTGTGGGTTTTATATGAAAAACATGGAGCTTCAAGGGCTACTTACATGTCTCAGAGAAATAATGTTTAATGATTTTATCTATGCCTGGGAGTGCTTTGTAAATGAAGACAGTAGTTTTAGGAACAGTTTTAAACAAATGTTGCTAGGTTAATCCTCACCTAGGAGGAGGCTTTGCTGACTTCTAACAGGTTTTCTGATCATTATTTCTGCATGTGGATTGCAATCACACTTTATACTTATGGAAGAGTAACTTCCTAAATATTGTATGGTTTGAATAACTGAGGGCTTCCCTCTGCAACTGCACCTGCACTGTCGGCCCTGACCCACCCTCTCTCCACCCTGTGTGTTTCAGGCTCCCTTCCAGCCAGAAAGATGTCTTCCTACAGGCAGGTCTGCAACTACGGCAGCTACTCGCCCTGCGACGTGAGCTGCCCCGCGCCCTACGCCAACGCCTGGAGCCAGCCCTGCGTCACCTCCTGCGGGGACTCCCGTGCCGTGGTCTACCCACCGCCCGTCGCCATCGTCTTCCCGGGCCCCATCCTCAGCTCCTGCCCTCAGGAGAGCATCGTGGGCTCCTCAGCCCCGCTGGGGCTGGGCAGCTCTTTTGGCTACGGGAGCACCCTGGATGCTCAGAGCTCCTTCGGCTCCGGTGCCTCCCTGGGTGGCAGGTACTCCTACCCCTGCTATTCCCGCAAGTACACCACTTACCGGAGTGGGAGCTGCGGGCCCTGCTAAGCCCCACAGGGATATCCCAGCAGGGACACCCCATCAGGGACCAGAGCAAGGTCCCAGTCCATGGGTGAGCAGAGGGACATGTCTTTCAGAGGGCAGCGTACCAGGCTGCAGCAGGGTCTTTGGGAGCTGGGCACGCTCAGCCACCCCGAAAACAAACCCAGACACTGCATTTCCCTTCCTACTGGATTTTAGGTATCTGCTAACAAGATCCCAACTCTGTGTTTGAGAGGCTGTTTACTTGAGAAATATAAAAAGGGCCTTAGTTTAAATTCAAGTGGTTTGTAGAAGACTAAACTTCAGTGCAAACTAGATCCTGTATATTCTGGCCTTTCATACGGTCTGATGTTTCATGGCTGTTGAGGTATAGTGGAAAAACTTCTCAAAGCTCCAGTTGATTCTGGGAGCTATCCTGTTTCACATAGTCTGGGATTAAAAAAAAATACGGCCAGGTGAAAACCAAACTCTGCTCTCAAATGCTGCAAATGCAACAAAGACAGAAGATCATCTTACAAACTGCACCCCCAAAGAAGACAGCCACATCTATCCCCAGCAAAGCCTGCAAATGTATTCTGTGCTCTCTGGATTGTCATGTTCCACTGCTACGAAGTCCGTGTCCTGTTTCAATTAAAGTCTATATTGCATCACAACATTTGTCTTCAGGTTTCCTTTTCTACTCAGCTTAAAACTGTTGGACAATGATGCTAAAATGATTCCTCGTTGAGACCCAGGCTCCTC
Source organism: Nyctibius grandis (assembly GCF_013368605.1). Classification (NCBI taxonomy): domain Eukaryota; kingdom Metazoa; phylum Chordata; class Aves; order Nyctibiiformes; family Nyctibiidae; genus Nyctibius; species Nyctibius grandis. Next base: position 10,508,596 of record NC_090674.1, on the reverse strand, counting down.
TGGGTGTAAATCAACAGTAAAGTGTCCTGGGTGTTGTGTGTGTTGTCCACTTATCCACAAGATGTGGACATACCCAAAATCTTTTGTAAAGATGAGTGGTGAAAGAGGTGGGGATAAACAACTGCACTAGACTGTTGGATCAGAGGTTATCTTCATCCTCCCACTAGTTTCAAAGAGACAGGAGTTGCCCTCAGTATCTTCACTATATTTCAAGAGCATATTTGCTGCTAATAGTGTTCTGTTAATTGCAAATGCTGGTTCCAGGAACAGATCTCCATTTGTGTCCTTGGAAAGCCCTTGGCTTGAGCGTCTGCATGGAGCTGGAACCAACCAGCCCAGCAGCAGTGGAGCGCAGTGGGCTGGGGGTATGGATGGAGCACGATTTTCTCTGGCTATTAAGAGCATTCTCTTTTTGCTAAAGCTGAAGGGCCAAAAATTATTTCCAAAGTAACTGCATCATTGTGACTGGAAGAAAACTGCCTTCTGGTGACTACTGGAAACTTACTGTATCATCTGGAGGAGAAAGAAGGGAGCTCAGAGGGAAGAGAAGTCTTTTCATGGAAATGGAGGTAAGAACTCCAAGAACTGAGGTGAAACACATACCAGGTCAGTGCTATGCAATATGGCTTTTAATGGGCATGAGAAGCAGAGCGAACAGTTGCAGTAACACAGGGAATAAAGTACATTTGGTACAAGAATTTCTGCTTTCCATCTTACAGCTGTGTAATCTGAGTTACATGTCCTGTTTTTACCCCTTTACAATATATTCATTTTAAAGCAGACATACTAAGGCAAGTGAGGTTTCCATTACTCTTGTAGTGCTGTGGAAGACTACAAAACAATGTACAAATTCCTACAACACATTAAAGTGAACACGGATTAACCTCAAGGGTTTTGAGGACACCTCAGTACCTGCAGTGCACAGATCTTTTCTTTTGTAACTAAACATCCAGCCTATCCCACGAACAGCGCAATAAATACAGAGGCAGGAAAGTATAGAGAGAAAATGCCAAAAGCCTAAAGTGCAAAATAGAAAATATGCTTATAGGTTGAGCTGGTTATTTTTCTAATATATAGCTCCAAGATGGAGCTTTAGGGCAATGCACATTTTCAGCTGGAATAATCCAAATGGGGAGAAAAATAACACTTTTGAAAAGGGAAAGTGGTTAAAAACATTCTGAAGTGTTTAACTTTAACATCTCTCTAAGAAAACTTGCTTTTACTCTGTGCTTCAAAAGGTAAAAGTTGAAATTTTAAAAGGAATTGTTTTCCAGATGGATTTTTTTTCTTCCTTGAAAAATTCTTTTTCTTTACTGGACCCCAAATCAATCTTTTTTTTTTTTTTTTTCTCCCCTCATGTGCATGGGTGTGTGTGTAGTTATCCAGTTTGCCCAGCTCTACCTATATGCCTGTTTTTCTGGACATTGCTGAGAGCTCCCAGCTCCTGCTGGCTTCAGCCAGAGCAGGGGGCTCCCAGCTCTGCTCACACTCCGTTTCCCATCCATGATTTGTTGCCGTGTTTTCCACATCCTGGTTGCTCTGTGCAGCAGCGAAGCATTTACCAGTTGGAGGTGTTTGGCTGCTCGCAAGAGTATGTATTACATCTTCTCCTTCCAAAAGCTAAAGATCCACAATCGTAAGACTTGTAATTGCCTGTACCCCCATAACCGTCTGAGCCTCCAGAAAGAACGGAGACCCTTAAGCCAGCATCATTTCAATTGCACTTGTTAGGAAGGCAGCACTCATTTGGGTAGCAATCGTTGACTGGCTCAGAGCTGTACACGCAGCTTTTCTGCACGCAAGTGCTGAGAACCGGTCCCGGGAAAGTCAGGAGAACGGGTGGTGGGTAGACGACAGCTTCGGACTTGGGGCAGGAGGTTTCATACAGTTTGTTGCAGGCATAAACCGGGGGCTTATGGCAGGTCAGCTCACAGGGTTTGTTGCATGGCATGCACAGCTCTCTGCAGAAAGACATGGCTCGAGAAGGTGCGTAGGTCTGAAACACAGAGAGGAGATCACAATAACACCTCATCCCTCGCAATGGGTGCACAGCTCCCTGCAGGGAGGGCTGGCACCCACCGGTCCCTTCCTGCACCGGGGATGAACATACAGAGAATGAGGGGGCAGCTGGGGGCTCTGCTAAGGCTTGGGGATAGATCGCTTGCTGTGAATAGCCAGCCTAAAGAAAAAACAAGTTTAATGTTAATTCCAAGGTAGACTTGAGTCTGTTTCAAAATACTATTAGAATTTCTGGCTACTTCAGAGCTCACAGAAGCACTAACTAAGCACAACAGTGTGAAATTTCTGTGGTCACATCTGGTGCCGGTGCAGAAGCAGAAGCCTGTCCTCAGGAGCTCTCCAACCTGGTATCCTGTATTTATTAGGTGAGTTCTGTGTCCCTCAGGGCACTGCCTGCAGCACTTCCTCTTGCCTCAAGAGGTAGATTAAACACAGAATGAGAAGCTCATTTCACAGAAATATTTGCAGTCAAGGAGCCCACTACAGCAAATAGTAGCACAAATACAATGGTAAATGACATCAGACAGGGTCTGGAGCTCAAACAGCCTGTTCTGTAAAGAAGGAGAGTGCTGCTATCTGAGATCAGGCCTAGGCTCAGCCTAGCCTGCTGCTTTCTCACTTACAGTGTTCTAGTTTCTATAGTGAGACTGTACAAAGCAGAGGAGAGAATTTAGGCCCCCGGGTACTCAACAGAAAGTGTCCAGATCCCATATGGGTCTCTAAGTCCCACATCACCTCCCCAGATCCACATCTGTCAAAGCCCGCAATAAAATACTTGCAGTAGAGACTTACTTACAGCAGACAGCTATAGCAATGCTGAGAGTAACAAAGCTTTACACCAAAACTAAAAGTAAAGATGCAACAGTCAAGAGAGTAGAGTAAATGAGACTTACTGGATCCACCGAGGGGAGAAAGTTCTTCGGAGGCAGATGGAATTGTGTATGGAAACAGCCTTGAGCTGCGAGTGCTTTTATACTATTCCTCCGACTGCCCCGAGGCGAGGAGACCTATTTGTTGTGATTATCTCATTGACGTGCAAATGACATGTTGTGGCTTGGATCATTCTTTCAATTGCTCTAATTATGTCTCTTTAGGGTTAGTTGTTAGTTCTGAGCCCCATGCGGTGTGATACCTTCTGACAACTGACTTGGGCTTCTTCATCATCCCTAGTTGTAGCTGACAGCACCAAGCGTTTCTTTTCAAAGGAAGTGTGCAAAATTCCTCACTGGATTTTGAAAACTTTGCCTTGAATTCCTTGTTCCATGTGTTGAAGGAATCCAAGTCCCCCAGCCGGAAGCAGAGCTAGAGACTAAATAAATCTGTGGACTCTCCACTTCCATGGAGATCTAGAACTTCCTTACACAATGAAATAACAAGCAAAGTTATCACTGGAGAAGGAGGGTTTACATCATTTGTACTATATGTGTTCAATTAGGAGAGCTTAATTTTGCACACTACAAGGCTGTTTTTCGATCTTTTTTTAAAAATCATAAACCCAGACTTTTTGTAGAGTAATCCTCTTGGGTATCTTTCCAATTGATAGAGGAAATTTACACCATGTAAAGTCCAGAAGCTTCATAAATGTAAGACTTTGATTTTAATATGGCAGAGAAAAAATTGTCCTCTGTGGCAGAGGAAATAACCTTGGCCTGCAGAGCTATAAAGGGTCTGCGTAAGAGGATGTTTTAAGTGAAGCTATTACTCCTTATCAAAACCTAAAACTGCAGCATCATGTCATTAATGTCATTATAGTAGAATTCTGTATCTGCAACAGGTTAATCACACGGAAGTACTTTGAAGTAGTTTATTCTGTGGAAAAAAGAAATTAGTACAACCCAGATAATGTTGCCTAGAGCTTCCTCATAACCACCCCACATCATTTAGGCTTAATCTATGCCATAATGGACAGGGCTTAAATTGTCAAGGGTTTAGACAAGCCTGAGAGAGGAATGAATTGCGGCAAGGCATGTTTCTGTTGCCCAACACACACATGAGGCACCATGTTCCATCCCACCAAACCAAAGGGCAAAATGCCAACTCAGCTGACTTATCCCACCCGTCAGCTCGCAGCCACCCTGGCAATGGACCTTATGCAAAGCTCAGGAGAAAAAGACGGAAGAGTTTGTGACTGGAGAATGGAAGGTCTCTGCCAAGCCCTTCGTAACCATGGTTATCACAACCAAAACCTCCGTAAGCGTCTGTCTTTTTTGCAAACCAAGACAACTCTGGCTTTGTTATCACCCTTTATACTGATCTCATGGGGATGCTGCCTTCAGCCAGCCCCAGAATAGATGAGGATGCTGAGGCACCATGTGCTGTGCCAGGAGTCTGTTACCAGCACCAATTACAAGCACCCAAGTTGACCAGCTGCTGCTCTGGGCTCATTCCTATGGTGATCACCCGAGAAATTAAAAGAGTGGAGAGGGTGGGACATTTGTCCAAAAAATCCCAAGAGCAGCCAGAGATTGGAGGTCCCCAAACTTCCTTTTCTGTGGACTACAGAGGGAGCCTAGCTGGCTGGCTTAGCTCTAAGTTAGGTGCCCAAAGTGAATTCCTCCTGTGTTTTGTCTCACTTTACATAGAAATACTTTCTTGGGGGATGGAGAGTTGGGTCTGAAACAAGCAGCAGGGAGCTATAATGATAAATCAGGAAAAATAACAGACGGGGTGAGTGAATTCCTGACCACTCTTCAGAACGGTTGACACCCTTCTGGGGAATCCGCAGAAAATTCCAGATTAGCACTTCTGGACTTGTTCTCTTATTACATGGCCTCTAAATTCCAGTAATTTTTAGATGCTTCAGTTATACTGGACACCCTAAAGGGACACATACAAGCGCAGGTCATGAGACGTTGCCTTTCCGGAGGGGTTTACCATATAAGCACAATGTACTGGCATGCAAAATTGCAGGAGACATTTATGGAACTAGCAGTGACAGTTATATTTAACAAGTGCGAGAACAGCAGTGGCCATTAAGAAAAAATGCTCATGCTAATCCTTCGAGCTGACTTTGCCAGCATTAGCAGTGCCTTTCCTAACATTTACCTTCACCAGTTTTGCTTCCTCTGGTGAGTGGTTTGGTCTCCTGCACTTGTGAGTCAGCAGGAACAACAAATGAATAATTTGTAACATGAAAATACAACTTTAGGGATGAGTTTCCAATAGCTTTGATGATGGTTTACTGACCACTTCCAGGGGAAATTGAAGTTGGTTTTCTAATGGGGAACACGTACATTGTCCTTCTGAAGGTTTAGATAAGAACACTTCTGCAGCATGTAAGTCCCATTTCCCATCCCTCCACCACCCTTCAAAACAGGCTGTGGAAATTCACTGTTAACATCAGAAAGACCCTAATATCACAGAGCTGCTTCTCTGTAGCCGTGACCAGGATGATCACCATAACTGAAGCACCCAAGGGTGCTCTCTATAGATTTTTTTTTCACCTCTTAAGGAAAAGAGAGTGGGGATAAAAAGAGAGCAGAACGGTATCTTGCCGAGGTTGGTATGAAGGTCTCCAAGTTTCATCTCCCTTTGCTACTAAAAGGTTTGAGAACCTTTACACCCAGCATGACAAAATCAATCATTATTTCAAAAAATAAGAGTCTCTTTTGTCAAATCAGCAATCCTCTGTTTTACTCATCTGTCTGGGTTACGTGCTTTGAAGCTTGGACAAGTGGCAGAAGGTAGTTGACTTCTGCAATGAGCACAAAGAAACTAAGGGTGAATACTGTCCCTATTTTGAGATGAAAGGGTTCCGTAGGCTGCAGCATGGATGTGATACCATTCAACTAATAATTGCTTAACAGCAAACAACATGCAAAGATTCCTCCACCCGTTGAAGTGACAAATGCATGAAAGTTTGTTTTGTAACTAGGAAGGGCCACGTGCCCGAAGAGTGGCTCAGACCCTGGTGCTGCTCTGAGGAACCGTATAAAAGCGCTTGGAGCCCAGAGCTCTTCAAACCACTCTTCTGGTCTTCTCCTTGGTGGTGAACTGGGTGAGTCTGACTTCAGTTAAATCTGTTCTATGACTTTAAAAGCCACTTTAATAAGAGTTTTACTGTACTTATGTCCGAGCACTTCATATGTCTTTGCCTATTATTGGAAGGATGTTATTTTTATTAAAAAAAGTGTTCCGTTAATTGCAAATGCCGGTGCCAGGAACAGATTTCTATTTGTATCCTTGGAAAGCCCTTGGCGTGGGCGTCTGCATGGAGCTGGACCCAACCAGTCCAGCAGCAGTGGGGTGCAGTGGGCTGGGTTTACGGATGGAGCAGGATTTTCTCTGGCTATTAAGAGCATCCTCTTTTTGCTAAAGCTGAAGGGCCAAAACTCTTATTTCCTTCTATGACAAAGTGACCCGCTTAGTAGATGAGGGCAGGGCTGTGGATGTAGTCTACCTAGACTTCAGTAAGGCATTCGACACTGTCTCCCACAGCATCCTCCTAGACAAACTGGCTGCCGGAACTTGGATGGGTGGACTCTTCAATGGGTTAAAAACTGGCTGGATGGCCAAGCCCAGAGCGTGGTGGTGAATGGGGCAAAGTCCAACTGGTGGCCAGTCACTAGCGCTGTTCCCCAGGGCTCAGTTCTGGGGCCGCTGCTGTTCAATATCTTTAGAGGTGATCTAGACGTAGGGATTGAGTGCACCCTCAGGCAATTTGCAGATGACCCCAAGCTGGCTGGGAGTGTTGATCTGCTGGAGGGCAGGAAGGCCGTACAGAGGGAACTGGACAGGTTGGATAGATGGGCCGAGACCAACGGCATGAGGTTCAACAAGAACAAGTGCCGGGTCTTACACTTGGGCCACAACAACCCCCTACAGCGCTACAGGCTGGGGGAAGAGTGGTTAGAAAGAGACCTGGGGGTGCTGATCAACAGCCGGCTAAACACGAGTCAGCAGTGTGCCCAGGTGGCCAAGAAGGACAATGGCATCCTGGCCTCTATCAGGAAGAGTGTAGCCAGCCGGTCTAGGGAAGGGATTGTCCCTCTGTACTCGGCACTGGTGAGGCCGCACCTTGAATCCTGTGTCCAGTTCTGGGCCCCGCACTTCAAGAAAGATGTTGAGGTGTTGGAGTGAGTCCAGAGGAGGGCGACCAAGCTGGGGAAGGGTCTGGAGGGACTGACCTACGAGGAACGGCTGAGGGAGCTGGGGGTGTTTAGCGTGGAGAAGAGGAGGCTCAGAGGTGACCTTAGTGCAGTCTACAACTACCTGAAGGGAGGTTGTAGTGCAGTGGGAGTCGGCTTCTTCTCCCAGGCAACTAGCAATAGGACAAGAGGACACAGCCTCAAGCTTGGCCAGGGGAGGGTCAGGTTGGACATTAGGAAGCATTTCTTCTCAGCAAGGGTCATTAGCCATTGGAAGGGGCTGCCCAGGGAGGTGGGGGAGTCACCATCTCTGGAGGGGTTTAAGAAAAGCCTGGACATGGCCCTTAGTGCCCTGGTCTAGTTGACAGGGTGGTTTCAGGGCAATGGTTGGACTCGATGAGCCCAGAGGGCTCTTCCAACTCATTGATTCTGGGATTCCAAAGTAACTGCATCATTGTGACTGGAAGAAAACTGCCTTCTGGTGACTACTGGAAACTTACTGTATCATCTGGAGGAGAAAGAAGGGAGCTCAGAGGGAAGAGAAGTCTTTTCGTTGAAACGGAGGTAAGTGCAAAAACTGAGGTGAAACGCACACCAGGTCAGTGCTATGCAATATGGCTTTTAATGGGCATGAGAAGCAGAGCGAACAGTTGCAGTAACACAGGGAATAAAGTACATTTGGTACAAGAATTTCTGCTTTCCATCTTACAGCTGTGTAATCTGAGTTACATGTCCTGTTTTTACCCCTTTACAATATATTCATTTTAAAGCAGACATACTAAGGCAAGTGAGGTTTCCATTACTCTTGTAGTGCTGTGGAAGACTACAAAACAATGTACAAATTCCTACAACACATTAAAGTGAACACGGATTAACCTCAAGGGTATTGAGGACACCTCAGTACCTGCAGAGCACAGATCTTTTCTTTTGTAACTAAACATCCAGCCTATCCCACGAACAGCGCAATAAATACAGAGGCAGGAAAGTATAGAGAGAAAATGCCAAAAGCCTAAAGTGCAAAATAGAAAATATGCTTATAGGTTGAGCTGGTTATTTTTCTAATATATAGCTCCAAGATGGAGCTTTAGGGCAATGCACATTTTCAGCTGGAATAATCCAAATGGGGAGAAATATAACACTTTTGAAAAGGGAAAGTGGTTAAAAACATTCTGAAGTGTTTAACTTTAACATCTCTCTAAGAAAACTTGCTTTTACTCTGTGCTTCAAAAGGTAAAAGTTGAAATTTTAAAAGGAATTGTTTTCCAGATGGATTTTTTTTCTCCCTTGAAAAATTCTTTTTCTTTACTGGACCCCAAATCAATCTTTTTTTTTTTTTTTTTCTCCCCTCATGTGCATGGGTGTGTGTGTAGTTATCCAGTTTGCCCAGCTCTACCTATATGCCTGTTTTTCTGGACATTGCTGAGAGCTCCCAGCTCCTGCTGGCTTCAGCCAGAGCAGGGGGCTCCCAGCTCTGCTCACACTCCGTTTCCCATCCATGATTTGTTGCCGTGTTTTCCACATCCTGGTTGCTCTGTGCAGCAGCGAAGCAGTTACCGGTTGGAGGTGTTTGGCTGCTCGCAAGAGTATGTATTACATCTTCTCCTTCCAAAAGCTAAAGATCCACAATCGTAAGACTTGTAATTGCCTGTACCCCCATAACCATCTGAGCCTCCAGAAAGAACGGAGACCCTTGAGCCAGCATCATTTCAATTGCACTTGTTAGGAAGGCAGCACTCATTTGGGTAGCAATCGTTGACTGGCACAGAGCTGTACACGCAGCTTTTCTGCACGCAAGTGCTGAGAACCGGTCCCGGGAAAGTCAGGAGAACGGGTGGTGGGTAGACGACAGCTTCGGACTTGGGGCAGGAGGTTTCATACAGTTTGTTGCAGGCATAAACCGGGGGCTTATGGCAGGTCAGCTCACAGGGTTTGTTGCATGGCATGCACAGCTCTCTGCAGAAAGACATGGCTCGGGAAGCTGTGTAGGTCTGAAACACAGAGAGGAGATCACAATAACACCTCATCCCTCGCAATGGGTGCACAGCTCCCTGCAGGGAGGGCTGGCACCCACCGGTCCCTTCCTGCACCGGGGATGAACATACAGAGAATGAGGGGGCAGCTGGGGGCTCTGCTAAGGCTTGGGGATAGATTGCTTGCTGTGAATAGCCAGCCTAAAGAAAAAACAAGTTTAATGCTAATTCCAAGGTAGACTTGAGTCTGTTTCAAAATACTGTTAGAATTTCTGGCTACTTCAGAGCTCACAGAAGCACTAACTAAGCACAACAGTGTGAAATTTCTGTGGTCACGCCAGGAGCCAGTGCACAAGCAGGAGCCTGTCCTCAGGAGCTCTCCAACCTGGTATCCTGTATTTATTAGGTGAGTTCTGTGTCCCTCAGGGCACTGCCTGCAGCACTTCCTCTTGCCTCAAGAGGTAGATTAAACACAGAATGAGAAGCTCATTTCACAGAAATATTTGCAGTCAAGGAGCCCACTACAGCAAATAGTAGCACAAATACAATGGTAAATGACATCAGACAGGGATTGGAGCTCAAACAGCCTGTTCTGTAAAGAAGGAGAGTGCTGCTATCTGAGATCAGGCCTAGGCTCAGCCTAGCCTGCTGCTTTCTCACTTACAGTGTTCTAGTTTCTATAGTGAGACTGTACAAAGCAGAGGAGAGAATGTAGACCCCCGGGTACTCAACAGAAAGTGTCCAGATCCCATATGGGTCTCTAAGTCCCACATCACCTCCCCAGATCCACATCTGTCAAAGCCCACAATAAAATACTTGCAGTAGAGACTTACTTACAACAGACAGCTATAGCAATGCTGAGAGTAACAAAGCTTTACAGCACAACTAAAAGTAAACATGCAACAGTCAAAAGAGTAGAGTAAATGAGACTTACTGGATCCACCGAGGGGAGAAAGTTCTTCGGAGGCAGATGGAATTGTGTATGGAAACAGCCTTGAGCTGCGAGTGCTTTTATACTATTCCTCCGACTGCCCCGAGGCGAGGAGACCTATTTGTTGTGATTATCTCATTGACGTGCAAATGACATGTTGTGGCTTGGATCATTCTTTCAATTGCTCTAATTATGTCTCTTTAGGGTTAGTTGTTAGTTCTGAGCCCCATGCGGTGTGATACCTTCTGACAACTGACTTGGGCTTCTTCATCATCCCTAGTTGTAGCTGACAGCACCAAGCGTTTCTTTTCAAAGGAAGAGTCCAAAATTCCTCACTAGGTTTTGAAAACTTTGCCTTGAATTCCTTGTTCCATGTGTTGAAGGAATCCAAGTCCCCCAGCCGGAAGCAGAGCTAGAGACTAAATAAATCTGTGGACTCTCCACTTCCATGGAGATCTAGAACTTCCTTACACAATGAAATAACAAGCAAAGTTATCACTGGAGAAGGAGGGTTTACATCATTTGTACTATATGTGTTCAATTAGGAGAGCTTAATTTTGCACACTACAAGGCTGTTTTTCGATCTTTTTTTAAAAATCATAAACCCAGACTTTTTGTAGAGTAATCCTCTTGGGTATCTTTTCAATTGATAGAGGAAATTTACACCATGTAAAGTCCAGAAGCTTCATAAATGTAAGACTTTGATTTTAATATGGCAGAGAAAAAATTGTCCTCTGTGGCAGAGGAAATAACCTTGGCCTGCAGAGCTATAAAGGGTCTGCGTAAGAGGATGTTTTAAGTGAAGCTATTACTCCTTATCAAAACCTAAAACTGCAGCATCATGTCATTAATGTCATTATAGTAGAATTCTGTATCTGCAACAGGTTAATCACACGGAAGTACTTTGAAGTAGTTTATTCTGTGGAAAAAAGAAATTAGTACAACCCAGATAATGTTGCCTAGAGCTTCCTCATAACCACCCCACATCATTTAGGCTTAATCTATGCCATAATGGACAGGGCTTAAATTGTCAAGGGTGAGAGAGGAATGAATTGCGGCAAGGCATGTTTCTGTTGCCCAGACCACACATGAGGCACCGTGTTTCATCCCACCAAACCAAAGGGCAAAATGCCAACTCAGCTGACTTATCCCACCTGCCAGCTCGCAGCCACCCTGGCAATGGACCTTATGCAAAGCTCAGGAGAAAAAGACGGAAGAGTTTGTGACTGGAGAATGGAAGGTCTCTGCCAAGCCCTTCGTAACCATGGTTATCACAACCAAAACCTCCGTAAGCGTCTGTCTTTTTTGCAAACCAAGACAACTCTGGCTTTGTTATCACCCTTTATACTGATCTCATGGGGATGCTGCCTTCAGCCAGCCCCAGAATAGATGAGGATGCTGAGGCACCATGTGCTGTGCCAGGAGTCTGTTACCAGCACCAATTACAAGCACCCAAGTTGACCAGCTGCTGCTCTGGGCTCATTCCTATGGTGATCACCTGAGAAATTAAAAGAGTGGAGAGGGTGGGACATTTGTCCAAAAAATCCCAAGAGCAGCCAGAGATTGGAGGTCCCCAAACTTCCTTTTCTGTGGACTACAGAGGGAGCCTAGCTGGCTGGCTTAGCTCTAAGTTAGGTGCCCAAAGTGAATTCCTCCTGCGTTTTGTCTCACTTTACATAGAAATACTTTCTTGGGGGATGGAGAGTTGGGTCTCTGAAACAAGCAGCAGGGAGCTATAATGATAAATCAGGAAAAATAACAGACGGGGTGAGTGAATTCCTGACCACTCTTCAGAACGGTTGACACCCTTCTGGGGAATCCGCAGAAAATTCCAGATTAGCACTTCTGGACTTGTTCTCTTATTACATGGCCTCTAAATTCCAGTAATTTTTAGATGCTCCAGTTATGCTGGACACCCTAAAGGGACACATACAAGCGCAGGTCATGAGACGTTGCCTTTCTGGAGGGGTTTACCATATAAGCACAATGTACTGGCATGCAAAATTGCAGGAGACATTTATGGAACTAACAGTGACAGTTATGTTTAACAATTAACAAGTGCGAGAACAGCAGTGGCCATTAAGAAAAAATGCTCATGCTAATCCTTCGAGCTGACTTTGCCAGCATTAGCAGTGCCTTTCCTAACATTTACCTTCACCAGTCTTGCTTCCTCTGGTGAGTGGTTTGGTCTCCAGCACTTGTGAGTCAGCAGGAACAACAAATGAATAATTTGTAACATGAAAATACAACTTTAGGGATGAGTTTCCAATAGCTTTGATGATGGTTTGCTGACCACTTCCAGGGGAAATTGAAGTTGGTTTTCTAATGGGGAACACGTACATTGTCCTTCTGAAGGTTTAGATAAGAACACTTCTGCAGCATGTAAGTCCCATTTCCCATCCCTCCACCACCCTTCAAAACAGGCTGTGGAAATTCACTGTTAACATCAGAAAGACCCTAATATCACAGAGCTGCTTCTCTGTAGCCGTGACCAGGATGATCACCATAACTGAAGCACCCAAGGGTGTTCTCTATAGATTTTTTTTTCACCTCTTAAGGAAAAGAGAGTGGGGATAAAAAGGGAGCAGAACGGTATCTTGCCGAGGTTGGTATGAAGGTCTCCAGGTTTCATCTCCCTTTGCTATTAAAAGGTTTGAGAACCTTTACACCCAGCATGACAAAATCAATCATTATTTCAAAAAATAAGAGTCTCTTTTGTCAAATCAGCAATCCTCTGTTTTACTCATCTGTCTGGGTTACGTGCTTTGAAGCTTGGACAAGTGGCAGAAGGAAGTTGACATCTGCAATGAGTAGAAAGAAACTAAGGGTGAATACTGTCCCTATTTTGAGATGAAAGGGTTCCGTAGGCTGCAGCATGGATGTGATACCATTCAACTAATAATTGCTTAACAGCAAACAACATGCAAAGATTCCTCCACCCGTTGATGTGACAAATGCAGGAAAGTTTGTTTTGTAACTAGGAAGGGCCGCGTGCCCGAAGAGTGGCTCAGACCCTGGTGCTGCTCTGAGGAACTGTATAAAAGCGCTTGGAGCCCAGAGCTCTTCAAACCACTCTTCTGGGCTTCTCCTTGGTGGTGAACTGGGTGAGTCTGACTTCAGTTAAATCTGTTCTATGACTTTAAAAGCCACTTTAATAAGAGTTTTACTGTACTTATGTCCGAGCACTTCATATGTCTGCCTATTATTGGAAGGATGTTATTTTTATTAAAAAAAGTGTTCCGTTAATTGCAAATGCCGGTGCCAGGAACAGATTTCTATTTGTATCCTTGGAAAGCCCTTGGCGTGAGCGTCTGCATGGAGCTGGACCCAACCAGTCCAGCAGCAGTGGGGTGCAGTGGGCTGGGTTTACGGATGGAGCAGGATTTTCTCTGGCTATTAAGAGCATCCTCTTTTTGCTAAAGCTGAAGGGCCAAAACTCTTATTTCCTTCTATGACAAAGTGACCCGCTTAGTAGATGAGGGCAGGGCTGTGGATGTAGTCTATCTAGACTTCAGTAAGGCATTCGACACTGTCTCCCACAGCATCCTCCTAGACAAACTGGCTGCCGGAACTTGGATGGGTGGACTCTTCAATGGGTTAAAAACTGGCTGGATGGCCAAGCCCAGAGCGTGGTGGTGAATGGGGCAAAGTCCAACTGGTGGCCAGTCACTAGCGGTGTTTCCCAGGGCTCAGTTCTGGGGCCGCTGCTGTTCAATATCTTTAGAGGTGATCTAGACGTAGGGATTGAGTGCACCCTCAGGCAATTTGCAGATGACCCCAAGCTGGCTGGGAGTGTTGATCTGCTGGAGGGCAGGAAGGCCGTACAGAGGGAACTGGACAGGTTGGATAGATGGGCCGAGACCAACGGCATGAGGTTCAACAAGAACAAGTGCCGGGTCTTACACTTGGGCCACAACAACCCCCTACAGCGCTACAGGCTGGGGGAAGAGTGGTTAGAAAGAGACCTGGGGGTGCTGATCAACAGCCGGCTAAACATGAGTCAGCAGTGTGCCCAGGTGGCCAAGAAGGACAATGGCATCCTGGCCTCTATCAGGAAGAGTGTAGCCAGCCGGTCTAGGGAAGGGATTGTCCCTCTGTACTCGGCACTGGTGAGGCCGCACCTTGAATCCTGTGTCCAGTTCTGGGCCCCGCACTTCAAGAAAGGTGTTGAGGTGTTGGAGTGAGTCCAGAGGAGGGCGACCAAGCTGGGGAAGGGTCTGGAGGGACTGACCTACGAGGAACGGCTGAGGGAGCTGGGGGTGTTTAGCGTGGAGAAGAGGAGGCTCAGAGGTGACCTTAGTGCAGTCTACAACTACCTGAAGGGAGGTTGTAGTGCAGTGGGAGTCGGCCTCTTCTCCCAGGCAACTAGCAATAGGACAAGAGGACATAGCCTCAAGCTTCGCCAGGGGAGGGTCAGGTTGGACATTAGGAAGCATTTCTTCTCAGCAAGGGTCATTAGCCATTGGAAGGGGCTGCCCAGGGAGGTGGGGGAGTCACCATCTCTGGAGGAGTTTAAGAAAAGCCTGGACATGGCCCTTAGTGCCCTGGTCTAGTTGACAGGGTGGTTTCAGGGCAATGGTTGGACTCGATGAGCCCAGAGGGCTCTTCCAACTCATTGATTCTGGGATTCCAAAGTAACTGCATCATTGTGACTGGAAGAAAACTGCCTTCTGGTGACTACTGGAAACTTACTGTATCATCTGGAGGAGAAAGAAGGGAGCTCAGAGGGAAGAGAAGTCTTTTCGTTGAAACGGAGGTAAGTGCAAAAACTGAGGTGAAACGCACACCAGGTCAGTGCTATGCAATATGGCTTTTAATGGGCATGAGAAGCAGAGCGAACAGTTGCAGTAACACAGGGAATAAAGTACATTTGGTACAAGAATTTCTGCTTTCCATCTTACAGCTGTGTAATCTGAGTTACATGTCCTGTTTTTACCCCTTTACAATATATTCATTTTAAAGCAGACATACTAAGGCAAGTGAGGTTTCCATTACTCTTGTAGTGCTGTGGAAGACTACAAAACAGTGTAGAAATTCCTACAACACATTAAAGTGAACACGGTTTAACCTCAAGGGTTTTGAGGACACCTCAGTATCTGCAGAGCACAGATCTTTTCTTTTGTAACTAAACATCCAGCCTATCCCACGAACAGCGCAATAAATACAGAGGCAGGAAAGTATAGAGAGAAAATGCCAAAAGCCTAAAGTGCAAAATAGAAAATATGCTTATAGGTTGAGCTGGTTATTTTTCTAATAAATAGCTCCAAGATGGAGCTTTAGGGCAATGCACATTTTCAGCTGGAATAATCCAAATGGGGAGAAAAATAACACTTTTGAAAAGGGAAAGTGGTTAAAAACATTCTGAAGTGTTTAACATCTCTCTAAGAAAACTTGCTTTTGCTCTCTGCTTCAAAAGGTAAAAGTTGAAATTTTAAAAGGAATTGTTTTCCAGATGGATTTTTTTTCTTCCTTGAAAAATTCTTTTTCTTTACTGGACCCCAAATCAATCTGTTTTTTTTTTTTTTCTCCCCTCATGTGCATGGGTGTGTGTGTAGTTATCCAGTTTGCCCAGCTCTACTTATATGCCTATTTTTCTGGACATTGCTGAGAGCTCCCAGCTCCTGCTGGCTTCAGCCAGAGCAGGGGGCTCCCAGCTCTGCTCACACTCCGTTTCCCATCCATGATTTGTTGCCGTGTTTTCCACATCCTGGTTGCTCTGTGCAGCAGCGAAGCATTTACCGGTTGGAGGTGTTTGGCTGCTCGCAAGAGTATGTATTACATCTTCTCCTTCCAAAGGCTAAGGATCCACAATCGTAAGACTTGTAATTGCCTGTACCCCCATAACCATCTGAGCCTCCAGAAAGAACGGAGACCCTTGAGCCAGCATCATTTCAATTGCACTTGTTAGGAAGGCAGCACTCATTTGGGTAGCAATCGTTGACTGGCTCAGAGCTGTACACGCAGCTTTTCTGCACGCAAGTGCTGAGAACCGGTCCCGGGAAAGTCAGGAGAACGGGTGGTGGGTAGACGACAGCTTCGGACTTGGGGCAGGAGGTCTCACACAGTTTGTTGCAGGCATAAACCGGGGGCTTATGGCAGGTCAGCTCACAGGGTTTGTTGCATGGCATGCACAGCTCTCTGCAGAAAGACATGGCTCGGGAAGGTGTGTAGGTCTGAAACACAGAGAGGAGATCACAATAACACCTCATCCCTCGCAATGGGTGCACAGCTCCCTGCAGGGAGGGCTGGCACCCACCGGTCCCTTCCTGCACCGGGGATGAACATACAGAGAATGGGGGGGCAGCTGGGGGCTCTGCTAAGGCTTGGGGATAGATTGCTTGCTGTGAATAGCCAGCCTAAAGAAAAAACAAATTTAATGTTAATTCCAAGGTAGACTTGAGTCTGTTTCAAAATACTGTTAGAATTTCTGGCTACTTCAGAGCTCACAGAAGCACTAACTAAGCACAACAGTGTGAAATTTCTGTGGTCACATCTGGAGCCAGTGCACAAGCAGAAGGTACTCAGCAGAAAGTGTCCAGATCCCATATGGGTCTCTAAGTCCCACATCACCTCCCCAAATCCACATCTGTCAAAGCCCGCAATAAAATACTTGCAGTAGAGACTTACTTACAGCAGACAGCTATAGCGATGCTGAGAGTAACAAAGCTTTACAGCACAACTAAAAGTAAACATGCAACAGTCAAGAGAGTAGAGTAAATGAGACTTACTTGATCCACCGAGGAGAGAAAGTTCTTCGGAGGCGGATGGAATTGCGTATGGAAACAGCCTTGAGCTGCGAGTGCTTTTATACTATTCCTCCAACTGCCCCGAGGTGAGGAGACCTATTTGTTGTGATTATCTCATTGACGTGCAAATGACATGTTGTGGCTTGGATCATTCCTTCCATTGCTGTAATTATGTCTCTTTAGGGTTAGTTGTTAGTTCTGAGCCCCATGCGGTGTGATACCTTCTGACAACTGACTTGGGCTTCTTCATCATCCTTAGTTGTAGCTGACAGCACCAAGCGTTTCTTTTCAAAGGAAGAGTGCAAAATTCCTCACTAGGTTTTGAAAACTTTGCCTTGAATTCCTTGTTCCATGTGTTGAAGGAATCCAAGTCCTCCAGCTGGAAGCAGAGCTAGAGGCTAAATAAATCTGTGGACTCTCCACTTCCATGGAGAACTAGAACTTCCTTACACAATGAAATAACAAGCAAAGTTATCACTGGAGAAGGAGGGTTTGTGTCAGTTCTACTATACATGTTTAATTAGGAGAGCTTAATTTTGCACACTACAAGGCTGTTTTTCAATCATCATTTTTTAAAAATCATAAGCCCAGATTGTGTGTAGAGTAATCCTCTTGGGTATCTTTTCAACTGATAAAGGAAATGTACACCGTGTAAAGTCCAGAAAGTTCATAAATGTAAGACTTTGATTTTAGTATGGCAGAGAAAAAGATGTCCTCTGTGGCAGAGGAAATAACCTTGGCCTGCAGAGCTATGCAGGGTCTGCCTAAGAGGATGGTAAGATCATGTTTTAAGTGAAGCTATTACTCCTTATCAAAAGCTAAAACTGCAGCAACATGTCATTAATGTCATTATAGTAGAATTCTGTATCTGCAACAGGTTAATCACACGGAAGTACTTTGAAGTAGTTTATTCTGTGGAAAAAATAACCACATTCATATGCTTCACCATAAGAGAAGCACCCAAGGGTGCTCTCTATAGATTTTTTTTTTCACCTATTAAGGAAAAGAGAGTGGGGATAAAAAGAGAGCATAATGGTATCTTGCCGAGATTGGTATGAAGGTCTCCAAGTTTCATCTCCCTTTACTACTAAAAGTTTTTCATGCTACATATTATTCATTTGTTGTTCCTGCTGACTCACAAGTGCTGGAGACCAAACCACTCGCCAGAGGAAGCAAGACTGGTCAAGGTAAATGTTAGGAAAGGCACTGCTAATGGTAGTAAAGTCAGCTTTAAGTGTTAGCATGAGCATTTTTTCTTAATGGCCACTGCTGTTCTCACACCTATTAATTGTTAAATATAACTGTCACTGCTAGTTCCATAAATGTCTCCTGCAATTTTGCATGCCAGTACATTGTGCTCATATGGTAAACCCCTCCGGAAAGGCAACGTCTCATGACCTGTGTTGTATCTGTCCCTTTAGAGTGTCCAGTATAACTGGAGCATCTAAAAATTACTGGAATTTAGAGGCCATGTAATAAGAGAACAAGTCCATAAGTGCTAATCTGGAATTTTCTGCAGATTCCCCAGAAGGGTGTCAACCGTTTTGAAGAGTGGTCAGGAATTCACTCACCCCGTCTGTTATTTTTCCTGATTTATCATTATAGCTCCCTGCTACTTCTTTCAGAGACCCAACTCTCCATCCCCCAAGAAAGTATTTCTATGCAAAGTGAGACAAAACGCAGGAGGAATTCACTTTGGGCACCTAACTTAGAGCTAAGCCAGCCAGCTAGGCTCCCTCTGTAGTCCACAGAAAAGGAATTTTGGGGACCTCAATCTCTGGCTGCTCTTGGGATTTTTTGGACGAATGTCCCACCCTCTCCACTCTTTTAATTTCTCAGGTGATCACCATAGGAATGAGCCCAGAGCAGCAGCTGGTCAACTTGTGCACTTGTAATTGGTGCTGGTAACAGACTCCTGGCACAGCACATGGTGCCTCAGCATCCTCATCTATTCTGGGGCTGGCTGAAGGCAGCATCCCCATGAGATCAGTATAAAGGGTGATAACAAAGCCACAGTTGTCTTGGTTTGCAAAAATGACAGACGCTCACAGAGGCTTTGGTTGTGATAACCATGGTTACGAAGGGCTTGGCAGAGACCTTCCATTCTCCAGTCACAAACTCTTCCGTCTTTTTCTCCTGAGCTTTGCATAAGGTCCATTGCCACGGTGGCTGCGAGCTGACGGGTGGGATAAGTCAGCTGAGTTGGCATTTTGCCCTTTGGTTTGGTGGGATGAAACATGGTGCCTCATGTGTTTGCTGGGCAACAGAAACATGCCTTGCCGCAATTCATTCCTCTCTCACCCTTGACAATTTAAGCCCTGTCCATTATGGCATAGATTATGCTTAAATGATGTGGGGTGGTTATGAGGAAGCTCTAGGCAACACTTATCTGGGTTGTACTAATTTCTTTTTCCACAGAATAAACTACTTCAAAGTACTTCCGTGTGATTAACCTGTTGCAGATACAGAATTCTACTATAATGACATTAATGACATGTTGCTGCAGTTTTAGGTCTTGATAAGGAGTAATAGCTTCACTTAAAACATCCTCTTACGCAGACCCTTTATAGCTCTGCAGGCCAAGGTTATTTCCTCTGCCACAGAGGACAATTTTTTCTCTGCCATATTAAAATCAAAGTCTTACATTTATGAAGCTTCTGGACTTTACATGGTGTAAATTTCCTCTATCAATTGGAAAGATACCCAAGAGGATTACTCTACACACAATCTGGGCTTATGATTTTTAAAAAAAGATGATTGAAAAACAGCCTTGTAGTGT
The DNA here is from genome assembly GCF_013368605.1 of Nyctibius grandis. Classification (NCBI taxonomy): domain Eukaryota; kingdom Metazoa; phylum Chordata; class Aves; order Nyctibiiformes; family Nyctibiidae; genus Nyctibius; species Nyctibius grandis. Next base: position 10,489,064 of record NC_090674.1, on the reverse strand, counting down.
GCAAAATTAAGCTCTCCCAATTAAACGCATATAGTAGAAATGATGCAAGGCCTCCTTCTCCAGTGATAACTTTGCTTGTTATTTCATTGTGTAAGGAAGTTCTAGATCTCCATGGAAGTGGAGAGTCCACAGATTTATTTAGTCTCTAGCTCTGCTTCCAGCTGGAGGACTTGGATTCCTTCAACACATGGAACAAGGAATTCAAGGCAAAGTTTTCAAAACCTAGTGAGGAATTTTGGACTCTTCCTTTGAAAAGAAACGCTTGGTGCTGTCAGCTACAACTAAGGATGATGAAGAAGCCCAAGTCAGTTGTCAGATAGGTATCACACCGCATGGGGCTCAGAACTAACAACTAACGCTAAAGAGAGATAATTAGAGCAATTGAAAGAATGATCCAAGCAACAACATGTCATTTGCACGTCAATGAAATAATCACAACAAATAGGTCTCCTCACCTCGGGGCAGTCAGAGGAATCGTATAAAAGCACTCGCAGCTCAAGGCTGTTTCCATACGCAATTCCATCTGCCTCCGAAGAACTTTCTCTCCTCGGTGGATCAAGTAAGTCTCATTTACTCTACTCTCTTGACTGTTGCATCTTTACTTTTAGTTTTGGTATAAAGCTTTGTTACTCTCAGCATCGCTATAGCTGTCTGCTGTAAGTAAGTCTCTACTGCAAGTATTTTATTGTGGGCTTTGACAGATGTGGATTTGGGGAGGTGATGTGGGACTTAGAGACCCATATGGGATCTGGACACTTTCTGTTGAGTACCCGGGGGTCTACATTCTCTCCTCTGCTTTGTACAGTCTCACTATAGAAATACTTTGATACTGGAGATTATTTTTTAGGACCGTTATTTAGCCAGATTCTCACCTACTCAAGTGTTCATTCTTTCATATACAGCTACTGAAGTTTAAAATGTTAACCCTTTTTCTCCTTTCATGCATACACAGAGTCATGTCTCTTGTGCGTGTTTAGGGTCTGGGCAGGTGGAAATACATAGAAAGACTCAGTTTTCAGAATACAGCAGAGTTTTGTCCTAGAAAAATAGCTCTGTAATTAAGCACACCAGCACTGAGTATTTTTTACAGAAAATTAGAAGAAACTAGAACACTGTAAGTGAGAAAGCAGCAGGCTAGGCTGAGCCTAGGCCTGATCTCAGATAGCAGCACTCTCCTTCTTTACAGAACAGGCTGTTTGAGCTCCAATCCCTGTCTGATGTCATTTACCATTGTATTTGTGCTACTATTTGCTGTAGTGGGCTCCTTGACTGCAAATATTTCTGTGAAATGAGCTTCTCATTCTGTGTTTAATCTACCTCTCGAGGCAAGAGGAAGTGCTGCAGGCAGTGCCCTGAGGGACACAGAACTCACCTAATAAATACAGGATACCAGGTTGGAGAGCTCCTGAGGACAGGCTCCTGCTTCTGCACTGGCTCCAGACGTGACCACAGAAATTTCACACCGTTGTGCTTAGTTAGTGCTTCTGTGAGCTCTGAAGTAGCCAGAAATTCTAACAGTATTTTGAAACAGACTCAAGTCTACCTTGGAATTAGCATTAAACTTGTTTTTTCTTTAGGCTGGCTATTCACAGCAAGCAATCTATCCCCAAGCCTTAGCAGAGCCCCCAGCTGCCCCTCATTCTGTGTATGTTCATCCCCGGTGCAGGAAGGGACCGGTGGGTGCCAGCCCTCCCTGCAGGGAGCTGTGCACCCATTGCGAGGGATGAGGTGTTATTGTGATCTCCTCTCTGTGTTTCAGACCCACACACCTTCCCGAGCCATGTCTTTCTGCAGAGACCTGTGCATGCCGTGCAACAAACCCTGTGAGCTGACCTGCCATAAGCCCCCGGCTGAAGCCTGTAATGAACTGTGTGTGACCTCCTGCCCCGACTCCAAAGCTATCATCTACCCACCACCCGTTCTCCTGACTTTCCCGGGACCGGTTCTCAGCACTTGCGTGCAGAAAAGCTGCGTGTACAGCTCTGAGCCAGTCAACGATTGCTACCCAAATGAGTGCTGCCTTCCTAACAAGTGCAATTGAAATGATGCTGGCTCAAGGGTCTCCGTTCTTTCTGGAGGCTCAGACGGTTATGGGGGTACAGGCAATTACAAGTCTTACGATTGTGGATCTTTAGCTTTTGGAAGGAGAAGATGTAATACATACTCTTGCGAGCAGCCAAACACCTCCAACTGGTAAATGCTTCGCTGCTGCACAGAGCAACCAGGATGTGGAAAACACGGCAACAAATCATGGATGGGAAACGGAGTGTGAGCAGAGCTGGGAGCCCCCTGCTCTGGCTGAAGCCAGCAGGAGCTGGGAGCTCTCAGCAATTTCCAGAAAAATAGGCATATAGGTAGAGCTGGGCAAACTGGATAACTACACACACACCCATGCACATGAGGGGAGAAAAAAAAAAAACCAGATTGATTTGGGGTCCAGTAAAGAAAAAAATTTTTCAAGGAAGAAAAAAAATCCATCTGGAAAACAATTCCTTTTAAAATTTCAACTTTTACCTTTTGAAGCACAGAGTAAAAGCAAGTTTTCTTAGAGAGATGTTAAACACTTCAGAATGTTTTTAACCACTTTCCCTTTTCAAAAGTGTTATTTTTCTCCCCATTTGGATTATTCCAGCTGAAAATGTGCATTGCCCTAAAGCTCCATCTTGGAGCTATTTATTAGAAAAATAACCAGCTCAACCTATAAGCATATTTTCTATTTTGCACTTTAGGCTTTTGGCATTTTCTTTCTATACTTTCCTGCCTCTGTATTTATTGCGCTGTTCGTGTGATAGGCTGGATGTTTAGTTACAAAAGAAAAGATCTGTGCTCTGCAGGTACTGAGGTGTCCTCAATACCCTTGAGGTTAAACCGTGTTCACTTTAATGTGTTGTAGGAATTTCTACATTATTTTGTAGTCTTCCACAGCACTACAAGAGTAATGGAAACCTCACTTGCCTTAGTATGTCTGCTTTAAAATGAATATATTGTAAAGGGGTAAAAACAGGACATGTAACTCAGATTACACAGCTGTAAGATGGAAAGCAGAAATTCTTGTACCAAATGTACTTTATTCCCTGTGTTACTGCAACTGTTCGCTCTGCTTCTCATGCCCATTAAAAGCCATATTGCATAGCACTGACCTGGTATGTGTTTCACCTCAGTTCTTGGAGTTCTTACCTCCATTTCCATGAAAAGACTTCTCTTCCGTCTGAGCTCCCTTCTTTCTCCTCCAGATGATACAGTAAGTTTCCAGTAGTCACCAGAAGGCAGTTTTCTTCCAGTCACAATGATGCAGTTACTTTGGAATCCCAGAATCCCAGAATCAATGATGTTGGAAGAGCCCTCTGGGATCATCGAGTCCAACTATTGCCCTGACACCACCCTGTCAACTAGACCAGGGCACTAAGGGCCATGTCCAGTCTTTTCTTAAACCCCTCCAGAGATGGTGACTCCACCACCTCCCTGGGCAGCCCCTTCCAATGGCTAATGACCCTTGCTGAGAAGAAATGCTTCCTAATGTCCAACCTGACCCTCCCCTGGCCAAGCTTGAGGCTGTGTCCTCTTGTCCTATTGCTAGTTGCCTGGGAGAAGAGGCCGACTCCCACTGCACTACAACCTCCCTTCAGGTAGTTGTAGACTGCACTAAGGTCACCTCTGAGCCTCCTCTTCTCTAGGCAAAACACCCCCAGCTCCCTCAGCCGTTCCTCGAAGCTCGGACGCTCCAGACCTGTTTTGTCATATCAGCAGTCCTCTGTTTTACTGATCTGTCTGTGTTATGTGCTTTGAAGCTTGGACAAGTGGCAGAAGGAAGTTGACGTCTGCAATGAGTAGAAAGAAACTAAGGGTGAATACTGTCCCTATTTTGAGATTAAAGGGTTCCGTAGGCTGCAGCATGGATGTGATACCATTCAACTAATAATTGCTTAACAGCAAACAACATGCAAAGATTCCTCCACCCGTTGACGTGACAAATGCAGGAAAGTTTGTTTTGTAACTAGGAAGGGCCACGTGCCCAAAGAGTGGCTCAGACCCTGGCACTGCTCTGAGGAACCGTATAAAAGTGCTTGGAGCCCAGAGCTCTTCAAACCACTCTTCTGGGCTTCTCCTTGGTGGTGAACTGGGTGAGTCTTGACTTCAGTTAAATCTGTTCTATGACTTTAAAGCTACTTTAATAAGAGTTTTACTGTACTTATGTCCGAGCACTTCATATGTCTGCCTATTATTGGAAGGATGTTATTTTCATTAAAAAAAAGTGTTCTGTTAATTGCAAATGGCAGTGCCAGGAACAGATTTCTATTTGTATCCTTGGAAAGCCATTGGCTTGAGCGTCTGCGTGGAGCTGGACCCAACCAGCCCAGCAGCAGTGGGGTGCAGTGGGCTGGGTTTACGGATGGAGCAGGATTTTCTCTGGCTATTAAGAGCATCCTCTTTTTGCTAAAACTGAAGGGCCAAAACTCTTATTTCCTTCTATGACAAAGTGACCCACTTAGTAGATGAGGGCAGGGCTGTGGATGTAGTCTACCTAGACTTCAGTAAGGCATTCGACACTGTCTCCCACAGCATCCTCCTAGACAAACTGGCTGCCAGAACTTGGATGGGTGGACTCTTCAATGGGTTAAAAACTGGCTGGATGGCCAAGCCCAGAGCGTGGTGGTGAATGGGGCAAAGTCCAACTGGTGGCCAGTCACTAGCGCTGTTCCCCAGGGCTCAGTTCTGGGGCCGCTGCTGTTCAATATCTTTAGAGATGATCTAGACATAGGGATTGAGTGCACCCTCAGCAAACTTGCAGATGACCCCAAGCTGGCTGGGAGTGTCGATCTGCTGAAGGGTAGGAAGGCCGTACAGAGGGAACTGGACAGGTTGGATAGATGGGCCGAGACCAACGGCATGAGGTTCAACAAGAACAAGTGCCGGGTCTTACACTTGGGCCACAACAACCCCCTGCAGCGCTACAGGCTGGGGGAAGAGTGGTTGGAAAGAGACCTGGGGGTGCTGATCGACAGCCGGCTAAACATGAGTCAGCAGTGTGCCCAGGTGGCCAAGAAGGACAATGGCATCCTGGCCTCTATCAGGAAGAGTGTAGCCAGCCGGTCTAGGGAAGGGATTGTCCCTCTGTACTCGGCACTGGTGAGGCCGCACCTTGAATCCTGTGTCCAGTTGTGGGCCCTGCACTTCAAGAAAGATGTTGAGGTGTTGGAGCGAGTCCAGAGGAGGGCGACCAAGCTGGGGAAGGGTCTGGAGGGACTGACCTACGAGGAACGGCTGAGGGAGCTGGGGGTGTTTAGCGTGGAGAAGAGGAGGCTCAGAGGTGACCTTAGTGCAGTCTACAACTACCTGAAGGGAGGTTGTAGTGCAGTGGGAGTCGGCCTCTTCTCCCAGGCAACTAGCAATAGGACAAGAGGACACAGCCTCAAGCTTGGCCAGGGGAGGGTCAGGTTGGACATTAGGAAGCATTTCTTCTCAGCAAGGGTCATTAGCCATTGGAAGGGGCTGCCCAGGGAGGTGGTGGAGTCACCATCTCTGGAGGGGTTTAAGAAAAGACTGGACATGGCCCTTAGTGCCCTGGTCTAGTTGACAGGGTGGTTTCAGGGCAATGGTTGGACTCGATGAGCCCAGAGGGCTCTTCCAACTCATTGATTCTGGGATTCCAAAGTAACTGCATCATTGTGACTAGAAGAAAACTGCCTTCTGGTGACTACTGGAAACTTACTGTATCATCTGGAGGAGAAAGAAGGGAGCTCAGAGGGAAGAGAAGTCTTTTCGTTGAAACGGAGGTAAGTGCAAAAACTGAGGTGAAACGCACACCAGGTCAGTGCTGTGCAATATGGCTTTTAATGGGCATGAGAAGCAGAGCGAACAGTTGCAGTAACACAGGGAATAAAGTACATTTGGTACAAGAATTTCTGCTTTCCATTTTACAGCTGTGTAATCTGAGTTACATGTCCTGTTTTTACCCCTTTACAATATATTCATTTTAAAGCAGACATACTAAGGCAAGTGAGGTTTCCATTACTCTTGTAGTGCTGTGGAAGACTACAAAATAATGTAGAAATTCCTACAAGACATTAAAGTGAACACGGCTTAACCTCAAGGGTATTGAGGACACCTCAGTACCTGCAGTGCACAGATCTTTTCTTTTGTAACTAAACATCCAGCCTATCCCACGAACAGCGCAATAAATACAGAGGCAGGAAAGTATAGAGAGAAAATGCCAAAAGCCTAAAGTGCAAAATAGAAAATATGCTTATAGGTTGAGCTGGTTATTTTTCTAATAAATAGCTCCAAGATGGAGCTTTAGGGCAATGCACATTTTCAGCTGGAATAATCCAAATGGGGAGAAAAATAACACTTTTGAAAAGGGAAAGTGGTTAAAAACATTCTGAAGTGTTTAACTTTGACATCTCTCTAAGAAAACTTGCTTTTGCTCTCTGCTTCAAAAGGTAAAAGTTGAAATTTTAAAAGGAATTGTTTTCCAGATGGATTTTTTTTCTTCCTTGAAAAATTCTTTTTCTTTACTGGACCCCAAATCAATCTTTTTTTTTTTTTTCTCCCCTCATGGGGGTGTGTGTGTAGTTATCCAGTTTGCCCAGCTCTACTTATATGCCTGTTTTTCTGGAAATTGCTGAGAGCTCCCAGCTCCTGCTGGCTTCAGCCAGAGCAGGGAGCTCCCAGCTCTGCCCAGGCTCACACTCCGTTTCCCATCCGTGATTTGCTGCCGTGTTTTCCACATCCTGGTTGCTCTGTGCAGCGAGCTCCCATGAAGCATTTACCGGCTGGAGGTGTTTGACTGGTAGCAAGGGAATGGGTTACAGTTTCCCTTTTCCAGAACTGAGGATCCAGAGTTGTAAGATTTGTAACTGCATTTACCCTCATAACCACCTGAGCCTCCAAAAAGAAGGGAGCCCCTTAAGCCAGCACCATTTCCATTGACCTTGTTAGAAAGGCAGAACTCATTTGGGTAGCAATCGTTGACTGGCTCAGAGCTGTACACGCAGCTTTTCTGCACGCAAGTGCTGAGAGTCGGTCCCGGGAAAGTCAGGAGAACGGGTGGTGGGTAGATGATAGCTTTGGAGTCGGGGCAGGAGGTCACACACAGTTCATTACAGGCTTCAGCCCGGGGCTTAGGGCAGATCAGCTCACAGGATTTGTCGTATGGCATGCACAGTTCTCTGCAGAAAGACATGGCTCGGGAAGGTGTGTAGGTCTGAAACACAGAGAGGAGATCACAATAACACCTCATCCCTCGCAATGGGTGCACAGCTCCCTGCAGGGAGGGCTGGCACCCACCGGTTCCTTCCTGCACCGGGGATGAACATACAGAGAATGGGGGGGCAGCTGGGGGCTCTGCTAAGGCTTGGGGATAGATTGCTTGCTGTGAATAGCCAGCCTAAAGAAAAAACAAGTTTAATGCTAATTCCAAGGTAGACTTGAGTCTGTTTCAAAATACTGTTAGAATTTCTGGCTACTTCAGAGCTCACAGAAGCACTAACTAAGCACAACAGTGTGAAATTTCTGTGGTCACGTCTGGAGCCAGTGCAGAAGCAGGAGCCTGTCCTCAGGAGCTCTCCAACCTGGTATCCTGTATTTATTAGGTGAGTTCTGTGTCCCTCAGGGCACTGCCTGCAGCACTTCCTCTTGCCTCGAGAGGTAGATTAAACACAGAATGAGAAGCTCATTTCACAGAAATATTTGCAGTCAAGGAGCCCACTACAGCAAATAGTAGCACAAATACAATGGTAAATGACATCAGACAGGGTCTGGAGCTCAAACAGCCTGTTCTGTAAAGAAGGAGAGTGCTGCTATCTGAGATCAGGCCTAGGCTCAGCCTAGCCTGCTGCTTTCTCACTTACAGTGTTCTAGTTTCTTCTGATTTTCTGTAAAAAATACTCAGTGCTGGTGTGCTTAATTACAGAGCTATTTTTCTAGGACAAAACTCTGCTGTATTCTGAAAACTGAGTCTTTCTATGTATTTCCACCTGCCCAGACCCTAAACACGCACAAGAGACATGACTCTGTGTATGCATGAAAGGAGAAAAAGGGTTAACATTTTAAACTTCAGTAGCTGTATATGAAAGAATGAACACTTGAGTAGGTGAGAATCTGGCTAAATAACGGTCCTAAAAAATAATCTCCAGTATCAAAGTATTTCTATAGTGAGACTGTACAAAGCAGAGGAGAGAATGTAGACCCCCGGGTACTCAACAGAAAGTGTCCAGATCCCATATGGGTCTCTAAGTCCCACATCACCTCCCCAAATCCACATCTGTCAAAGCCCGCAATAAAATACTTGCAGTAGAGACTTACTTACAGCAGACAGCTATAGCGATGCTGAGAGTAACAAAGCTTTATACCAAAACTAAAAGTAAAGATGCAACAGTCAAGAGAGTAGAGTAAATGAGACTTACTTGATCCACCGAGGAGAGAAAGTTCTTCGGAGGCGGATGGAATTGCGTATGGAAACAGCCTTGAGCTGCGAGTGCTTTTATACGATTCCTCCGACTGCCCCGAGGTGAGGAGACCTATTTCTTGGTGATTATCTCATTGACTTGCAAATGACATGTTGTGGCTTGGATCATTCCTTCCATTGCTGTAATTATGTCTCTTTAGGGTTAGTTGTTAGTTCTGAGCCCCATGCGGTGTGATACCTATCTGACAACTGACTTGGGCTTCTTCATCATCCTTAGTTGTAGCTGACAGCACCAAGCGTTTCTTTTCAAAGGAAGTGTGCAAAATTCCTCACTAGGTTTTGAAAACTTTGCCTTGAATTCCTTGTTCAATGTGTTGAAGGAATCCAAATCCTCCAGCTGGAAGCAGAGCTAGAGACTAAATAAATCTGTGGACTCTCCACTTCCATGGAGATCTAGAACTTCCTTACACAATGAAATAACAAGCAAAGTTATCACTGGAGAAGGAGGGTTTACATCATTTGCACACTACAAGGCTGTTTTTCAATTATCTTTTTTTAAACATCATAAGCCCAGATTGTGTGTAGAGTAATCCTCTTGGGTATCTTTTCAACTGATAGAGGAAATGTACACCGTGTAAAGTCCAGAAAGTTCATAAATGTAAGACTTTGATTTTAGTATGGCAGAGAAAAAGATGTCCTCTGTGGCAGAGGAAATAACCTTGGCCTGCAGAGCTATGAAGGGTCTGCGTAAGAAGGTGATAACATCATGTTTTAAGTGAAGTTATTACTCCTTATCAATACCTAAAACTGCAGCAACATGTCATTAATGTCATTATAGTAGAATTCTGTATCTGCAACAGGTTAATCACAAGGACGTACTTTGAAGTAGTTTATTCTGTGGAAAAAAAAATTAGTACAACCCAGATAATGTTGCCTTACACACTTTGTGTTATCACAACCAAAGCCTCTGTGAGCGTCTGTCATTTTTGCAAACCAAGACAACTCTGGCTTTGTTATCACCCTTTATACTGATCTCATGGGGATGCTGCCTTCAGCCAGCCCCAGAATAGATGAGGACACTGAAGCACCATGTGCTGTGCCAGGAGTCTGTTACCAGCACCAATTACAAGCGCACAAGTTGACCAGCTGCTGCTCTGGGCTCATTCCTATGGTGATCACCCGAGAAATTAAAAGAGTGGAGAGGGTGGGACATTCGTCCAAAAAATCCCAAGAGCAGCCAGAGATTGGAGGTCCCCAAACTTCCTTTTCTGTGGACTACAGAGGGAGCCTAGCTGGCTGGCTTAGCTCTAAGTTAGGTGCCCAAAGTGAATTCCTCCTGCGTTTTGTCTCACTTTACATAGAAATACTTTCTTGGGGGATGGAGAGTTGGGTCTCTGAAACAAGCAGCAGGGAGCTATAATGATAAATCAGGAAAAATAACAGACGGGGTGAGTGAATTCCTGACCTCTCTTCAAAACTGTTGACGCCCCTCAGGGGAATCCGCAGAAAATTCCAGATTAGCACTTATGGACTTGTTCTCTCATGGCCTCTAAATTCCAGTAATTTTTATGTGTTCCAGTTATACTGGACACCCTAAAGGGACACATACAAGCGCAGGTCATGAGACGTTGCCTTTCCGGAGGGGTTTGCCATATGAGCACAATGTACTAGCATGCAAAATTGCAGGAGACATTTATGGAACTAGCAGTGACAGTTATATTTAACAATTAACAGGTGCGAGAACAGCAGTGGCCATTAAGAAAAAATGCTCATGCTAATCCTTCGAGCTGACTTTGCCAGCATTAGCAATGCCTTTCCTAACATTTACCTTCACAAGTCGTATTTCCTCTGGTGAGTGGTTTGGTCTCTAGCACTTATGAGTCAGCAGGAACAACAAATGAATGATTTGTAGCATGAAAATACAACTTTAGGGATGAGTTTCCAATAGCTTTGATGATGGTTTGCTGACCGCTGTCAGGAGAAATTTAAGTTGGTTTTATAATGGGGAATATGTGCATTGTCCTTCTAGATCAGACCAAGCCAGTTCCCCCGTCCCTGACCCCTGCATGCCTTGGGAAGGACAGGGTGGTCTCACTGGTGCACAGCCCCTGGCTCAGGACCCCAGGAGTGTCCTGGCACACACTCATAGCTCAGGTTAGATGCTGCTATTGTATGCAGCATCAAAAGCTTCTCCAGAAAGCCTAAGAGACAGAATTGATGGATTGCGTAATAACACATTTTTTGTCCTCCGAACACCCATCAATTAGAACCGAATAAAGTCACCAGTGGGACGGGTCCCAAGCTGTCATTATGGGGAGCCCTCAGCCTCTGACTGTCTCACAGCTCTTTCCCATTCCTCATCCCATTCCCAGAAGCCTAAATGGGCTTCCCAGCCCAGCTTCAGGAACACCACGGCGTCAGAGCAGCAAACGCCCTGGCACAACCCTCCCACAAGTGCTAGCCAAAAGCAAAGCGCAATGTCAGAGCATCCTCGGGACAGCAGCTCCATGCAATGCAGCTTTTTCTACGCCAGTGCTGGCTCCTGGCCATAGCCACGCTCTCAGCTGCGTCCTTAGGTGAGGGCTTGGCCCATGGTGTTGGAAAAGAAAGAGCCACCAAAACGTTTTAGTTAAACTAACAATGTGGCCATCAAGTCTAAAGCTTTCAGTCATAAACTCCTTGGGGAAACATCATCAGTGTTATGTTTTAGGGAGGAATGATTAGTCAACACTGGGGCATCTTACTCCAGCAATTGCCAGGATGGTAATAACTCTGCCCTTCACTGCAGACAACCATCATCGTTAACATCTCCTGAAATGCCTGTTCTGATCAAGCCCAAGACTTTCCCAGGCTGTTGCTCCAGGGATCTCTGTAGTGACTCACCATGAAGATCATTTTGACACACTGGCAGCAAATTGGTCAACAAAGAGAAAAACATGAGCAAATTAAGCACAGAAACACAAATATTTTTTATGGCAAGAAGTGATGAGTAATTCCAGGGTGCAGAGCTCCATCCTGGTCTTTTCTGATGAAATGCAGCCACCACCAAAATTTGTCACCATCCTGGCTTCTCCACATTAATTAGATCGTGCCTTCTTCTCCATCCACAAATAGCCATTGATCTGCATATATGGGGTGTGTTGTTGTTAGATATGATTTTGGACAGCGTTGAGTTCCAGCTGTGCATGTTCAAAATAGTATTTTTCAAGCTAAGTGTCTCTAGCTTTATTTGGCATAAATCTATTGCTTATGTCGCTTTAGAGCCTGGTAATTTACTATTGTAGGTTGGCAGAGAATCGTTACAGGGAGGGAATAATAACTTGCATCATGGGAGGATCTACCTCTTATGCATTACCTTTGCAAAATAATATCTTTCAATTCATTAACATGTCTTACTGACTCAAGTTTTGGAAACTAAAGAGTATTGCCTTGAAGACATGAAGGGCTGATTCATGCACAAAGATTAAATCTTGATGAGGGATACGGCATTGTGAGCACTGTGCTTGCCCAAATGTGTGGTGAAACGTTCCGAACTGCTTTGAAAATGTTGCTTGCTCAGAATGGAATAATTGTTGATACTTGTCAATCTTTTTAATACGTTCACAGTGTTGGCCTTTGTATTGCGCTTTATTACAGCTCTTCTAAAGAATAACCATAGTCACGGGTAACCAAGTGCATTGCTCAGGGCCAGGTAACCCTCAAGAGGAGAGGCAGGAAGGTGAAGGCTTCTTCACTCACCCCATGGAGCTTTTGTAGGGCCCCACACAGATCCACAGGGCTCAGACTTTCCAAAGTTTTCATATTTAATAAACTGTTCTATAAGTTTGCCACTTACTGAATGTCCCTACCTCAACTGTAAATATGAATCAATTCTCCTCCCAACGATCTTTTTTTTCTTTCTTGTCTATTTTTTTCTTGCTGCCAGGTCAAAACTGTCTGTTAATTCGTTTATATCAGGGCAGCCAAACATTAAAACTTAGCTGTGGTGCTTAGGAAATACTACAATTTATGATAGACGTTTCAAAAGATAGCAACAGCCGAGTCCAATCCAAGCTTCTCCGTGTAAGCAAGTCATTTAGCTTCAGGGCAGCAATTATCTTTTCTATAAAAAGTGACACAGTAACTACCTACTTTCGAAAAAATATTAGCCACGTCAAGACGTGATAAAAAGCAAAACAGCTGGGAAAGTGATAGGCAGCAGAGTCGGAGCTGTCTCACAGTGTAAACAGAAAAAGAGATTAAGGGAAGGGACTGGCGCAGGCTTATCACTGGGCTGATCTTCCTGAGCAGGCATTGATGAAGACTTTGCAGAGGCTGTAGGTACCAGCAGCTCTCCTGGGCATGTGATTGGCAGCAAGGGCTCGGACACCAACCCAGGGCACTGTCATGGCTAGTTCATGGTGACTCTGGCTGGGAGCACGTACCTAGACTTGCCTGGAGGCTGCATCTAGACTTGCAGGTAGGTTTTGCAATCCCTGCTGAGCTGCCTTCGTATCAGGGTCTGAGGCAGCCCGAGGTGACTCCACAGGAGGGCAGCAGCCCCAGCATGGAGCTGGGCGACCAGACCTGCATCCCAGCTGGCTCCCACAGCCCCACCAACCTCACCCTCTCCTTGAAGGAGAGACCAGCCTGCCCCAGAGCACATGCCCCAGGCTGGGAGGGGAGCTGGGAATAAAGAGGAACCTCCAGTTCCTCAGATGGAGACATTTATTAATTGCTCCATCAGACCCTCTTGGCCATGGGAAGATGGCTTCCTGGCTGATGCCAAGTGTCTTTACAATGGTAGCTTTGGTGGTTTATCTAGAGCTGGTTTATCGCTCAGGTTTTCCTGTTTTCCTGGGGGCTTGACAGGGTTGCTCTCTGAGTGGTTTCCCTAATAAAAACACTTAGGCTGGTGGGGTTTTACCCCATTGAACTACCTAACTCTACTCAATAGAGGGATAAAAACTGCTTTGTTTTTTTTTTAATGTTAAAAAAAAACGGGTTTTTTTACAATGTAGTCACATGGAGAGTGAACATGCACTTCTGGAACTACTGGCTGAGGGGTCCAAATGTATTTTGTGAGCCCCTCTCTTAAATTTGGGCTGACTGGAAACAGCCCTATGCCTTGATCGTTGACATGGAAGATATCATCATAAAACAAAAGAAAAGCAACTTCATAGTGAAAATCATCAGTTTACTTGAAAAAAAGTATCCTGAGAAGATATGGAGATAAACGTGTGTGAAAACACGACCTTTTTTTCCAAATCAGTTATTACAGAGTCTTGGGGAATGTAACCCAAGTAATATGCTATTAACATTATATTAACATACCACTTTACATGTGTAATACACCAGTGTGTGTTTGTGAAGCACCCTGACTCCCTTTGTTCTGCGGAAGTCTTGGGATGTTTCTGGGTGGGTATAATTGCGAGAATGACATGGTATTTCCTAGGCACCAAAAGACCGTGACTTAAATAAGCAACCACATGTACATAGCCATTATGGAAGAGTGACATTAACATAATCTTTAGTATAAAAACAACATCTGAAATTACTTGGCATGAGCAGGACACACCTGATGTCCTAAACGGCATCTGCCTAGAGGGATCCACTGCTGGCACCACCCAGGCAGACGTAGGTACCTGGGGCTTTGACCAGGACATCCAGGAGCAAGTAAGAAACTGGTGCTCCAGGTTCACACGTGCCTGTTAACACTTACACGTGAAAAAGACTTCTTTGCAGAAGCAGGCTGGAAAAGTTTTGATGCAGAAATATGAAGAGTATCTTGAATCTGGCTCTGTTTATAGAAGAGAAGGCTTCCACATAGGACTGGTTGTGAGTTAGAACAAGACACTCTAAAAATGTACATTTTGCTACAATCTAGACATGTATAGCTAGAAGATGCAGAATCATGTTTCTCTATGAATAGGACTTCTGCTCGCTGGTTTCCAGACTGCAACCTGGATTACAGGATTGACATCCCCTTTTCACACAGGGGCCTGCAGAGCAGAACCAAATCCTTGATTTTACCTGAGCAACAAGTTTTGAGTGGTCTAGGAAGAGTCTCCAGGCCATCTTCCGTCCCTCTGTGCAAGGCTGAGTGTTGCCAAGAGAGCGTTGCAAATAAGTAGAAGAGGAAAAAGGAGATTCAGAAGGCCAATGGTTGGATGCAGCAGCATTTTAATGTAAGTAAACATTTGCAGAAAGAATAATGCAGACTAGAAAGAGCATATTTCTAGAGACAAGAAAAGCTAAAACCAATTACCCATTCCAGTGTGACGCATTTCATCGAGATGTTCACTTTCCTCACTCTTGCTGAGACTGACATTCAAATCCCTATCATAGAATCACAGAATCACAGACTGGTTTGGGTTGGAAGGGACCTTAAAGATCATCTATTTCCAACCCCCCTGCCACGGGCAGGGACACCTTCCACCAGCCCGGGTTGCTCCAAGCCCCGTCCAACCTGGCCTTGAACACTGCCAGGGAGGGGGCAGCCACAGCTTCTCTGGGCAACCTGGGCCATGGTCTCACCACCCTCACAGCAAAGAATTGCTTCCTCAGATCTCATCTAAATCTCCCCTCTTTCAGTTTAAAACCATTCCCCTTCATCCTGTCACTACTTGCCCTTGGCAAAAGCCCCTCTCCCGCTTTCCTGTAGCCCCTTCAGGGACTGGAAGGTGCTAGAAGGTCTCCCCGGAGCCTTCTCTTCTCCAGGCTGAACAGCCCCTACTCTCCCAGCCTGTCTTCATAGGAGAGGTGTGCTTTGTTTCAAAGCCATGGTCAGTGTCAAACTGGGTAGAGAAAGTTAAAAGTGCAGACGTAAGATGCAAAGCCCCAAGAATAAAGAAAGCATTAATCTAAGCTAAAGCACTATGTAGGAACTAAATGTAGGGTCCTGGTTTTCAGGGGTGCTTCGCTCTCCGGTAGCCATGCCTGGAAATCACATGCCATATTCTTTCACTTCTTTGCTTGTTCTTTTCCCCGTGACTATTCTTTGTTTTAAGCTGATTAGATCTTCTTAGAGAAGCCCCTCTGGCAAGGATGCTTCCAGCGGGTGGAATAGGTGTAGGAGCACTCCGGCAGGCACTGAGGAGCACACTGGGGAGCACACTGGGGAGCACACTGGGGAGCACACTGAGGAGCACACTGGGTAGCACACTGGGTAGCACACTGGGTAGCACACTGGGGAGCACACTGAGGAGCACACTGAGGAGCACACTGGGGCTCGCACTTCGTCACGAGCTGTGTGGCACACCGATCGATGCAGGGCTCCAGGCACTCAACGCCCTTCTGCGCTGAAGCAATCGCTACGCCCGACTGCAATGAGCCAGCCAGCTGGGCTGACTCTGTGGAGCCCACAATGGTTTCCTGGGGGTAGGTGGTGAGGATGGGTCCTGGCAAGGTCACGACCACAGGAGGTGGGAATATAATCACGCGAGAGTCTGGGCAGGCGATGACGCAGGGCTCGTTGCAGGCAGCGGCACGGGGCTCAGGGCATTTCACGTCGCACGGGACAGAGCACGGCTCAGTGCACAGAGTTTTCTCGCAGGACATCTTGTAGCTGTGCTGTAGACCTGCAGGGAGCAAATATAAAACCAAAGGAGCTGGTAGGACAGGATCAACACTTGAGCTAAGCTACGGCGAGCCCTGAAGAGACACAAGTTGGTAGCTAGGCTGATACCCATCCTGTTCTGCTTTGCTTTGCTCTTCTGAGAGCCAATTCCTTCCTGCAGACACCAAACCACCTCTGTGGGGCTGCTCCTTAAATAACATCTGCTTTCTTCTGCGTAATTTGGACTCCAGAAGTGGAGTTCAGTAAAATTAGGGTAATACAGCACCAAGCATTGCAGAAATGGAAAACACGAGAGTTTACTGTGCCAAATTTACATATTCTCTGGGCTAAGCAGACAAAAGGCAGAAAGAGGTACATAATCTCTATATTGCACACAAGGGAGTTGATCCCATAAGGATACCAAGTACTACGTCTTTAGTGCAGTTAGTTTGTGACAGGTGGCTTTAACACAGCGTATTTAGTATCAAGCTCACTTGGAAAATTAAACAAAGAAGAGCCTTTTGCAAGACCACAAGGAAAAAGCTGAAGCACAGCAAAAACTTGAAAGCAGGTCTCCTGAATTTAGATTTCAGAGGGAGTAAAACTGTTCACAAACCTGGACTGAATTCTACACCTTCCTTCTTTCTCTTGAAATAAATTGAAGAGTGGGGAGGTAATTTGGAAAATGTCATAAAAGTACATTTCAGGATGTCATTTCAGACTTATCCAGATTCCAAATCAAAGCACCGAATGAAGAAGATAGTTAATCTGTTGTTTCAGATTAAATGGAATATTTTGGTGTCAGCCAAGGCAGTTACTTATTTTTTTTGTCTGAGCTGCTATTAGAAAAGCCTGGGTGGGGCTCAGTTTGACTCAAGCAATTTTTCTCAGACTTTTTTTTTCTTTTGTTGTTTTAGACACAATGCCAAAATACCCATTATTCACCTAAACTTCTCCTGACCTTAAACCCTAATCCAGACACTATCTTCAGGTTCCCACCCTTTCATTCTACCACATCCATTAATTCTGTGTTCTTGACTTGATCTGCAAATCCCTCAGCAGAAAGAAAGCCAGAGAAAATAGAGAGCTGAAAACCAGACCCGAACACATAACATATAATACAAAACATTTATAGTGGATAATATATTCTTGCACAACCTGTTGTATGTTTTGCGTAAGACCACTGTTTTGCGTAAACAGGACAAAAAAACCCCAAAGCAACTTCCCAAGGAATATACACCTTAAGCAGACATATTCTGGGTTCCCATTTCTTCTGTGTAGCTGAACTGAGAGATGATTTAGCAAAGCCCTGGCCTTTCAGACCGACAGCAAGTCCCCGAGAGGGTCCCAGATGGGGCATTTCCAAAGGCAGAGCAGGAACCCTGTAGGGCCACGTCCCCAGAGACGCTGCGTCCTAGTAGCTGGCTCCAGTCCAGGTGACTGGAGCTATCTCGCCATCTCAGTATTTACGTAGCCTATCTCAACATTTACACATGATACCTCTGTCCAAAATTAGATAAAAATTGGAAGCCACAACATCAGAACAGCACTCCCAGATGCACACTAAGATATTTTAAGGCTACCTAAATGCTGTATGCATTAAAGTTCCATAAAGTAATGGAAGTAGATATCTTTAATATTATCTAGATTTCAAATGTATTTTTAAACCTCAATCTATCAGTGCCTCTGAATGAATAACTAGCAAAACGACTCTTTCAAGAAAATAAACTGCTGAATATTGTACAGAACCGCAGTCTATTAATCCAAAATTTAGGCCTGAAGTAAATTCAAAGATTTTAAAAAAAAGATACTTCTTTTATTTTGTTAGGAAGAAGAAGTTATACCAGAATCCAACTTACTCAGTTCACCGAGGAGAAGTCAAGAGAACCTGCTGGAAGGTTTCTGAATCATGAATGGTTTTATATACCTTCCTGGACCACCAGGCTGATGCAAGAAAATAACGTCATATTTGTGCATTAGGTTCCATTACTCCCCAAACAAAATTTGACATGTAATTATAGTAATTGTTTTGCTTACTGTTTGTGTTCATTACCCTATTCTCACCAGCACGTGACTTGCACAGTCCCATCCCCGAATTCCTTTCATTTCACATTTTTAAGCATCAAACCCTTTCTTGCAGCCGTGTCGGCGTGACGGCAGCCCACAGGACCGAGCTCAGGCTTGCGCGGGAGCCCTGGCAGCTCTGCAGCAGGTCAGAGGCTCTGCAGGACTCATCCTTGCAGTTGCTTAGAAAAGAAGAGTTTGTTTTCCTTGCTTAACATCATGACGTCCAAGAATGCATGAGAGCCTAACCTAGTATTAGCAGCAAGTGTGCTTGCTAGTTTAAAGCTTGTTAGGACGTGTTTACAGAAACTGTGGTCACTGCATGACTGTAGTGTCAGGCTTGCCTTGGAGAGACACTCCTAGCAGGGCACAGCATTGTCCGTGGTGGCCTGGCTCCTCATTTGATCACAGGATCACAGAATCAGGTTGGAAGAGACCTCTGGGATCATCGAGTCCAACCATTGCCCTGACACCACCATGGCAACTAGACCATGGCACTAAGGGACATGTCCAGTCTTTTCTTAAACCCCTCCAGAGATGGTGACTCCACCACCTCCCTGGGCAGCCCATTAATGTTTAAGTCTCTTCCAAGGCAAGAATATAACACAGTGTAAGGGTGTGATGGGGTAGCCAAAGCCCCAGTTGAGCATGAAAGCTCTCCTTCTCTGCCGTATGATTCCTGGCCAAGCCCAGGAAGAAACATGAGGGGAGAAAGCTCATTTTGGTTAAAGTGGGAAGGTGAGAGGGATCTAGGAATTGCTCAGTCTGGTTTGGAATAAATCACTCTACCCCCAGTCCCTTTCACGGTGGTTATGGTTACGGCTGCATCAGAAAAATGCTTATGAGCATGGAGAAGAACGTTGCAGGAAACTCAAGGTGGGTGAGCAATGCTCTGGCAAAGCAAGCAAAGCTGGGCATCCCCCATTTGACATAGAGGTGGGCCAGGGAAAAGAGGAGCAACTGATTTATTCGAGATTGCTCAGGAGGGCTTTGGCATTATAGAGGATTAAGTGTTCCAATACCGATTTGTGCCCAACTTGACCTGCTGTGACACAGCAGCCTTTCATGCCATGTTTGGAGCACAGACACACCCCCCCTCAAATGATATAATACTATTTAAATCAGCAAATAAGTCCTGATTTGGAAAGGTGAATATTTGGCCAACTTGTTTTAAATAGTATGATTAGGATAACAAATGCAGAGCTGGCTTTTAATCAGAAAAACCAAAGGGATCCAAATTCCCAAGGTGTTTGTCATTGCCTGATTCAAAGAATCACTTGGGTGGCCCTGACATATATATTATAAAGTGACGCTATGATTCAATACTGTGGAGTTTAATAGTGGCAGCCTGTTATTAACATCATACCACCACAACACTTTGCATGTATAAAACATTAGTGGGTGTTTGCAAAACTATCTGAAAGCATTTCCTCAGAACACTTCCAGTGAGTGTTCTTGCCTAGAGGATGCTCCAAAATCACTCTGCTTCCAAGAGATAATTGATAGCATAGAAGTTGCAACAATAATAAGCAAAAATGTTGTATATGTATGGAAATGAGGGACGGGAAATGACCCCAGAAACTGTTCAATATGTGCATGTGCACTTTGGGCTGGCAGGTCCTGAGATCATGGTGACAACCAGAACTGCCACCTAGTCACATACCTAACTTTCACCCGCTGTTCTGGAGCTGTGTAGGGGAGATGAGACGTGCCACTGAGAGAGGATTTGAACAGTATCTGTCAGGTGCTGTTCTTACAGGCGCAGCCCAACACATCAGCGTCTGGCAGCTTTGGAAAAGTGTGGAGTGACCAGCATCCATCTCCAGCTCCTTTCAGCAGTGCCAACCCATGCCAAAAATTGCCATGACTCCTCCTGCTCGCATGGCAGCATCCTCCCGCAGCTTTTGCCCTGTATTTGGTTCTCTAATAGGCACTTCCAGCTTCAGCTGTTTGTCCTTTGCCATGTTTCTGACTCAGAGGCATTTCCCACAAAGTCCCACGGCAGGAGCAGGGCTGTGGGAAGAGCCGCTCTCACCCTCCTGGCACCGGCTCACTTATCCAGAGCAGCTCCAGAGGGAGCTTTTGAGTGAGCCCGATATTCACATACATATATGCATTTAGTCTCTTACATATATTTATTTATTTACATGTATAAAATCAGTGATAAGGAATTAACTGTGCAATTGCTGTCGGTAAAGGATTTTAGACTTCAAAGTGGTGAAGTAACAAGTGCTGTTGTGAACAGGTAAATTAAATGACTAGGAATTGCTCGAGAAGGTGAACTTTCTTCAAAAATGGTGCTGAGAAAGGACTCAAAAAGAAATTATTTGGGAAAAAAACAGAATTACAGGAAATCATTGTGAAAGAGAACCGGTGGGGTTGGCTAACTTATACTCTCCCCTGAATTATTCCTGGAAAAGATTTGTCTAAGCTGTTCTTAAAAGTCTTCCAGTATGGGGATTCCATCATCTCACTTGCAAATCTGTCAGCACCTGGCTGCTTCTGCAATTGGAAAGTGGTTTTTTTTTTCCACCTTAAACTAATCTCAGTCATCTTTATTGCAATGTAAGATGATGACTTCATCTCCTGCTTTTCCACTGAATAAAGGGGATTTTATTACCTTTCTCCTTGAAGTAATGCTTTATGATTTTATATTCCTTCTTATGAGCCCAAAATAAACAAATCAAATGTGCAGGATATTTTCTGTAAAATCAGACAAAGAAGAGACTTAAACAAATGCAAATAACTGCAAGGGGGTGGGGACATTTCTCTAATTAGGAAACACTGTAATTAGAGAAGGAGGAACGTGCAAGCATTTAGTTATAACTATAATTAACTGTTGGAATAATTCGGCAGAGATGAGTGATTCCTTACAGACTTTAAACCAAAAATGGGTGTTCAGGCAAAAAGTACATGATAGTTTAAAGGGAAATTATGGAATAGAGAGAAAGTACTGGGTAATATTTTCTGGTTCATATCGTCCAGAAGATCCCTCTTGGCCAAAAAGTCTGTAGGCATGAGAACACAAAATATCTGTTGTGAATTAAGGTACAATGTGGCACCAGCACCCCGTCTCAAAACCTGTCGCTTCCATGTTTTTATTCCAATTGATAGAATAGCAGAAATAGAGCAGAGAAAGAAAACCTTATGTGCACACATGCCAGGAGAAAAGAAGGTATTGCAAGATTTCTGATTAATTAAAAAGAAAAAAACCTGAAGGCTATACAATTAGGTAATAAACTGCACAGTTCTGTCTATATTGACATAAAAATTGTGTCCCCAGTTCATATAGACATGGTAGACCTAACTTCAAGCTAGCTAGTGTAGCTGCTTTTGGCATCGAAAGAGTTTCTTCCCATTATCTTAAAATCTGGGTAGAGATCTGTGATTCACCTTCCTGCCACTGTTGCTTCCCCCAGGCAGGTGAAGTCTGTGAGGACTCAGTGCTTTTGCCTTGTTTTTCTCTCAACCACCTTTGCAGACCTTCAGAGGCATGGAAGAGACAGCAGCAAATCATATTCATTATTTTTGTACCACTGGTTTTTGTCTTTTCTCTTGTTCACATTTAGGTCTTACATGGACACATCCTGTGCTGCATGTCAGTCAGCTGAGCAGTCCAACCAGATCCTCAAGGGTGAGTCATGCTGTTACGGGAAAGTATCCTCATCACAGAATTTCACAGAATCAATCAGGTTGGAAGAGCCCTCTGGGCTCATCGAGTCCAACCATTGCCCTGACACCACCATGGCAACTAGACCAGGGCACTAAGGGCCATGTCCAGGCTTTTCTTAAACACCTCCAGAGATGGTGACTCCACCACCTCCCTGGGCAGCCCTGTCCAATGTCTAATGACCCTTGCTGAGAAGAAATGCTTCCTAAATTCAGGGGAGCAGGGAGCACTAAGTCAAGAGAGAGCTGAAGGGCATGTGTGCACACAAATCTAAATATTCATTGTTTCTGTAAGAAAAATCTAAAAACCAGAGCCCTTCACGTGAAAGAATTATTATATTACAACTAATTAAAACTGATATTGTATGTTCCTGTCTTCAAGAGGATCATGTCTGCCACGAGGTCATATTTCTAGGAAGGCGTCAGCTGATTTACCCATTTGATTCTATGCCAGGTGACACTACTGGCGAATACTAAAGGATGTGGTGCGAGATTTATGTTCCCCCCCATCAACAACATGCTATGGTGTAATAAATGGGCCTGATTCTCCTCCAGGACACTCCTAGATTTCCCAGGGCTATTGCTGAGTCACCCAAAAGATTACTTGAAAACACAAGTTACAAGGAAAATAAAAATAGAGGGTTGAGTTTGAATGCAGCATAGCTTTAATGACAGGGAAGCACGGGATACATTGGGTGAAGATGGGCACGCAGAGCACAAAGGATGTTTCCCAGGGCTTTGGCAAGTGATGCAGCTCCGCGCGTGGCAGCGAAGTCGGTCGCTTGGACATCACCGGGCTGCAGCTTCCCTGCGAGGTCAGCACAGCCCAGGGCTGCTGCAGCACCAGACGTTGCCCCTTCAGAAATAACCGGAGCCGCAGCTTCCTCCACCAAACCTCCTGTAACCACTGTAGCCCCCACCGCTCCGAGAGCTCCCCCCACCCAAGGACCAGCCTCCTCCAAAGGAGCCCCCACTGTAGGAGCCGCCTCCGCCGCAGATGCCCCCAAAGCCCCCACCATAGGAGCCAGAGCCAAAGGATCTTCTGCCTCCATATGAGCCCCCAAATGACCTGCTTCCTCCGTATGAGCCCCCAGAGCCAAATGAACTACCCCCTCCATACGAGCCACCCATACCCATGGAACTACCCCCTCCATATGAGCCACCCATGCCCATGGAACTGCCCCCACCATATGAACCCCCAGCACCAAATGAGCCCCCAGATTCAATAGAGCCCGTTGACCCTGAGAACCCCCCAATGGGTGATGGGAAGGAAGTGCCCACGAAGCTCTCCTGAGGGCAGGAGCTGAGGATGGGGCCTGGGAAGGTGATGACCACGGGCGGTGGGTAGATCACGGCACGGGAGTCCCCGCAGGAGGTGACACAGGGCTGGCTGCAGGCATCTGCGTATGGCTGTGGGCAGGTCACCTCGCAGGGTGAGTAGCATCCACTGCTCATGAGCTGTCCTCCTGAAGACATCTTTTGTGATCTAGATAAACCTACAGCACAGATTAAGGAGTAAATTAAAATGTACGTGCAGCTCCGTGCCTTTACACAATCGCCGTGAGGATACAAGGTGTAAGTTTCCTGATAGAAGGAATTATTTTCTTATAACTATGAGAACTACTCTTGTGGAGATACCTAACTCTACTCCAGTCTGAAATATTGCTCTTCAGCATGGTTAAAGCTAAATAATACAGACTTCTCTTGCACTCCAGTGTAGCTGCCAGTAAGGAATATACCTTCCTAAAGCATCTTTAGCCTGTCTTCGTTCTGAGAGCATCTCTTATTGTCTTCCACCACTAACCTCTAGTTCTGTTAGGGACAAATCACTGATTTATTCATCTCAGCTATTGGGTTCTTTTAGAAACAGGTTTGACAGACCCTGTAGTTAGAAAAAGAAATCAACAGTGGTTCTTGCCGTCTAGGTGTATGCGTGTGTGTGTACACACGTATTTTAATAAATGCCAAGCTCTAAGTTGTTCAGTTGTAGCCTCCTTATCAAATTAACAGGACTTAATTGACACTTTCCCTTTGTGGTTTGGAAGAACACAGCCTCACGTTTTAAGACCTGCGTTTACCAATGGTTACTGCTGAATGGCTACAGAAAACTTATCTGCTTAAGAAATAAAACAGAACTGATATTGCTGATCATTGCAGAGAACTGACATAGAATTAATTCCCAAGTTAAACACAGATAGCAACGTCGCAGTTAATACAAGGGAACATAAAGGAAGAGTACTTACCAGGCTCCCAGAGAAAACCAGCCTGAAGAGAAGTTGTTAGTGAACCTGGAGGAAATGCAGTGCTTTTATATACCCTTTCAGACTGCTACCAGGATACGCAACACACTTTTGTACACGAGGCGTAATAGTTAGCCAGAAAAACATTTTGCTGTATAAGCTACTTCTAATTGTAATAATTGTTTTGATAACTGATAATGATAAGTAAATCAACTCCGCATCATACAATAAGTGCAACACACCCCTTGTCTTACTGTAATCCTTAAATAATTTTTATATCCATTTTATGACTAGTGCCATCTCCTGACCTCGTTTGAATTGCAATGGTAACGAACTGAGCCCCATTTGCTTCGCAAGGTAAAGGCTTTCCCTTAAGTCTTTCTCTTAAGCAAGATAAAAACATTGGTTTGGCTCTGTCAGGAGAAATAGTTTCTGTTCTGAGGAATATTCCATTGAAATTCAGAATTGCACAGAGCTGGGAAAACTGCAAATTTAATCTTTATATCTCCTCAGACGGGAGGGGTCATTTTTTCTGCCTGTTTAACATCCACCCAAATAACTGCTTACAGAAATGCTTGATCAAATGCCCACTGTCATCCAAGTCAGTAAAAGGAAGCACCGTGTGAGAACATGTAGTAATTTTATTATCATCCTTCTCCTGTTGTCACCTTTCAGGAGAGCTGTGGTATTCTAGCAAGACACACTGCTATTGTCCAGACGGCACCATTTGAGAAAAAATAAAGTCTTTTTGGACATGGAATGGGTGCATGTAGAGTGTATAAAGATGATTTAATCTAAAACAAAATAAAAGCATCTAAGGAATGGCAAGGACTATGTTTTTCAAGAAAGCCACAGCAGTATTCCTGGACTAGTACTTAAAAGCCTCATGTATTAGGAGACAGAGGTACAAGTGTATAAAAAGGAAGAGATATCTCTAAGCAAAATTTCCTTTATCAATAACCAGAAACCTAGTGAGAACATTAGATGTGATCAATATTTTTGTGTGGTTGTAACAGACAAAGAGCATGTGGATTAATGCCAATGATATCGAACACGCAACTGAAATGTTTTACTTCTAAATCAAAGTAAACTAAAGCAATTCTAGATTTTGACTCTCAGTCGTAGCTGTGGGAGGAAAGCAACGGCAGCCTATCTCAATCTAAATGGTTGGGTTTTCAGCCTGTTCCGCTTATCATTCTACACATAATGTTTATATCATTATAAAGTTTGTGTTTAATGTTTATATCATTTATATCCGCATATTTCTGGTGTTTTGAAGCCCGATTAGAAAACAGCTTATACGGTTAAGATCTTGCATCAGAATGCGAACGAGTCCTGTCAGGCATCAGTGGGCAGCCCTTGATTTGAGAGTTTTGCTAGTCAGCAATTCTTCGTTAACTCTTCAGTTAATGTAAATCTTCCTGGTTTCCTACGGTTGGGTTGAGAAATATCAATTTACATGAAGAACACCCTGGGCGCTGCTGCTGTTCCTCACATTTCAGCACCACTGGCAAGTGGTAGCATTTCTATGAACCACCCAACTATTTGCAATCCAAATTTTGAAGAAGAAAAATGGAATATTATGTACAAAACCTGTTTATCAAGTCGATATAACCCTCACATGCATCTATTCTCATCCCACTTCCAACTCCAGTGAGGGCCAGGGACAATATCAGCTGCTAGGCGACTTTGTCGGGGTCGGAGTAGGGTATAAAATAAAAACGAGGAATTAAAAATATTTCCAAAAATTAAAAATAATTCCAAGTCACGCTTGTAACGTGACTTGGAATTAAGAATTAAGTCGTGATCACATCACTTAAGACAACAATTAGAACAATTAAAGAAATAATCCATACAGCAAAACATAGTTTGGCAACACGTAGGAAGCTCTTGCACAAAGCATGGATCACATTCCACTGGTGGTCTGAAGAGGTATATAAGAGTGCTCTGAATGCTTCAGTTTCATCAACGACAGCTCTTCGTCTACACCTCTCCAGACCTGGTGAGTTGGATCTCCTTTGCTCTCTATATGAACCATTAAGAATTTCAGTATTTAACTGTAGTTAACTGAGGACTTAGTCTTCTGCAGAAAGTCTAATGCTAAGCAACGCCGTTTGCCTTCTGTCATACATTAATTTTTATAGTCGTTTCAATGTGTGCCTCTCTAGACACAGCTGATGAATTATAAACTGGATTTTGATGGGCACTTGGATGAATTCAATACTGTCAGTTAGTACAGTATTTTACTAACAATACTGTACATTAATTATGTACATTATAATCCAACAAAATCTTGAAGATGAGCTGCTTCCAAAGACACATGGAGTTTGGCTTTGCTGTCCATGTTTACCAGTATCTCTAGAGCAGCAGAAAATACTTTGGGAAGTACCAGGTGTTAGTGCATGCGTGTTCAGAAAAACATGTTAAGAGAGAGAAACCTGAATCTTTCTAAACACTCTTCTTCCACCCTATTTTCATGCTCATGAAAGACATCAGAGCAAGCTTTTTTCCCTTTGGCATTTGGACATTGTACTTATGCTTTATCTCCTGCTGCAGGTTTATCTAGATCACAAAAGATGTCTTCAGGAGGACAGCTCTTGAGCAGTAGATGCTCCTCACCCTGCGAGGTGACCTGCCCACAGCCATACGCAGATGCCTGCAGCCAGCCCTGTGTCACCTCCTGTGAGGACTCCCGTGCCGTGGTCTACCCACCACCCGTGGTCATCACCTTCCCAGGCCCCATCCTCAGCTCCTGCCCTCAGGAGAGCATCGTGGGCTCCTCCTTCCCATCACCCATTGGGGGGTTCTCAGGGGCAACAGGCTCTATTGAATCTGGGGGTTCATATGGAGGAAGCAGTTCCCTGGGGATGGGGGGCTCCTATGGTGGGGGCAGTTCCCTGGGTATGGGTGGCTCGTATGGAGGGGGTAGTTCCATGGGGATGGGGGGCTCGTATGGAGGGGGTAGTTCCATGGGGATGGGGGGCTCGTATGGAGGGGGTAGTTCATTTGGCTCTGGGGGCTCATACAGAGGAAGCAGGTCATTTGGGGGCTCATACGGAGGCAGAAGATCCTTTGGCTCTGGCTCCTATGGTGGGGGCTTTGGGGGCTCCTGTGGAGGAGGCGGCTCCTACGGTGGGGGCTCCTTTGGAGGAGGCTGGTCCTTGGGTGGGGGGAGCTCTCGGAGCGGTGGGGGCTACAGTGGTTACAGGAGGTTTGGTGGAGGAAGCTGCGGCTCCGGTTATTTCTGAAGGGGCAACGTCTGGTGCTGCAGCAGCCCTGGGCTGTGCTGACCTCGCAGGGAAGCTGCAGCCCGGTGATGTCCAAGCGACCGACTTTGCTGCCACGCGTGGAGCTGCATCACTTGCCAAAGCCCTGGGAAACATCCTTTGTGCTCTGCGTGCCCATCTTCACCCAATGTATCCCGTGCTTCCCTGTCATTAAAGCTACGCTGCATCAGTACCTTCGCCTAATGTTCTTCTTTTTCACCTTTTCACCTACAAACCACTTTGATTGTGAATGTGGCATTTTAAATCTCATCCCTCATTTGACATGAAATGAAACAGCTGCCCTGATGAAAAGTTAGTTATCTGAGGGTTATCTGTGGCAGGGCACTTCTGTTCACTGTCTTTTCATACACCAGAGCAAGGTATTGAGACATCAGCTTCAGAAACCTCTGTGCCCTATGGAGAAACAACGCTGAACTGTTTTGTGTGCTCCGATTTTGCATACTTCATTCAACCATCCCTTTCACAACACCTTTGTTACTTAAGCAATTACTATCATATTACCATAAAAACACATAATTGTTGCTCACAGGCTATGTAACCAGTTCTAGGAAGCCTAATGAGCTAGTGGAAAGCATAGGACCAACCAGTCTTGCAGAGAAAGAAAAGCTGAACAAAATTTGATGATGCAGGAAGATTTTAATGCAAAGGGGAAAGGGGATACACTGCAGAATGAGATGGCACACAACACAAAGCAGACGCTTCCTCAGTTCCAAGGAAGGGCACAACATTCACTGCCTACGAAGAGTCCATTTTCCACCAGTTGTCCTTCTCCTGTCACAGTTTTTATTGACAAACTCTGTGTCAGGCCTTTCAAATTATTTTTTTTCCTTACATTGCCACAAAGAAAACAGGGATCTAGCATCGTGAGATGATTAACAGAAGCTGTCGTTAATAATACACCAAGTGAAAAATGCAAGAAAGAGGTGTGGGCCCAGTTTTCAGAGGTACTGAGCAAGGGTGGCTCCCATTGATGCAATGGTCTTTCACCATCTCTGAAAGCCGGCCCCAGCTGCGGATCTGGATCTTGCGTTCTTGTCTCCTAAGTTGTTGCGTGGTCTGTAGGTATTCAGGCTGCCTTAAAATGAGCCACCGTTTCCAAGGATGGAGCCACAGATGCTGCTGTAGGACCTCCTGCTGTAACAGCCCCCCATCCCTGAGGAGCCTCCATACCCAAAGGACCCCCCAGATCCAAAGGAACCTCCCATCCCCGAGGAGCCTCCAGAACCAAAGGAACCCCCAGAACCAAAGGAACCCCCAGAACCAAAGGAGCCCCCCATCCCATAGGAGCTCCCAGAGCTGTACGAGGTCAAAGCACCATAGGGCTGGGGAAACGATGTTCCCACAATGCTCTCCTGAGGGCAGCTGCTGAGAATTGGGCCTGGGAAGGTGACGACAACCGGTGGGGCATACACCACAGCTCTGGAGTCCCCACACGATACCACACAGGGCTCAAGGTTGCTGCTGTAGGCACACGGCTGTGAGCACGTCACCTCACAGGCGGGCAAGCACCGGGAGCTGATGTTGTAGGACATTGTTCTCAGGGTTTGAGGTGAAGCTGGGAAAGACAACGTGTAGTCAGGAAACCATCACAATCAGGTGCTGATGGGTGCCCATCACACACGTGACAGCAATGGGGTTAGGTAGGCAGATTAGATCCTTGTTCATCCTTCCTATTCCTCCCCCAAGTCCTCTTGTCCTGTGATCCTTTTTCCTCCTCCCTTCTTGCCCCTGAGGAGAATGCCTAGGACTTTTGTTTACTCAGTAGGGTTTAGCTTTATATTTGCACCTCAAGTTTTGAAAGACATAAGAAAAAATAAAGTAACTCTTAAAATTCTATCTTTAAATGCAAAATTGATGCTTGCCACTGTCTACAAGTTACTGCAGTGAGTCTCCTATGAAAAGTAAGATTTCACTGCGACATCTTATCTCATTGCTAAAACCACAAAATACAGACACAGGAAAGAGTCCTCATTTAAAACTATCCCTACAGAGACATGACAAATATAGAATTATTAGCTTAAATCAAACTCACCTAGAGCACCAGGACAGGCAAGTCAGGAGAAGTTTTTAGGAGACTCCTGAGTTGTTCCTGCTTTTATACCTTTTTGCAGGCAACTCTAGGGATGTGAAGCATCTCATAAAATCTCTAGCACTTACCAAACTATGAGTTTTCTTTTCTGGGTGACTCCTCTAATGCCTGTAATTATTTTCATAGTTTTTAATTAGTAAATCATCCACAGACGTACACAATATGACTCTCATATAATAAATTTGGGCTTTCTATTGTGTTGACGTTGTACAGCCAAACTCCTATGCAATATCATTCCACTGACTACACTGGATTTATGATGGAAACTGATTGACCCCTGCTTACTGTTTTTTGCTAACTGTTTACCAAGAAGGGACCTCCAGAAACATCAGTCCTGCAAATCTTCTTGCAACAATGGCGAGACCCTGATGCTGAGCAACATGAGATAATTTTGAAGTTCAACCTCACTTCTCAAGTTTGAGATCCACCTTGGAGCAAAAAGATCTGGTGATCTTTGGGCACGCCCTTGCAGTGGCCCCACTGTCAGCCTCATCACAAGGCTCTAAGCGTAACATCCCAAAGTGAATGTTGATACATACTTGGGTAAAATTACTCAGAGGGCTCAGACCATAAGGAGATGTCATGTGTCACTTCAATGCCATTTACCTGTGTTTTGAAAGACTTTTTGCAGGGCCTTGTCCTGGCCAGTGCTCAAGAATAATTTGCGAGGCCTGATTCTGTCATGGTGCTGTATCATCCATTCGGTCAATAGCTATAGGTGGGGTTGCAAAGAACGCTGACCAAGGTGGGGTTGGATGATTCCATTTGGGAGGTATTATACCTAAATCTAAGGCTTACAAATAAATTGTGGGCCTGACACATCAGTAAGCCACCTTCCTTAATGCCATTAAAGAGGAGTAAACAGAGAGAGCAACTCCTGTTTCTGTTGGAACCAGAATGATGCCAAAAGGTTTTTTTCCATTAAGTTTGAGACAAAGGGAAACTGCTGGGTGGTGGATGCATGTCACTCAAAGTAGGGCTGTAAATGTACCACTAAGTATGAATTGAAATGAAAACAATTGCAAGGCTTAGAAGAGTATCTTTTTCTTGGTAAGTGATGAGAATTCAGTGAATAATGGATGACCTCATATCCTCCCTATTGTCTAAGAAAGTGTATAAAAGTGTAGAGAATTAAGAAATCTTCTATTCTGCCAGCTCCACTGACTTATTCCTCCAAGACAACACGGTAAGTCTAACTTGTTGCACTTTGTAGCTGTAGAATACTTAAAGCTTACTTCTTTTTTATCTTGCAAAATGCTAGCAATTTTAGAAAAGCTGAGCTAAAGAGAAGAGTAGATTTAGCAAGAATTCTTAGAAAAGCTGGGGGAAAGGGAAGAACAGAGCAGGCAAGATTCTCTTACTTTCCTCTGGAGTCTTTCTAAAGTTATAGGCGAATCTTCCTGTAGGTCTACTTTGAAAAGAGAATGAATGGGACTTCTCTGAACAAGTAATTGTATAAGGATCAGGTAATTTAGTCCCAGAGGAAAGAGCAATAACTTTTGGGAGATTCAGAAGAATAAGAGATGTGGATGGTACACAAAGGAAGAAGAACTGAGAAGCCTTAAAAGGGGTCAGTCAGGAAGGAAATAGGAGGGAAAATGGAGACTGTGAGGGAGGGTTGAACTGGGAGTTGATGAGCAACTGGAGGAGAAGGACAAGGTGCACCTGGTTCATAGTGGAAACCTGTTGGCACCTGACTGTGATGGTTTCCTGACTGACTGTTGTCTTTCCCAGCTTCACCTCCACTCTCCAGGAATGATGTTGAACAACATCAGCTCTGAGTGCTTGCCCACCTGTGAGGTGATGTACACGCAGCCATGTGCCTACAGCAGAAGTCTTGAGCCCTGCGTGGCATCGTGTGGGGACTCCAGAGCTGTGGTGTACGCCCCACCGGTCACCCTCACCTTTCCGGGCCCGACTCTCAGTAGCTGCTCTCAGGAGTGCATTGTGGGAACATTGTTTCCCCAGCCCTATGGTGCTTTGACCTCATACAGCTCTGATGAGTCCTATGGGATGGGGGGCTCCTTTGGTTCTGGGGGCATGTCAGGAATGGGGCACTCCTTTGGATCTGGGGGCTCTTTTGGGTATGGAGGTATGTCAGGGGTGAGGGGTTCCTTCGGATCTGGGCGTTCCTTTGGGTATGGAGGTATGTCAGGGATGAGGGGTTCCTTTGGATCTGGGGGTTCCTTTGGGTATGGAGGCTCCTCAGGGACGGGGAGCTGTTACAGCAGGAGGTCCTACAGCACCAGGCGTGGATCCTACCTTGGAAACTGTGGCTCATTCTAAGGCAGCCCGAATACCCGCACAACGACTTAGGAGATGAAAACGCAAGATCCAGATCCGCAGCTGGGGCTGGCTTTCAGAGATGGTGAAAGCCCATTGCATCAACGGGAGCCACCCTTGCTCAGTACCTCTGAAAACAGGGTCCACGCCTCTTTCTTCCATGCTATGCCTCATCTTCTATCAATAGCAGTTTCATATGATGGCTTCTCTCCTTAAATTCTTATTAGTCTTGTACCGTGTCCTTTCTGGTGGAATGGAAATGCTTCAGAATTTGCAAGTGGGACTTTGCTGCAAAGATTTCAGCTTTACCTTGTAACGTGCAGTGCCTTTTATCATCGACACGGATGGTCTGGCTGCCTTTGGACTACAGAAGAGACCATTCATGAACTGCACCATTCTATTCTGTAGCACTTCATGTCATATTAAAAGTCTTGTTGAATCATATTACTAGCTTTGTGGTTTTCCTTTTCTTCCATCCTGCTTTACAAACTAGTTTCAGTGAAATTGAACTCAGTGGGAGTCAAAATAGGAGGTGGAGCTCCATGTTTGTAAAGGGAAGTAGAATTCAATACCCTGATGAGCAGCTGCACAAAGCACCAATCTCCCTGTTCTTTCTGTGTAGGAAGGTTTTTCTACACATCTTAGTGGCTGAGCCTGGAAGGAGTCATCCCTGAGCACTCATTTCAATTGGAGAACATTTTAGATAATGTGGTTTGCAGAGGATGAGTGATAATTGCACCTACATTCAGCTTCACGCAGTTGCACTCGCACAGTACTAAGAGGATCAGTCAGTGATTTTGAGGCTGAGCCAGGAATGTCTATATAAACTGCCAAACACGTGACTTCAGTGAAGGTGATGCCTCACAACTTACAATGCAGAGTTACACCCCCACACAGTTCTTACTCAATAGGCTGAGGGACGAAATGTTGAGTAATGAGAGTGAAAATTGCTGGGGCATTGCTGCTACAATCTTATCTGCGGTGCACTAAAGTCAGACATTCCTGAGCTGAGACTAAAACTGGATACAACACCTAAGTAACTTCTTCGGTACTTTGGGACTGTAGTGTGTACACACACATCTCTGTACATGTCTTCAAACAGCTGAGAATACCAATTCTGCACTAGGAGAAAGGATTTATGCCCAAATAAAAGCAATTCTGCTTTTTTAACAATAAAAATATATTATTACTTAAGTCTATGGATTATGATCCAACTAGCAGAACATCATTACTTTGCTTGATAGGCTTCTTGTAAACTAATGTCATTACCGCTGGGTGATATAATTCAGGCAATATTCTGTTAAAGTTATGGTGGAGCACATTGCATGCATAAGCCCACAATATGGGCAGAGCTATTTGAATATTTCTCCTAAGATTTTCTGATTGAAATTCCTTTTCCAACAAAAGACTCACAGACATGTTATCTGAGAGATCTGTGTAAAAGATATCAATGAAAAAAAATTTAAAACCAGATGCAAAGCTGTGGTGGAAGAATCTGTTTCTCAGGTAGTTCTGGCAATGACTGTGCATGAGGCACTTTGTGATCCTTAATTCTGAGACAGCACGAAGGCACCCTTGTAGCTGTTGCCTGAGGGATCCCGTGGTGATGCTTGACAAGCTCAGATCATTTGCTGCATAAATGCGTCAATTAAGTTAACAAACCACAAGGATTAAGACAATCAAAGGAAGGAAATGAATGTTATGCTTGGCACAGCAGCACTTGCTCAGCCTACCCACGAGCCCTCTCTTGTCGAGAACAGCAGCACAATCGAAATGGCTCCTGAAGAAAAATACTGATACAGCTGCTGGGGTGAATTTCTCAGCTTCAAGGCAGGGTGCAAGATGTGTAGTCTGATTCTCAATTGCATACAGATAACTTCTTCCCATTTCTCTTGGCCCTGCCTGCCTACAATACTCTAGGCTGACCCGTTGCCCTTTGCAGTCTGTAATCAGATAAACTATTTTACCATCAAGACTAGATAAATCAGAGCACAACTTTGCCTTCTGACTGAGTCAGGACACTTGCAGTCATTTTAACCTCCCGCTGAGTGTTAAAACAATTTCCTCAGGGATATTCAAGGAATGACTGGTAATGACCCTGAGGAATGACTGGTAATGACCCTGAGTAACTGACCTAGCTTCAAAGTTACCTTGTTTTTTAGTGGGAGCTGTACCAGGCTATCTCCAGAGGTCATTCTAACCTAAATTATTCTATGATTCGGTTCTAATTAGTATGTATGCCATGGTATATATCCGAAAGGGGAAAAAATACTCTAATGAAGTATTTCTGAAAAACTATATGTGCCATACAGAGGAATTAACTATTTTCTGATGATAATCCTTGATTAATGCATAAGAATTGATCCACAAAGTTAACTTCTTTCAAATTGGTTTGTAACTAAGAAACCACAGAGAAATGAAAGCCAGAAGACGGTGCTATGATGCAACAGGCCTTTAATACAAACAAGAAGTGGAATACATTCTTGCAGAATGAGGCAATGCAGAGACAAAGAATGTAATTTCCATTTCAACAGGGACTACAATCAATCAGTCCTTCAGAGGAGCATAGGGCTCACAGGACATCCTTCTTTCAGCTGGACACTTTCATAGCCTAGTCCCATTATTTGTTTTACTCTCTTCAGGTTCAGAAAGAACAAAACATAACATAAGCAAATGACAAAGCGAGGCAACATTGGGATTGTAAGCCTTAGGTAGAACATAGCGCAAAGAGATCCCAAGCAACCCCAGCTCCTACCGATATTGGCTGGAGCAGAGGCCGCTTGGCATGTCTGATTTCCAGGTCTATATGTCAGCTACTAGTTTATATCTTATTGTTCCTTCAGTCATGACTCTTTCTTAAAGATTTAAAATGGCCCGTAGTTTCCATAGCGATACCTATAGTACCCTCTGGAAAAATAGGGGAAATTATTTCTACCATATCCTGAAACTAATGAGTTTCGGTAAAAGCTTCCGAAACGGGAGATTCCACCACTACATGAGCCTTCCCCACCATATGAGCCCCCTCCCATGCCACCATAAGAACTGCCTGAATGATGAGACCCCATCCCATAGGAGCTGCCTCCACCACAGGAACCGCCAGAGCCCATTCCTCCGCCTCCTGAACCCATTCCTCCAGAGCCCATTCCTCCAGAGC
Organism: Nyctibius grandis; assembly: GCF_013368605.1. Lineage (NCBI taxonomy): Eukaryota > Metazoa > Chordata > Aves > Nyctibiiformes > Nyctibiidae > Nyctibius > Nyctibius grandis. The sequence continues at coordinate 10,454,334 of NC_090674.1, read as the reverse complement.
CCATTCCTCCACCTCCAGAGCCCATTCCTCCAGAGCCCATTCCTCCAGAGCCCATTCCTCCACCTCCGGAGCCCATTCCTCCAGAGCCCATTCCTCCTCCTCCAGAGCCCATTCCTCCACCTCCGGAGCCCATTCCTCCACCAATTTCAGGTATGGCAGTTCCCACAAAAGATTCCTGAGGGCACGAGCTGATAATGGGTCCTGGGAAAGTCACGACAACGGGTGGCGCGAACACGATTGCTCTTGAATCTCCGCATGAGCTGACACATGGTTCATTCCAGCAGTTGACATACGGCTGCGGGCACGACACTTCACATGGCTCAGCACAGCGGGAGCTAAGCATCTGTCCATAGGAAGACATCTTTCCAGAAGGCAAGTCAACCTGAAAGACAGAGAGTGCACTAGCCTGGTAAAGTTACAGCCAGGGAAGTGAAAGAACAAACTGTTATAGTAACATGGGTTGTGTAGATGTGTTGAATGGCACTCATCGGAACAGATGCAGATATATGTCCGAGTCATCCACACTAAACTTAAGAGTGAGTGATTAAAAAAAAAGAATTAAAAAAATCACTATTTCTAAGGCACAATCCATTCTACTCTGAAGTAGATTTGTGCATTACAGATCTCACGAATCAAGTGAGATGATTTGATGGGTAGAGGCTTCTAAGTTAACTCTCACTCCTCTCTAGTGCTCCATTGCCCCATAGCCTGTTCCCAAAATGAGTTCTGGGAAGAATGTCTCTCTGCCCGTTTCTCACACCATTGCCTGTGTTGGGCTTTTTGTCTAGGAGTCAGTCCTATCCCGATGATGTTTTTGGAGTGTCCCGTCTCCATAGTTACTCCATTCCTAGCAATTGCTACCATCCACATTTTTGAAACTCCCAGTCATTTTTTCCCCCACGCATAGTGATGTCTATATCCACTCTATTTGCAAGTCACAGTTTCCAATTAAAATGTTTTTAAAGAATGAGGTCCTACCCTAAAATAGGGTAGGATATATAACGTCATATTAATGCTACCTATAAATCCATATCTATAATTATGAACTGATCCAGTTAAATCAGACTTACCCAGTCACCAAGAAGAGCAAGTCAGCAAGTCAGCTTCTGACACCTGAGTTACGAGCACTTTTATATGCTGTCATAGAGAATAGAAATTGGCAGATACCTTTACGCAACCATCCTCTACATCTTGTGAAACAGAATGTTTTCTGCTGGTGATGCCTTCCTTTGTTGCAACTGTTTTGATAACAGCTTATTATTATTCGATAATTTCCAATCCCACACAGCATGATGCACGCGCTTCACCCATCTTGTCTTTTCGCTGAAAATCTCACAATAAATTGAGATTGGTTTTCTCTTAAATACTTGCTAATACTTGAGAAGGTAGGTCAGAGATGGGTAAACTACTTGCTGCTAGTAAGCACAGGATTCCAGCTTATCATTTGTTATCTCAGGTAATAGTAACCAGTGGCCTTGTGAATTTTTCCTCTTTAAAGGCAGGAAATGTTTTTACATGAAGTAGCCATTAGTGTCCGTGGGCATTGTGTACTCACGCCAGGGCTTTGGGTCTGGAGTTTATGGCTTGGGACTGTCCTTTGGACAGATGTTCTCCTACGTGACTATACCACGTCCCAAGTGAGTAGAAAGTAAGAGATACCAAAGCAGTTCACAGACTCTCCTGTGAGCACTAGGATCAGGCACAATAATCCAATTAGAAATTCAGCTAAAGAGAGGCATCTGTCCAAGCTTTACAATTTATCATCAGTTCCTCATCTCAAGGAATCATGCCCTTCCAAGATGCCTTCAGAATAGACACCAAAAAATACTAATAACTGTGAAGAAATTGAATTTTCCTTTCTGAGCATGCTTGTTGGAGGCCAATAGGAGGAGATGAACAATATACATTATTTGTGAGACTAGAGGATCCAGAGGAAATATTACCTGAAGTACAGGTCCATAACCTCAGCTAGAATATATTTGCAAGGCCTGACAAATGCTGATAGTGTGATTCACATAATCACATTTACGTTTAAAAAACCCTCTTAGCTATGTTCTCGTGGCAAATTATTAAAACTAAAGCTAAAAAAAAAAAATACAGATTACTTTATTTACATTTCATGGCCATTAAATCAATATAATGAGCAGAGGAATGTATGCAGATGATAGAGATATGACAGCAAGCTGCACAGAGTAATATGACTCACATAATTTATGGGGATGAGAAGTAACTAATAATTACAGCGATTGACAATTAAAGGAGTTACCGAACCAAATATTTTATAAAAGTTAGTAAGTATCTCATTGTTTTTGAGGTTTTTCCAATGTATAGAAAACTCATTCAAAACACAGCTTGTTAACACACGCTGCAGAAAGTCACACTGGCTTGGCCACAGGTACGGTTTGCTTTCTGTAACTGGGGCAGCTTTAAGTAAGGGGAATTCATGTTTTACATAAGGTAGGAAGCCATAAGAGCAGATACAGTCTTTCAAGCTCAAAGTGAGTCAGCCCTCATACCTACAGATACCCTTTTAAAAATATAAGATACAAAATGCAGAAAAGCAATTGGTCCAACATCCCTGTTCACATCACCTGAGCCTCAGCTGCCTTACATGAAAGGATTCCTTTGAAGATAGAGAAATAGATATCCTCCCTCACCAGGAAAAAGCTAAATACTTCTGAAAATATGATGAAAAAACATCAGGAATTTTGTATTTCTCTCTAAAGACTTCGTTGCTTCATATACAGAGCAACAAACTTAGATAAACCAGCAGTCTGGCCTGGCTGAGGAATCCCAGACTTGGTGCTTACAGCTTTAGGTTTAAACTCACCTCGAGTAAAGCAGTTCTGAAGCATTATCTGAAAGATTCCTCATCTTGTTTTTTTCTGGCATGTTGTTGTTGTTGTCGGCTTCATTGATTTTCTGGTTTTAGAATTCCCAGTACTGTGCTCTGATCCTTCCACAGCTGCTTTGCATGCTAAGATTAAATCTTAAAGAGGAAGCTGGTTTAATTGCTATTGCTCTCACCTATGCTATAATTTTCTAAATTGGTCTGAAAGCTCACTTGTCTGAAGGAAATAGCCTATATTATTACCACAGATTGTAGCAAAACGTTATCTTTAACCTTCATTTTTTCCACAGATTTTATCATAGCAATTCCCGGCAGGTAGTGCTTGTAGGAGAATAACAACCAACAGCCTGCAGCAAAACAAATAGGCTAAAATACAGGAATCCTTGTGCAAGAGGGCAAACTTAAGGCTGCTGTGGGTCCTGGACAGCCACATTTTGGCACAGGTTTCCAGTGTGGTCTAAGACCTGTCACCTGGAAACCTATTTCCAAAACTGCTCAAACTGGAGGGTCAATATTAGAGTGCTTTTTCACTGCCTAATTGCAAGACTGAAGATGAAATAAGGAAGTAAAGGACTAGATCACCACTGTCTGCTCTTTCATTATCTGTATATTCAGTGCTATTATATTGCTCAGACCATAGTAGTATCTCACTTTTGTACTTTTATGGTCATTGTAAGTTGTACATTACATTTACTTAATTCCCTTTGTTCATCTCAATTAAAAAAAAATCTTTCTTTGTTGGCAGCCTACTCCTCTCCCTGTGTTTGGAGCTGGTGGAGATGATTTACTCAGATTATGCTATTGTAAGTATAGGAAACCTCGTGACTGTGGGCCGAGCAGAGCACAAGACAACAGAAAAAAAACCAAGAAGAGTCTAGATTGATGACAGAATTTGTAGTTTTCCAGAAAAACTGATACTTCCACCAGTTCCCAAAATCAAAGGAACTTCATTTCTTCTTAAAATCACACCCACATCTGCCTTCTGTTTCTCGGGCTTTGTCTTATAACAATCTTCTCCAGTAACCATTTGTTAGAACCTAAACCCCTACTTGCTTCTCCTGTCAGTCACTCAGTAAAGTAAAACAAGTCGTTGTGCCTGAAAGTTGGACTTGGTTGTGTAACTACGTGGTTGCCAAAAGAGAAAGGAGGACATGGGGGTTAGATTCAGTTCCAGATTGAGATAGTTACACTTCGGTGTCTGAAAATACCTATCTGAGTCTCTCTTACAGTCAACAGAGACATTTGGTGGAGCCTGGAGATCTATCCATGCATTCATCTTTCCATAAATACTCACATTTCATCAATCAAGCAGTTCTGCCATCTCTTTGAAGTACTGTCTAGCTGTTCTTTGAGGGTACTGGAAGTTTAGAAACCCTGCTGATATGGAGACCCTGTATTCAGCCACCACTGCATGTTCCCTTTTCCACTGGCACTAAGATGACTTCCTTCTATTTTTTGCCTTTTCCACACTCCTCTCTTCATCCCCTTTCAGCAAAATTCACCCTGATCCCAGGGGGAATTCATAGTCAGTGACCTCAGTCTACTCATCTCTCATTTGCATCCTGAATACCTAGTCTCATCTTTAAGTATTTAAGGGCAAAATGCAGAGCTCTTGTTATGTGGATTTCCTCTCTTACGGATAGGTTTGGTTACGTTTTCTAGCTACAGTGCAACAAAAAGTGGTGATTAAATAATGATACACACAAATAATTCTGAAGCTGAAAAAATTCTTCCCTCCTACTAAATGAGATTTGCTCGGAGCTCAAGAATAATTACACCACTGCAGTCTTACCATCTTTATGTTAAAAACAAACCAGAACAATGCTCTTTAACATACAAGTGCTGCTCTCCTCAGTAAAACCTGTATGTGAAATTGCAGCTCAAGGTGTAACCACAGCTTGCACATCTGTGTATAATTTAGCCTTGTACAAAAGCTGGCCAGTGTGTACCACACAACATACCCATCACCCAAGCGTGTTTTCCAGGTCAGAGCCACCTTGCCCAACCAGCAACAGGGTTGTAGGACTCGGAGGGCTACTGGGGCACCTGAAGTCCCCAGGTGTGGGAAGAGCTGATGTAGCAGCATTGATAAGGCTGCTGGGTTGCTCAATAAATCAGCCCAGCCCAGCCCTGTACCACCTCACCCCACTCCACCCCATAAGACCCGGGCTCTGAGAAGGAGGCTTGTACCTTCTTCTCTGTGTCTGAGCTGTTGCAAAGAGGTGAAGGACCTCAGCAAGAACTGAACCAAGAGGCTCGTAGAGGTGAGAAGGACATAGTGATGTGCACTCCCTGGAGTGGCAATTGTGTATTCAAACAAAGACAGCCTGGAATAGCACTTTTGTCCCATGATGAAAGGGGTGTGGGGCTGGCTGGACCTTCTTAAAATGCAAGTACAGTAGAGATGTGTATAGACCTGTTTCTTAGTAAGGTGGGTGCTCATGAGTCCAAGTTTTGGGTTATTTAGAGTGGAGTGCCTTGGACGTCCCACCCTTGCAAATAATTAATTTTTAATACTTCGTTAGTGCTCATGGTATGTGCTGATACTGCTAGAGTGGATTCATATTCCTGTATCACCTCATGGCTCACAGAGGTGTGGTGCTAATATCCAATTTAATAATCTATTAATTCTAAAGCTATTAATTAAATCTTCATTCTGGTTCATTACCTAATTAAGCCTGCTAATCTCAGCAAGAAAAACTGGCAGCTGACTTCCAGTTCCTTCAAGGCTATTAGACTAAAAGAGTGCTGATTTGGTGGTACAGAACCATGATAAATGAATTTATAGTTGAGCTTAGAGACAGAGAAGGCTCTTCTCACAAAAGGAAAGGGAAAGCAGAGCTCTGCTAACCAGAGGAAATATCTGAATTATGGTGCCAGGTCCTCCTCTGCTGCAGATATCTGTACAAGGCTGCTTCTTCCAGGTCAACAAGGCTAAAACTTGAGTAGAGAGCTGCCCCAAAGGCCAGTGCACTCCTGCCTTGCTCCTGGTAACCCATGTCCCAAGTTGAAAAGGGATTTAACCAGTAAAAGCAGCCCTGCACCAGCACCTTTTCTGGGCATCCCATGCAGGATTCATTCTGCCCCTTCTCCTGTGTCTGTCCCATGCCTTTGTCTCTCTGACCCCATCGTAAATGTGGCTAGTGTGCAATATTGGAATTATAATGACAGGTTATAAGTAATAAGATTAATAATAATTAGGTGTGTCTAAGTCTTAGATCCACCCTTATGCATTGAGTGTCCTTAGACAGGGCAGGTGGCTTTTGGGCATCAGTTATCCCACAATAAGATGATCATTGTCTGTGACAGAGAGTGTAAAGAGAAAGAAGGTATGCAAGAAGCAGTGAGAAGACGATGTGGGGTGTTATAATGACAACGAAACATGGCATCCTTTATAACGACTGGAACAGCAGGGAAAGGTAGAGGAACAGCTGGGCTCCCACATGCGAGGCGATATGGGTGGAAAACATGGAAACGAGCAGTGTAAAAGAAACAAATGAAATGGGGGGTCATTAAATGGCAGGCAAAGGAGAAAAGACCAAAAGTGAGGGCCAAATTGGCGGAAAGATTCAGTATTATCAGAAATACTGGGGTTATTGCTAGGCTGTTAATCAAAATGTCTTGAGATATGGCTTAGGCAGGTGAGTAGAGAATATGGAGGGTTCTTTGAAAACGCGACGTGTCAATACACACTGAATGGACCCAAATGATGTGCCTGCGTTTCAGACAGCACAGCAGCACGGTGCACAGGATGGATACTATACACGAATATCTTCAAAAAAGATCAAGCTCAAAGTTCCCAGGCTGAAAGGTTAATGGATCTTCCCTAAAAAGCCTCAGCAAGGAACTTGAAGGACAGACTGTCTCGGGCAAGCTACTTCATTCTCAAGGGGAACCAAGTTAGAGGTTTTCAGGCATGTCATTTTTTTAAAAAAAAAAAGGAATAATTTGCAAGTCATCTTCAGCAGGTGAAAATAATTTCCTGAATCTTGTTGTACAACTAGATTATTCTTAAACTTCTTGAACTGCTGGACTGGATGGAGTGGAGATAATGAGCCAAGACTGGGACTTTTGGACTGGAGGCTCCTGAGAGCTCCACCTTGCCCATGACCTCATTACCAAATTTTTCACGACACTTTTTGCATGAGCCAGGCAATCAATAAAGCTGCTATCTCTGCCCTGCCTCCCAGCTTATCTAGGGCGTGACATGGAGACACAGTTCACAAGCTAATCTTCCAAGATATAGTAATTACATCTTCATACTGGATCGATAAAGTAGGGCACATGCTAATGTCTGCAAGATAAACAAGCAGATTTATAGGCGTTCTCGTCTTGTAAAGGGAAAGATTTAAATATATATACACCAAATATTTGAGGGGATCCTTTTAGAAAGAGCAGGTTTTCAGTGGACAGGGAGCATGGACGGGCTGTCCATCTCCCAGGCAGGTGTCCAGGTAAGCTGGCTGAGCAAAGAGCAGATCACAGCAAAGGTGAAACCCTGGGGGCTGCAGCTGATGGATGGGCAAACTGTCTCCTCAGAGGCTGGCAGCTTCCCAGGGAGGCAGGGCAGGGTAAGCAGAGATGCTGGCAGGAACCCAGGCTGCTTCGCATGTTTTCATGGGATGTTTTAACATTGCTGTGAAGTTTTCTGCAATCCCTTTTCTCTTTGAAGAAGCCTCTGGGAAAACAATTGCGTCTGGATGCGGCTGCATGGGCTGCTTGCAGAATAAGGTGCACACCCTGATGTTCATGGGCATCTGCCTCCACAGGTGAGGGCAAATTTTTAAATAGCAGCTCTCAAAACTCACCAGCCCGACAATGGGGAATTAGAGTTTAGCCACCTTTCACATTTCAGTTTTAGGGACAAGTTTGTCTATAAATTTTATTTCACTTCTGTTATACTGGGCTTTTAGCATGCAAAGACTGGCAGAGGTGCCCAATCATAACTAAACTAATATTCTTCTTGGCACCAAAAGGACAATGCTTGCAGTTAAAATGCGTGGAAATCTTTAGGGGAATAGAAGCCTAGAATTTGAGGAGGGGGAGGGAGGAGAGGGGAGTAGCTGGTTGGGTTTTATTCCCCTGAAGCGAATAATAAGGAAAATTTCTCAGGGTGTCACTCCTTTTCATCACCTTATTGCTTTTCAGCTGACACATCAAGCCACGAACTCTCAAAGCCACAAGCTCTATTTAACAGGATGAGGAAAAAGTGAAAGCTGTGGGAGGAAAGTGAAAATGAAACAGCCTCTTGCAGCAGCCTGTGAACGGGGCTGAGGAGGGCAAGAGGGAGCTGGTTATTTTCTCACTTCATGGGCAAGCAGGACTGGCAGATTTGTTTTTGATGTTTGCTGTCTAAATTTCACCTGTAGGTATCTGCAAATCAAGAGTCAAGAGAAAGAAAACAAGAAAACCACCATGATGATGCAGAATAATTTTAATGGGAAGGGAAAGGACAGAACAAGACTAAATAACAGAATAAATAACAGCTCCAGCTGCAGACTCTTGTGTGCTGCATTGACTTCTATATGCAAGGGATACATTTCATCAAGTAGTTTTTTCCCTTTTCTTAGATAAAATTAAATATAAAGAGAGGATCAATTTCTTTTCCACTACACTTCTTCAATGACACTGAAAGCCAGAAACAAATGATGTGTGTCTCTGTGTGTGTATATTTATCAAAGGGGAAAGTAAATTTCCTGGTGACTAATTCTCCTAAATGCTGAGACCAGACTAATTAGGTCTAGCAGTGAAAGGGTTTGTTATGTCTCAACTGACCACATTTGTGGTGTTTTGGAAACAGCTGCTGCCTTCATTTTTCTGGAAAGCAATGGAAAAGGAACAAATTGTTCCTGAGAAACAGACACTGTATGTTTCAAAGGTCAGGTTAACACAAATTAGGATAAGGGAGCATTTTATTACTCTAATCACCCACCCAAGAATGTACCTGAGGAAAAAAAACTATTAACTTAAGGTAAAGCATAATTTAAAGAAGACAGAGGTAAGTCTGCTTTAGAGAGGCATTAGGAGTCTACAAGGCCTTTGGACTTGGTCATTGGGGTTGGTACGACCGTGTTATGCTCCTGAGGTCTCTTTGCCCTCATTTTCTGTATCTGTATTTTCAATTTCTGGCTTCTCCTTCTCTGGAGCTTGCTCTTCCCCCTCGCCCTCAGCTGCTTGGTGGTCTTTGTAACCGGGTCTACTGCAAGGATGCACCCAGTGGGAAGAAAACACGTAGGAGCACCGTGGTGCGTGCTGAGGCACGTGTTTTGGGATGTATCTCTCTGCAGGTGGCTCAGAGTACAGGACTTCTGCTCTCAGAGATGTCAGCGGGGCTGGTGCACCCCCCTCCAGGACTGCAGAGCTTCCCACCACCGCCTCCTGCGGGCACGTGCTGAGGATGGGCCCCGGGAACGTCACGACGACGGGAGGGGGGTATATGATGACTCTGGAGGCACCGCAGGATACAACACATGGCTCATTGCAGCTGGTAGCAAGAGGCTGTGGGCACTGCGCATCGCATGAGTAGAAGCCCCGTCCTGCATCCCGCTCCCCACCGAAGGACATCTGGGAGCAATGGTGGTGACCCTGCAGCACACAACGAAGACCACAGGAGTGTTTCTCAAAGCATTTGCAACCCACACCCTGCCCTTCGCCCTGCAGACCCCTGCGCCTCAGGGAGGACTCCTGCTCCTCTCCTGCCCTCCTTGCAGGGAGGGTGAGGCACGAGCCACGGCTGGGGACATGCTGTGGTGGAGGAGAAGGTACAAGAGGTGCAAGTGGACAAGAGAGCAGCTCAGGTATTTTAGTTACAGGGGCTGTGCAGATAATGTAGATGCTGTAGCAGAGACAACATGAGCCTGTGATTTCAGGAAATGCAAAGGCTTGTTCCTTTGCTTCACTCACCCCATCCCCATCACCCTGAGCCCTTCTTACCCTGCCTCCACCCTTCCAAAAAGGACCCTTAGGGCTCCAGGTTTAAACATCCTCCATCCCATTTTATCACTGCCATCGCTTTCCCACAGGCCATTTCCACCTCTGCCCCTACACCGTGCCTCTTTTTCCTCTCCCCGTTACAGATCCTGGCTGTCCACCAAGGACGACTGGAGAGGTTCTGCAGCTGTGGCTAGTGACTCCAGCATAGCCACTGCTTGGGCCATAAGGCCACCGGTCATACAGGAATGGGTATTTTATATCCCTGTGCTGGAGAATGTCCTTGCCTGCGATAATTTGTTTGTCTCAGTGATAGAGCACACCCAGCCCTCATTTGGGTAACACATTATCCCGCTCTGCAACCTGGGGACTGCTGTGTGGGAGGTGGAAGGACCCGATTTTGGTGCCATTCTGCATGCTAGCCCCTGAGCTCCTAGGGAAATCTTGCCTTCAGGTACCTCCAGATGGTTTGCGGAGACCATTTGTGGCAGAGCCAAGAACTTCATAGAGATTTTTGGTGCCTACCTTTTTGCCTAGACCCTGAATCCGTCTTTTAGGTCATTCAACTGGAACTAATTACAAAAATATATTGTGGGATTTATCTGTCAAAGTTAAAAACTGTGTGATGTAGATGATTACCTATAAAGCAGCCACTTTATTTTTGTCCTTGGAGAAAAACAGGCACTTTCAGAGTGCAGTCAAGCCCATTCAGAGGTAGATGTTTAAGTAACTCATGGGAAATGCCTGTTTCTCTGCACCGATTATGATAGAAAGGTTAAGAAGGATCCCATGACTTATCTTGTCTAGCTTTTCATGTCAATGCTCAGCATCAGATGCTCTTGTCAGAAAAGCCCTGAAGACATTGAGTATGAAAACAATTGTCCTTGCAGAGTTTCTTTCTCCTAATAGTGCTGTGATAAAGGTGCCTTAACCCCAAGAGGGAGGCTTCAGCCATGAACAGACCTCTATGAAGGACCAGTTGAAAACTGGGGAGACATCACTTCTTACTGAAATGAACCCTTTGTTCTAGCTGTGTTTTGGCTGCAAGCATGATTGTTCTGGCAGGAAAGGAAGGAGGTAAGATTTTAGTCCCTATTTATGATTTATGAATAAAGACTTTTGGAAAACAAATTTAAACATCTCAGATATTCTCCAATTTTTAAAATGAAAAAATACTAATACTAATGTTACTGAGCAACCTGATCTACTTGAAGATGTCCCTGTTCATTGCAGGGTTTGGACTAAATGACCTTTAAAGGTCCCTTCCAACCCAAAGCAAGTTCCCATAGACATAATTTTAAGGCTGCACATCATCCAAGTATACAACTAAATAATTTCTAGCAGACTTTTCAAGAAAGAATCTCATTAATACTTTTAGAAACCGCAGAGTGGCTTGCTGCTAAACCCCAGCTCATGTTAAAGCAATGTTTTACTCAGTATAATTAGATTGAGGTGAATGGGACTTACCAGCTCTCCAGGAAGAAGTCAAGAGAAATGGCCAGAGGAGCCCTGAATCCGTTGAGTTTTATATGCTTTCTTGAACTTCCCAGGAAGATGAGACAATCTTTGTGCGTGAGGTCTTAATTACTTCCCAAACAATTTTTTCCACATGTGTAACACTTATAATTACTATAATTATTTTAACATTGTTTACCAGCGTTATTCAAGTTTCTATGGTACATATTGTTACATGTTGTGGGGTTCCCTTTGTATTACATTTTCACAGTTTAAATTAATTGCTGATGTGATCACAGAATCACAGAATCAATCAGGTTGGAAGAGCCCTCTGGGATCATCGAGTCCAACCATTGCCCTGACACCACCATGTCAACTAGACCATGGCACCAAGTGCCATGTCCAAGTGATTCTACCAAGTGATGTCCAAGTGATTCTACCACTTCTGTCTGTATTAATGTGGGGATGCAGCTCACTCCAGTTTGTTCAGCTTTGACTTAAACATTGACCACGTGAGCAGTGGTTTGCAGGCAGCAACCGATGTATTGAAGATATATTGGCCATATCTGCTGCTAGGTGGGGAATTTTAATTCGTTCCCCTAAATCCACTGTAGCATTTAGTTGGAGCACCATGGGGCTGTGGCTTGGAGGAGGGAGGCGTGGAGAACAGTATTTTGCAGACTGCACATACCCCTTTTTTTTCCCCCGATGAAACGGATTTGGTTATTTGCTTTCTGTCCTTTGTTTCAGTGACTGTTGTCACAGCTTCAGCTGGAGGATGTCATTCTGCTCGGGGATCCCTACTACTGCTCCAGGTACTGACCAGCTGCCGAGTGCCTGGCTCCAATCGCCACGCGTGATCAGAAGGCTAAGGAACAACCTCTGAAGGATGCCCACTTACAGAAGAGAAGATTAGAAGGAGATAAGGTAATAATTTCTGCAGATAAAAGGTAGATGCCAAGGTGAAAGCATTTAGCTGCCTTTTGCACCTACTGAGGACAAGAGAAGTCATGGGCTCAAAGTGCATCAAGGGAGACTTAAGTATGGGGAAAAATTTTTAGTCACGTGGCTACTGATGTAGGGGAATTGCTGAATTTTGTGGAGCCTCACTGATTTCCCAAGGATCCGGGTGGATTGTCAGAGTTAAGAGTCACAACTCCCACAGGCTTAACCGCAGCTGCCTTTTAACCCGTTGCGAAATGATTGCTTTTGAATGCAAACCGAAGTGCCCTGTTTAATGAAAATGCAAAACGCCTTCAGTTGTCAGGGCTCGAAAACAACATCCTGTTTATGAGAACAACTGAGACACTTCCATCAAAAAAACACATATTCTGAAGTTGCTCTTAGCCCCGAGGGGTTTCTCTCAGATAACATACTATTAATATTGTAACGATAAACCACTTTGCATGCATAAATCAGTAATGAACATTTTTGAAATGTTTTGACATTCCCTCTTGTGTGCAACCTCACCTCACCAGTCTCTAATTGTTGGGATTATTTTCCCCATCCTCTCACAAAAGACAATGGAAAGTTCATACAAAGTTATCCAAAAAGCCAGGCCCCGAATTCATAGCCCACGACAGAGACTAACCCCATGGAGCTCTGTTACTAGAGATTGCTGGCAATATATGTTAAAAATCACATTTCATATTCTTTGACAATTTCATGCAGTTTATGGATCTCTTGGTGACTTCTGAACCAATTTCTGATCAGACCCTTCTTCCTTAAAAATGAGAAAAGTGTCTGGAAAAAAAGGAAATTCCTGTTTCTACGCCACTTGACCTGCAGAGCATCCAAATACCCCGAACTGGGAACTCATTTACACCTCGCAGTCTTCCTTGTAAGAAGAAAAGACAGCAAGGTTGCTGTTTAATTTCTAGAAGTTGTGATGCTTTCTGCACAAAAACACCTTTGGACATGGGAGTAGAAACAGAACGCTAAACATCTTCTACCTCTTGATAACCTGGGCGATGTGGGGTCTGTCCAGCTGCAGGATCCTGCACTAGAACCCCTTAGGACAGCGGTTGCATGGAAAGGCTGTGCAAGGTAAGCCCCCAAAAAAAGAAAAAGCCTCTTTGTAGCTCACCCTGTCACTGTCCACCTCGGAGTGGAGCCCCTCTTTGCTCTAAACACTCAGTTGGTGGGTGAAGGTGGTAATAAACTGTCCCCTCAGTGTTTCCTTCTCCAGGGCAAACATACCCAGCTCTCCCAGCCTCTCTCTTCTTGCACCCTGTGCCCTGACCACCCCACAGCCTCCATCGCACTCCCTCCTGGCTGGCCAAGGCTCTTGTGCTCAGCACCCTAAACAGGACACGGAGGTCTGGATGTGGCCTCCTGAGTGCCAGCTGGAGGGAGATCAACACTCCTGCTGCTGCCTGGGCGCCTGCAGCCCAGCCTGCACTTGGCCCTCACTGCCACGAGGATGCAGCACTGCCTCACGGCACCTTTTGGGACACCAGCTCCTCTTTTTGCAGTGCTCATAATTTTCCAGGAACAGATCCCACCTGCTAATCCATTTGGTGAGGGAGAGCGGGGTCTGCTGCCAGAGCAGGTAGTGGGAGGAGAAAGGGACCAAGAGAGCATAAAAACCACCTTCAAGCAGAGAAAGAGAAAAAGTTCAGGCACTGTTTAGTGCTTGCTTTGAGCTATCAGTGGAGATATCCAGGGAGGTGGTGGAGTCACCATCTCTGGAGGGGTTTAAGAAAAGACTGAACATGGCCCTTAGTGCCATGGTCTAGTTGCCATGGTGGTGTCAGGGCAATGGTTGGACTCTATGATCCAGAGGGCTCTTCCAACCCCATTGATTGATTGATTGATGGATTGATTGATTGAAAGCAGTGACGGGAGGAGCTGCCGGGTCTCCCACTGCACCTTTAGAAGGTGGCAGAGCTTCTGCTTGCCCAGTGCTACCCCAGGAGCATGTGCAAAGACAGGTGCTTTGGGACTTTCCCCTTACATATAAATATACACTAGCAAATCAAAATATTGACGAAGCACAGTAACTATTTTCTGCTGTCTACGAAAATATTATTGTCAAGGAACAACTGAAATGGAAAGTTAGTTTTCCCTCTGGTTACAGTTTTATAACCACAGACTATTGATGCTGCTCACCTGTCCGATGCAGACAGGGCCCGCTCAGGCATCAGAAGAGCCCTTCTGCAGCATCCTCTGCCCTCCTGCTGCACCAGGGACTATCCCACACAACCCATTCCCCAATCTGTTCAGCAGTGGTTTGTCCAGGGACAAAACTGCAGAGCAGGGGACACCCGGGGGAAGCTTGTCCTGGTCCCAGGGTGCAGGACTGAAAGGTGTCCTGTGTGATCCACGGGCAAACGGGGTGTGCTCCCCTGCGACGAGCTGAGCCTGGATAGACGTAAACTCCTGTCTGAGGGCTGCTAACGAGTCTCATTACTTTACTCAAGCTGCCTTCTAAATGCCACCCTGTGCTGCTTCTTTTACTACATCCCTGGGTAACTTTTCAACACCAAGCTCTGTACCCACAGATGGTAAATCTGGTCCTAAAAGCCACTGTTTTACACAAAGGAGTGGTATAACAACGGGGAGTAGTTTTTTCCAGTAGTAGGTATTAGAAACAGTTTTTTAAAAAGTGAAATAACTAAGACAGAGAGCAGGAATCAAGGTGCGACCTGAGTTTAATATGACTGGTACAACTGGTGAATATAATTGATCCAGCAACAGTAAAAACCTTTCGGGGTGTGAACACCATAACAGAGCTGTATCGGTTTGAAGCTCAAAGCCTGAGCACCTCCTCAGAGCTACTTAACTTCTCACTGACATCTTTTCTGTTGCAGGAATAACAGAAGTGTGGTCATAAAAGAAAAGCAACACACTCTACGAATTTAATACGGCTACAATAAGGGGTAAAATAAGGCCAAAGCTTCCCTGGGGGTCAGGAATGGGAACTGGGGAAGAAAAACAACCTCAGACCTCAGCTACGTAGCTTGCTGTTCTCACAGCTGCTTCTCTCTCTCCTTTACCACAGGCATTTCGAAGCACAAAATTTCGAAGTCTTCTTGGAGTGGCTTGAACGCTTCGCCCCCGCTGCGTGATGCTGCGTGGAGTGCTGGGTGGCCCGTGGGTAGAGGCACTTGGACTTGCTTAGGTGGTGTGTGGAGGAGCTCTTGTGCTTGGCTCCCTCCTGCGGCAGCGAGCACTTGGCCGCGCGTTGCTGCGAGGAGGAGCACTCCTTTATGGCCTGCCCTGGGGGGCACTTGGGGACACAGGGCTGCGGCAGGCACTTGCTGACACACTGCTGCGAGGAGTAGGTGGTGACGCGCTCCTGCGTCGGGTAGCCCTTCATGCACTTCTGCTGGGGGAACCCGCTCACGCACTCCTGCAGAAAGGACTGCGATACGCACTGCTGGGGGGGACACTCGGTGACCCCCCGCAGGGGTGGGGAATAGCTGCTTGTCACCCCCGGCACGGACCGGAGCTCCGCGTCGTACCGCTGCGAGGAGCACTTGGATATCTTCTGCGTCCTGCATTCGTCCTTGCACGAGGACGAGTACCTGATCCCACACGGTGGGTACTTGAGTTTGGTCGGCTCTGGGCACCTGGGCGCGCACGGTGGGAGGCTCTTGGCCACGCGCTTTTTCTCGGGGCAGCTGGTCTCGCAGGGCTGGCAGCTCGGCAGCGTGCTCAGCTTCAGGCTGGGCTGCCTGCAGGGCAGAAGGCGGGTGGTCTCGCAAGGCTCAGGGTACAGCAGGACGCACTGCTGTACGTAGGGCTGGCAAGAGAGCTGGGTCACGCTTGGCTGTGGGCACAGGTAAGTGAAAGGTTGCGTGTAGCTCGGCCATCTCGGCACGGGGCTCTTGATCACGCTCACTGGGTGGCACGTGGTACTGCACACATCGGACTGGGACGTGCAGTGCTGGATGGTTTCGGTGTAACAACCCGGTCCTGGCAGGTACAGGTGATTGTACCGCTCCCCATAATAGTGCATGGTCGTGCAGGGTGCTTATGCCTGAAAGAAGCAGGAAAAAGACAGACAGTTCACGTAGGCATCGGCTATTTGTGGTGATGCAGGACTCGGAGTTTGCCCACAGGCATCTCAACGTGGCAAGCCCACACTGGAGCTCTCCTGAAGGTCAGAGGCTCTGGGTGACTCAAGACCAGGCTGTGACTACCCAGGTGAGGAGAGAAGAGTCTGTTCTCAGCTCATGCCCCCACACCCTTCTCCTAAAAGCCCAGAAACTATTGGGGATCGGAGCCAGGGAAACTGGGGAGTTTTCATGCTGCTCTTCAAAGACCAGCTAAGTGTCCATCAAAGCATTTCACCAAGGAGAAGTGACATTATGACCATCTGTCTTACTTCCTGGAAACCTCCCGTGTCCCCACTGGGACATCCTTTTGAGTTTATGTCCCGCAACTCCCAAGCACCAGAGATGAAAAGCAAGCCCAAATTAAAGGTGTGTCCCTGCTGTAATACTCAGGTGTGGCTGCAGTTGATGTGGGCAAACCCAAGCTGAGGTTAAATGAGCTAGCTGAGGGTAAGGACAGGTTTGGGGCAGCACGGAGCTCAGCACGTACGACCTGCCTGCCTGCCTGGGTCTGCTGGGCTGGCAGCGTGCGATGACAGGCTCAGAGCTCTGCTGCCTCTGCAAGCCTTGAGGTCCCAGCTTCATATTATTGTGTAGGCATCCTCGAGAAAAGAGGAAATACAACAGGATTGTTTCTAAGGATTTGGTGAAACCATAGCAGGAAAGGAGAAGCTATCAAGGCACTATCTCAGCTGGTGTTAACTGGTCAAGTTTCAGCCAGTTGAGAGAACTACACCTGTTTAAAGCAGCCTCCAGTCCTGCACTACACTCATAGCAAGCCATAGTGTCCTGGTTTTGCTGTGGTCACCCGAAGACCCACAGTCAACACACCTGGCATAGCAGCTCTGACAGTGAAACCTCATCCTGGCAGCCCCGTGTGCGAGCAGCATGAAGCAGGGGTGTCTGGCCAAGACCGCATCCCTGGGGAAGGGACAAGGTGGCACCTTCTGGAGGTCCACACGTTCCTCCTGAACCACTGTGAAATGTCTCACTTTGCCTTGGCCCTGGGAGTCGTAGGAGAAACCATCCCATTTCATTCCCAACTCTGGAAAACTCCAGTGTCAGGGAGTTCTCTGAGTTTTTAACGGGATTACTTTGAGCACAACAGGTGCTGGAACCACTGACATGTGAAAGGTACTCTGACCGAAATCTTTTTCTCATTTCAGGATTGTTTGGAGATTAAGGCATATAATTAAATGACTGTAAAGAAACTGCATTTTCTGAACACCCCTAGTTCTGTCCATAATCACAGTAAGGTGTTTTATCTTCCAAAAGCCTGTCACTGGTGACTACTAGCAATAACAATGCCATGTGTTACTATCATTAGGAAAATTTATCACTACAATTATAATAATCATCAACTAATAAAAGCAACCCATTGAAAAACAATATGATAGCAATTGCTACTACTACATGTACAATGCTAAAGTGTCTGGTGATGCTCATTGAGATAAATAGGTTCTGAAATAGGGGGGGTTATTTGCTCCCAGGGTGTTGTTTGCATCTCACACATCATTGTTAGCCTAGATAGAAATTTTAAGCTGTTCAGACTTAGCTAGAGAGTCTCTCTGCTGGCTGTCACTGAAGTCCCTCGGCTTCTTACTATTATCTGAAAAGTTGCTTTGTTTAAATTCCATAAAACAGCAGCAAATTTCTCCACACCACTTCCTTCAGAGGAGCTGCCTTTCCGCATTCAAGCTCATACCCGACTCCTGCCAGCATCGAGCCCTTTACATAGTCAACAGCCTCCTTTGGACTAGCACTAACAGAAAGCGTAGAAAAGCCCACAAATCCCACTCCTGACTTCACAGTCCATCTGCAAGTGCTTTCCCAGTCCTCTTCGGTTTACCACGGAGGAGATGCTCCAGCCGTTAGAGCCGCGCATGCCGGTGCTGAAGGCAGCATCCCTCGGAGGATGCT
This sequence comes from Nyctibius grandis, assembly GCF_013368605.1. Lineage (NCBI taxonomy): Eukaryota > Metazoa > Chordata > Aves > Nyctibiiformes > Nyctibiidae > Nyctibius > Nyctibius grandis. Next base: position 10,436,118 of record NC_090674.1, on the reverse strand, counting down.
TCTCCGTGTACCCAGGCAGGACGTCTGCCTGCTCCGGCCACCCAGGAATAAACCAGCATTTCAGGAGCTCCATTAAAAGCCAGACTTACCCACTTCATCAGTGAGAACAACCGGAGAGAAGTGCCTAGGAGAGCCCCGCGCTGGCAGAGCTTTTATACAGTGAATAAGTGCCCTAGGGGAGCGAGGCAGCTGGGCTGGGTGATGCTCTAATTGCCTGCCAGCCCTGCCTGAGCCACGTGCAGCTTCGTGCCGGCGGGAATGGCTGTCCTCGCTCTGCGAGGGACATCTGGCTCACCCGTGAGCCCCGGGAGGGGGAACCTCCTCGCCCAACATACTGGACCAGTGGAGCCCTGGGCAGGCCAAGGACACCCCGCGCCGGGGCTGCTTGTGACCTTCACGCTATGAATCCCCATGCACGATGCCAAAGCATCCCTGCCTGCCCATCGCAAATCCAGGCCGGCTAAAACACACCTTTCCACCCAGAAAAAGGTTGAGACCACCAAAGGGACCGCCCAAGGGACTCCTCATTTCCACGGCAGCTGTGTGCATAAGTCCCTTTGGTGCCTTTGAAACCACCATCCAGGAAGGACTCTCGGCGACTTGTTGCAGGCCATAATTACTGTGGCGCACAGACTTCCTTCACTTACACGAGGAACCCAGGGCAGAAACGGATGATTGGCACTGAGAAAGCCTTGGGCTAAGAGCAAGACGGCTACTAAAAAGGACTTGCCACCAAGTGAATAACCTGCTGTAAGAGGTGACGCTTTTCCGGCACAACAAAGGCGAGAAGGGCCGAGCCGGAGTGCTGGGGTGGCCCGGGGAAAGGCGGCTCAACCAAACCGGCCCCGTGTCCTGAAAACACAAATCCCATTTCCTGCTCTGCTGCGCACTCTCTGCACCAGTCATCCCTCCCTTTGTTCCCTGTTTACGCCACAAACCCAAGGGAAAATTAACAGTGGCGTGAGTGCCGACAGGGAATACATTTTTACGTAGTCACATCTGCAGAAGCGAAGGCCCTGGCATTTTTTTTTCCACCTACAAATTAAGTTCCAGCACGCTGGGAATTCAGGTGAGGTCCCAGACATTGAAATAAAAAGGGGTGAAATAACTTTTAATGGAGTAGGTGGAATATTTCTCACTGATACGAAGCACGGCGGATGCTGCTGGGTTGCCATCCCTGGAGGTATTTAAAATGTGTGGACGTGGCACTTTGGGGCATGGTTTATTGGTGCACTTGGCACTGTTACATTTATAGTTGGACACAATTTTAAGGGTCTTTTCTAACCCAAATGATTCTATGATTTGAAGCAGAATATTGATCTCCGGCTTATGAACCACTGAGTAAATATTCTATTTCTGTTCTCACCAGAAGATCTGGCAGCCTGAAGGTAGGTTTGTTATTTACATTTCTGATTTTCCAACAAAAAAAATCTCCCTCAGTATCACAGAAAAAAGACCACAAAGTGCATGTTTTCCCAGTTGATGCCACCATTGTGAGAGCTATAAATACCAAAGGGAAGGGTGCTTTCTCTAGGCTTATCTTATTTTCCGCAGCTGAAGACAAAAGCACTGAATTCAACCTGGATTTAATTTTCATTGCGTTTCGCTCCCCTGCACTACAACGCCCTTTTTAATGTTAAATAATCTGACCCAAGATTTTAGGAATCAAGGTGGTGTCAGAGAGCAGGTAAGCAGATTAATGTAATTTTTATAAGCTACATAAATCCAGTTCCTGGGCAAGCTCTGGATCAAGTAGCCTTCAAGTAATGTTAATATTCAGTTTAGTGTTTCCAGTGCAGGTAGCAAAATATTAACCCGATGATAACATCGTGCCCTGTCATCCAAACGTTCTTAATTAGCATCTGTAAAGTCCTTTCATCTCAGCGAGACGCACAGTGCCACACGGGGCACTGTTGTGGGGGCTGTTATTATTCCCAATTAAGCACAGGGGAAACCGAGGCACATATTGCACTGCGGTCACTTGGTGGCTCAGCGTGAGTCAGAGGCAGGGGCAGAACCAGACTCCATGGCAAACACCTCCAAAGTGAGCCCCGTGCTCTGGCAGAGCTGCTCCACTCCTGGGAGATGAGGTCCTACGTCACCCACCTACCCAGGCAGATTTTCCTAAGGATCCCCTGGGCTCTGGCTCCTAGGGGAAAGCCACAATGATGTGACAGCTCCTCAAAAGGCCGCATGGTTGCTTATTTCTTGGTTTTAAAGGGGACACAAAACGTTGGGTTGTGAGAGCATCCCCGGCCCTGCGAGGCAGCAGGAGGACCACGGTCACTGCTGCTCTTGGACGCTGCCTCTCTGGGCCAAAGCATCAACACTGGACATTCAGGAGAAGGTGTGAGAAGGGTCTGCTCCCCCATGGCCCACTGAGCACCGCGGGGAAGCAGCCAGATGCCACCTCGAAGTTGCTAGATGCTCAGGTCTCAGCCACCTCCTTGCCTTCAGCCCGCGGTGGCACCCCAAGGTCACCAAGCAAAGGTGGAGTAGGGCAGGATGCGGGGCAGTGCCCCAGCCCCAGTCACACCCTCCTCGGCGTCTTGCAACACTTGTTTTTAGCCTCCAAATACCCATGATCTACTTAGTGTGAGCTACTACTCATTGTCCTAATGGGCATATTACAGGATTTTTGTATTTCGCAGGCAGGAGTTCGCTGTATTTAATAAAGAAGAACCACCAGAGGGCAAAAAGGCAAGATATTTAATCTGAGGTCAGACAACTATATTTATTTAAGTATATATATGTATAATATAAGTATACACATATATATATATGGTTTGTTTTCAATACAGTATAGAGCACACATCTTCAGGCAGCGTAAAGAACATAGTCAATCGCTTTTACAGCTCAAACATTTATAACACAGTCGTGCTACAACTTTCAGTGTCATTTCAAACACTTTCTTCTGTTTCAAGTTGTGTTTTCGACTTTAATTAAAGCAACTAAGTGAATAGAAACCTTCATGTATAAAATTTCAGCAAGGACCAACTTCACCGAGCCAGAAATCCTGTCTGGGGACTCTGCTGAAGTCGAGTTTGAAAGCAGCGGGGATTTCTGGCCGCCTTCTGAAATGAAGGCCGTTGGAATAAGACTCATACACCGTTTGCTTGGCAAATTCACATTCGGCTTCCAAATCCGTGAGTGAAAACAGCTGTTTTGGAGAACTCGCAGCCTCGTGGAATCCAAGTTAACCTGTACATTGTCTCCCAAAGCCAGGACTAAACTCGGAGCGGGCATGGGCCAGCCCTCGGCCGGCCGCACTGCCAGTCCTCTTGATGCTGTTGTGATCTGGATTCCTTAGAAATTTCTATTTCTTTTTTTATTTTATTTTTTTTTTTAAATCACTATTCATTTCAATTAGGTGAGATTTCAATAGCATCCCACTAAACTATGCCTTGTAGCAGGTTAAGGTACAACCCACAGGCACCTGGAGTGCAGCCATGGAAATAATATGGTGCCCTGGCCCAAAATAGAGCTGAGCTACAGGGGAAGCACCGGAAAATAGAGATAAAGCAGACAGAAGCAAGAGGAACTAGTTGGCAGGTGGTACGAGAAGATAAATAACCCCTGCCCCGAAGCTGTACCTCGCTCTTTTTCTGTGGACCTTCCTTTCCCCTGCTCCTTCTTACCAGGGCCATTTGGGCGCAGAGCAGTACTTCTTAGAGTGACTCGAAATTTTGACTCCACCCGACTGACATTGCTGTGGGACACACTTGGTGGGACACTGCTGCTGTGGGACACACTTGGTCACAGACTGCTGTGGGATACACTTGGTGACACACTGCTGCTGAGGGACACACTTAGTCACAGACTGCTGTGGGATACACTTGGTGGGACACTGCTGCTGAGGGACACACTTGGTCACAGACTGTTGTGGGACACACTTGGTGGGACACTGCTGCTGAGGGACACACTTGGTCACAGACTGCTGTGGGATACACTTGGTGGGACACTGCTGTGGGACACCCTTGGTGGCACTCTGCTGTGGGACACACTTAGTCACAGACTGCTGTGGGACACACTTGGTGGCACACTGCTGCTGAGGGACACACTTAGTCACAGACTGCTGTGGGACACACTTGGTCACAGACTGCTGTGGGATACCCTTGGTGGGACACTGCTGTGGGACACCCTTGGTGGCACACTGCTGCTGTGGGACACCCTTGGTGGCACACTGCTGCTGTGGGACACACTTGGTCACAGACTGCTGTGGGACACACTTGGTGGCACTCTGCTGTGGGACACACTTGGTCACAGACTGCTGTGGGACACACTCGGTGGCACACTGCTGTGGGACACACTTGGTCACACTCTGCTGCTGTGGGACACACTTGGTCACACACCTGGTCGCACATTGCTGTGGGATGTACGTGGTGGCACACTGCTGCGGGGCACAAGCGGTCACAAACCGGTGCGAGACACACTTGGTCGCACGCTGCTGCGGGACACACATGGTGGCACACCTGGTCGCACAGTGCTGCTGCTCTGGGGTGTACGTGGTCACACGTTGCTGCGGGATGCACTTGGTGGCACACTGCTGCTGCGGGATGCCCTTGGTCATGTATGGCTGCTGTGGCACACACGTGGTCACGCACCTGCTCTCACGCTGCTGCTGCGGGATGCCCTTGGTCGCACACTGCTGCGGCACATCCTTGGTCACACACTGCTGTGGCACGCACTTGGTCACACACTGCTCCTGCGACACACCCGTGGTCGCACACTGCTGCTGCGGCACGCAGGTTGTCACACACCGAGGCAGACACGGCTGCTGTAGGACGCGCTGGGTCACACAGTGCTGCTGTGGCACACCCATGGTCGCACACTGCTGTGGCACGCACTTGGTCACACACTGCTGTTGGGAGAAGCTGGAGGACATGATCCGCTGCCGGGGGACACAGGGGGTCACATGCTGTGGGATGCACAGTGTCGAGTGCCAGGTGGGCACTGGGAGGTGTCTGGCACCATACATCGGTGGGCACTTGATGGGGATGGGCTCCTGGTAGACTGGTGGGAGGCACTGCTGTAGGTAGCACGACATCTTGGGGAGGCTTTGGCAGGACTGGAATGACACGAGGGAAAGCAGAGCCTTTAGGCAGGCACCCGGCTGAGCTGCTCGCTGTCCCGCTGCTGCCCGCACCACAGGACTCCTCACTTCCCAGGGTGCCAGAGACACGTCCCTCCTACGCCACAGCCCCAAAACCACACCAGCAGCAGCCAAGGACCCAACCGATTATTTTAAACTCCGAAACATGGCACAAAGAGAGACATGTAGCACTAAATATCTCTCCAGACTGCAACTCCCTCCCATCACCTGCACCTCCCCAGGGCAAACCGCTCTTGGGGTCAGCTGAGGAATGGCCGACCTCAGAGCTGCCTTTCCCTCATGACATCCAGTTTTCCCCTCCTGCCCAACCCAGAAACCAGCTCCGAAACTCTGGCCACATCTGCCACAGCAGGAGAGGCAAAGAGCACCCGAGGCACCGCTGCTTGGGGATGCCATCACACCGCGGGCAGGCAGAGGTTCCCAGCTCAGCCCCAGCATCACAAAGTTCATGCTCATTAGGGAAGCAAAGCCAATTAAAGGGTAGCGATACCACAACTGAACACAAACCTGCCTACAGCTCTTCTACCATTCTGTTCCCTGATACACCAAAGCGGCTCTGACTGTTATCAGGCACCCTCAAAAGCAAACGACACCAGCAGCACCCCAATTACTCCTAACAACCTTTCCTCCCACTTTTCAGGGGTGTCTCTTGGCCTCGGATGCCCAACTGGAGACACCGTAGGAGAGTGCACTCCCCCTCCAACCCAGCAACTCAAACCAACCCATTTTAAAAGCTTTTCCCATAGGTAAAAAAGCAGCAATAAATCTGCGTTTCAGCAGCTCCAGAGGCTCAGCGCAAACCAGACTTACCCAGCTCCCTGGTGAGAACAGCTTTGTGATGTGACCAGTGAGCCCTACGAGAAGGAGAGCTTTTATATAGCTACTAAACGTGCCTTGAAGGTATGAGGTACCCACGACATATCCTATTAGCTCCTATGCAAAAGCTGTCCTGTGTGCAAGACTTGTAGTGACTAGCATCGGTGTACTCATCCCTGAGGATGAGTAGTTGAATGTCAGCTCCCCGTAGTAAGAGTAATTACCTTTTGTATAACCCTCCCTGGCATGGGAAGACTGAATGGTATTTGCAGAGGCAGGCAGCGGCGGCATCCCCTGCCTCAAGCGGTTTGCAAGGCAGAGGTGAACCCCAGAGCAGACTGTTACAGCTTTCCAGAGGACTCACAGTCCCAGGAAATGTCCTGGTGGTCCCCAGAAATGTCAGGGTGGTCCCCAGAAATGGGGCCATGGATCACGTGGCCTCTTTCTGCACACACATGGCAATGGCTTCATGCCATGAGAGCTGCACTGACCGCTCCAGGAGCTCCCAGTAAAGCTCAACTCACCCCCTTAGGTGGGTGCAGTTCATCATCCACAGAGAACCTCATTTTTAGCTCACGTAACCCTGGGCAGCACCTGGCTGTTGGTGCCCTGATGCTCCCGTGATCTCAAGGCAATCACCTGTTATCAGAGCGATGGGAATACACCGGCCAGTGACTCTCAGATGAGCTACAGTCACGTTTGATCACAGCCCTTGCACAACAATCTGAGCTGGCAAAGCCGTGACCGGCAGCACGACAAAAAGCACCGGGAGCAGATAAACTTCCTCCAGTTCTGCAGGTGACTTTCTCAGTGAGTCAACTTCTTATCGCCCAGATTAAAGGAACTAGTTAGAAAACTGGGAGATTAATTTTTTTTAAGTCACTGAAGATTTAATCAATGTTTTCATGTGTACATTGTCATATGAAATGTCCCTAAAAAGTGACAATTTCTCCCTGCTGACTACAAGGACAGCTGAGGTGACCAGCACAGAGGGGTGCTCTGCCCCACCGACATCCAGCACTGCCCAAGATGAAACCCAGTTCCTGAGTATGTTTATTAAAAGTGGTGGTTTCACACAGAATCAGAATCACAGAATGGTAGGGACTGGTAGGGACCTCGAAAGATCATCTAGTCCAATCCCACAATGGCTCTTCCCAGGTGGTTTTTGAGGTGAAGAATCACAGAATCACAGAATCAACCAGGTTGGAAGAGACCTCAGGGATCATCAAGTCCAACCATTGCCCTGACACCACTATGTCAACTAGATCATGGCACTAAGTGCCAGAAAAAGGTCCATAAATAATTTTGTAATGAAACTGAATAAAGTTTAGGAACTCTTGGACAACTACACCCCACGCCGGGCAAGAATGACAGCAGGTGAAATGCTCCCTTCGCCGTAGGCTTCTCCAGCAGGAACAAATCCTGACCCTCGCTGGTCAGCACTGAGTGTGTTTGTCTTTCCCTAAACCACAAGAAATGTGGCTTTGTTGTGGTATCTCTCCAGCAGAAACTGGTTCTTTGATCCAAAGCCACAACTTTGCATTGCTTTTTAGCTCCGAAGGTCGTAGGTGTGATCCTCCCTGTTACCCAAAGGGAGCAGTTCACCTTTATATTATTTTTTATTCTAGTCTGGATGCAGGCACTGCCCCAACCTTCAAAGAAATCTTTATTTCATTCCATACTTGACCGAAACCCCGCATGTACCTGCCTAATTTCCTGAAAGCCCAGGTAAACTTTAATTATTTGATCACAATATTAACTTGTCTTTCATGTAAATATTCAGTAATATGTGTAAGACTATGTATCTAAACCCTCTTAATCAATAGGGTGGAGTCACCATCTCTCGAGGGGTTTAAGAAAAGACTGGACATGGCCCTTAGTGCCCTGGTCTAGCTGCCATGGTGGTGTCAGGGCAATGGTTGGACTCGATGAGCCCAGAGGGCTCTTCCAACCTCATTGATTCTGTGAATACACTGGGAGACTACAGAATCAAAGAAAGAAATTAAAAAAACAGAAACCCAATTATGCTTCATTTTAAGTTTGGCAACAGAGCAACTTTGGAGACTTTCACTATGTAACTATTCAGGGAGTGTTTTCACTTTCACATGACAACGCCTGTCAAAAATGTGTGCTTCTGTTGTCATCATCTGCCTATCCTGGTAGTAGCCACCTTCTCCCCACAAGCCAGCCCTGCCCCGCAGTGGTTGGCAGCTAAGAAATTCTCCCGTGTTTTTTTAACGTGCCTGACTCAACCTGGAAAACAACATGAAATGAAGGTGGGAAAAGAAGTTAAAACAGGGCTGTGGCACTGAGAAGTACCAAGAGGGAAGTTGAAAAACATCCTGGAGGAGACGCCAGGTGAGACAATAGGGAATCCACCACCTTCCCTTTAATAAGTCAGGAATGTAAAGGAGCACCGTCACAGTGCAGCTATTTTGGAGCATGAGCCAACGCACCAGGAATGCAAAGCTCCCTGCTGGCTCCAAAGATATAAATTTGGCAGAAGAACAAGCCAGTCAAAACAGAAGATAGAAGAAACAAGATAAATTGGCTAGGTGTGATCTGGGATATTGAGTTGAAAGCTCTAGTGTGTAAAATTAGCCTTCCTGCATTAACGGTAACAAAAAAATACCAATAAATAGGCAAAGAGCTGTAACGCAGGAGAGAGCTACAGCGGGGAGTTGTGAAGCTCTCAAACCAGTGAGTAGTGAAGGACACTACATGTGTTAGGCCACAATAGCAAAGCCAAGGAAAAGAGTCTTCCCTTGAAGAGATAGATCTGCCTTGGAGAAGTACCTGCATGGGGCTCGGATGGCCATTTCCTCCAGCCTCACCAAGGCACAGTAATGTCCTCCAACCTCACCAAGGCATGGCCATGTCCTCCAGCCTCACCAAGGCACAGTAATGTCCTCCAACCTCACCAAGGCATGGTCATGTCCTCCAGCCTCACCAAGGCATGGCCATTTCCTCCAACCTCACCAAGGCACAGTAATGTCCTCCAACCTCACCAAGGCATGGCCATGTCCTCCAGCCTCACCAAGGCATGGCCATGTCCTCCAGCCTCACCAAGGCACAGTAATGTCCTCCAGTCTCACCGAGGCATGGACATTTCCTCCAGCCTCACCAAAGCATCAACATTTCCTCCAGTCTCGCCAAGGAATGGCCATTTCTTCCAACCTCACCATGGCATGGCTGTTTCCTCCAACCTTGCCAAGACATGGCCATTTCTTCCAGCCTCACCAAAGCATGGACATTTCCTCCAGTCTCTCCAAGGCATGGTCATGTCCTCCAAACTCGCAAGGCATGGACATTTCCTCCAGCCTTGCCAAGGCCTGGACATTTCCTCCAAGCTGTACAAGCCACTAGAGCGCAGCATTCGCACACACAACGACCTCCTGCAACAGCCTTGCAGAACCAGATGCTGGTAGCTGGGCAGCTGCCTTCAGATGCCCTTTCTCGCCAGGAAAACAGTTTAAACTGGCAGCCTGTGAACTAGACCCAGCCCAACACCTTTGTGTCACAGAATCCTAAGATCTGAAAGCTTATTGTACCAAGGCATTGGCATGAAGATAAATCTGAGTTGCCAATGGTCCCTGCAGCCCAAACACAGCCTCCTGGTGCCACCACTGTAAAAGCCAGAGTGCCTTAGTCCAGCTGCCCACATGTATGCGTGGATCTGGGCATTGAGAGCACCCACTGGAAGGGCAGCTGGGCCGCACGCCGTGTTCTTCACCAGGGAGTGAGTCTGTTCAGTCGATGGCTGCAGGGCAGTAAGGTGTGTGCAGGGAAGGGAGGGTGGAGAATAAAGGAAACATGAGAGAATAAGCAGAGATTGCACTTTTATTGTATCAAACTTGTAATTAGAAAGCAGGCTGCAGATAATAAAACTTAACATATTATTAGCCCAGCAAGCAGTAAATTCGCAGTCTCACTATTTGAATGATTTAACAGCACTGAAGGTAAAATACTAACCCCATCATACATTAGGATGAAACGCTCATCACTTGGTCTCCTTGCTTCATTTTAAAAGTGTTTTATTACTTAATGAACTCTTGCTGTTCTGCAATTAGTAGCCCCACACACCTCTTTGTTCTGGTTGCTACCGGGCTCGGTGGAGGTTGGTCTCCATAGAAAATCTGACTACATGATCGTAATAGCCCTGGTCACTTTTAAAATACTTAAGCTGAGCTGTGGAGTTTCAACACAACTTTCTCTCTCCCCAGCACCCATACCCATTAGCTACACCATCCATTAGCTGGGCTTCCAACGGGAGAGAAACCTGGGCGCTGAGGTACGCGTCCAGGCAGGTATGAATATCTCCAGAGAAGGAGACTCCCCCCCTCCCTGGGCAGCCTGTGCCCAGGCTCTGGCACCTTCACAGCAAACAAGTTTTTCCTCATTTTCACATGGAACTTCCCGTGTTTCAGTCTGTGCCCGTTGCCCCTTGTCCTGGCGCTGGGCACCACTGAGAAGAGTCTGGCCCCATCCCCTTGACACCCGCCCCGAAGGTATTTGTGAGCATTGAGAAGATCCCCCTCAGTCTGCTCTTCTCCAGCTGAACAGCCCCAGCTCCCTCAGCCTCTCCTCGGAGCAGGAGGCTGCTCTTCAGGTTTCATTTCTTTTTGGCTGTTGCTGTGTCTGGCTCTGCCACTGCTGGGTGACTGGTACCAGCTCCAGCAGGGCTTTACCTACTGCAGGTGGTAGAGGGGCAGCTTGCTTGCACTGCTGCTGGTTTAGCTGGGAGGACATCCTTCTTGCAAGCCAGGAACTGAGAAAAATGTTAGAGGAAAAAAGAAAATCCAGTGTTTTTGAGGAAATAAAAAATTGCACCTTTTTTTTTTTATTTTCATAAAACAACAAACCAAGAGAGGAGAGAAAAGCAGCAGCAAAAGCAGCACTTTTCTATTCGAAACACTGGTAGCTTCACCTTTATCCACATACAGGTGTTAGAACAAAGCACATTGTGAGAGCTCAGGATTGTTATGATTTAATGACTGACTCAGAGCAAGGGAAAGGGGAAGATCCAAGATAAGTCTCTCCCAAGCTTGAAGACCAATAATTGCCCCTCCCGAGCCATCTTCCTGCTGTATATTCATCTGCTTAATGTCCCTTTCATTACTCAGGCCTTGTCAGATGGTCCCTTTTCCAGCACCCAATCGTGTTAGTGTCGCTTTGCAGCCCAAACACCTCTGAGGATGCCAAGGTTGGGTCAGAGTTTGCTTTGTCAGACACAGCACTCGTGCAAGGCTGTGAGGATCCACAAAATCTTTCCTGCTGCTCTAGGATTTACCCCTTCCTTTTCCTCCCCAGGGAGTTTGTTCTATCAGCCAGCACATGTTATTAAATCAGATACTCAGGATGTACTAAGCTTTTAAAATATCCTCTTTTCATAACAATTCAGCTAATAGAGCAGCTTTAGGATTATAACGCAAGGCATGTTTGTATAATCTCCGAGTCCTCTGGGCCTGATTCTCTTCCTATAATCACCTTGTGCAACGGTGTGATGCCATCAAAGTCACAAGAATAGCATAGGTATAACCAAGATTATCTCCATTAATCTGTGGCATTACACAGATGCAGAAACGGTTGGAGAAGAAACAGTTCAATTCCTAGAGCCTGCAGCTCCTGAAATTTAATCTCAATTAATTCCATTTGCAAATGGAAGAGTCTGAAATTGCCATCACCCAACTCTAATCCTACAGTAAGTCATATTATGGCAAGTCTAATTAACAGTATTTTTTTCACAGCTCCAGAACTGCCCAGTTTGCAGAAACAGGTGTTTTTTCCTGACCTTTAAGAGAGAAAACTCCCCATTCTTAGGCATTTTCTATTTTAGCAGCAGAAGGCTGTTGTGTTGGCCACACCTGAAGCATGAAAGCCTGTTCTTATTCAGATGTTTTCCCAATGCTCTGCTCTAAAGCCCTATGGCTTCCGTCCTGCCCGAAACAACAACAAAAAGAACACAGGCAGCAAATTCACACCGAAAATCAAAATGTGGGGCCTGGACCGCAGGGACATTTAAGGTCTTATTGCAGTCTACAACTACCTGAAGGGAGGTTGTAGCAGAGTGGGAGTCAGCCTCTTCTCCCAGGCAACCAGCGATAGGACAAGAGGACACAGCCTCAAGCTTGGCCAGGGGAGGGTCAGGTTGGACATTAGGAAGCATTTCTTCTCAGCAAGGGTCATTAGCCATTGGAAGGGGCTGCCCAGGGAGGTGGGGGAGTCACCATCTCTGGAGGTGTTGAAGAAAAGACTGGACATGGCCCTTAGTGCCCTGGTCTAGTTGACATGGTGGTGTCAGGGCAATGGTTGGACTCGATGATCCCAGAGGGCTCTTCCAACCTCATCGATTCTGTGATTCTGTCTTTTCTGACTTCTTTAGAAGCATAAAGCAACCTTAATCCGAATGCAAGCAGTGCCCCGAGAACCTCCCTGTTGCACCAGGCTCCTGCCTGCCCACCACGCAGCTGGTACTCCAGCAAGGTGGCATTTCATCCCCTTCCAAGAGCGCAGGGAAGCCTGAAAGGCAGCACTGTACCCCAGCTGCTCCCCCTTCCCCAGCAGCAGCACTGCAAAGACGAGCACAAAGCTAAGGTGACCCCCAGGCTGCTCTACTTTACAATTGCACGTCCTGGTGTATGGGCTAGAAAAGGGTGACGACAGGCTAAACTCCAACAAGTTCATTCCTGAGTTCAAGTGCATGAGTGAAGCAACTGAGAATTAGGCTCTTTGATGTGATGGCTGACTGGAAAGTGTTCCTGTTGTGCCCAATGGGTTTTCAATGAGGCAACCTGTTTTACTGCAGAAGCACAGTAACTCTGCAGAGGCAGTTAGGAATAAATTTAGGCAGGGAATTAGGAGCTTTTCAAGAAGCAGTGCAGGCAGGCTCTGGAAGAGGCTGCCAAATTAGAAAATTGGAATCACAATAAGTTAACAAGCTTTGAGGTGGAGGTTGGTGAATTTATGGACGAGGTTTTATAACTATGAATGCAGAGTCACAGACTTAATGCAGTGATTCAGCCATGTGTGTCTCCTGAGACTTGTTAAACTAATCCATAGATGTAGGTCTATTAGGAAATCCTCTGCTGCCTGGGAAGGTCAGGTGCTGTATTGTGACCAAAAAAAAAAAAAAAAGAGGAATCACTCATGGAATAACAGGCAGAAAAAAAAAATACTGAAGCATGGATACTTCATATCCAGTCCTTGGACACTACAGCATTTGCCCATCCCTGTGAGTGACTGGCTTCTCTTCTTTAACACGACCTGACAGTCTCCAGCACTAGGAGAGAAGGTGCTTTAGTGACTGGACTCACAGGCAGACAGACCGATACTAGGAAATTCAGTAACAGGTAATTATGTCTTTTGTCTCATGAGATGAGTTAATCAAGATGTCCACCCTAAAGTGATGACAGACACAATAATAAAGAACAAGATGGGGTGTTAACAAAACAGTGTCTAATTAAGCCATCAGGGCGAGCCATGTTTTGGGAGATCCAGTTCGGCCACTTCTGAATCACACCAAGACACGAAATCCAGGAGTGCAATGGTTTCCTCAGATCATTTTCTCTGTGCACAAAGGTTCTAAGTACCGGACGGAGAAAATTCAAAGAGCATCCATGCAAACGCGAGGTCAGGATCACAGCAAGTGTTTCACACCCTGAGCTGAGGTTCTCTGCAGTGGTCTTCACTTCTAAAAAAAGCTGATCCTTTTTTTCAGGCTGAAGCAATACAGCTTCAGGACCCTCAGAGACACTGAGACTCATTGCAATGGTAAATCAGACAAAGCAGGCAGTTACAGAGCTCCACTCCGAGCTGCTAGAGAAACTTCTGGCTCTCTCCCAGGGCATCTTAGGCTTTTGGGGACTTAATTACCTTATTAGCATTTGCAAGGCCACTGATGGGCTGATAGCAGCGCAGGACCTACCCAAGCTGTGTGGAGTAGAATTTTCTGTCCAGGAAGGATGGGCTCGAGCCAGTATTTTTCTCACTTGTGCTGTTATATTCCCTGGAATTCGTGGTACAACTTCAGTGTCGACTGGGAGCTGAGCCGGGCTCCACCAGCTGAGAGCTGAGGAGCTGCTTAGCTCCACGTTCACCGTAAAGCCACCTTACTCAACGCACGTTTCTCCCGTAGGTTCCCAAAGGTTTCAGCAAGGCAGGTTTCACTGCGTGTTGCATTTGCCTCTAAAAATAGTCTTTGTGCAATTCACATGGAAGGGGAAAGCAATTACACCGCTACTATGGGAAAAACATTCACTCCCTTTCCACGGGCTGACTTCAGAGCCTCTTCGATGGTAATTACCATCATTTTTTCTGCTGAGGTTGCTGACATGAGGGTGAAGTGACCTCCCCAGGCCTCTCCAGACCTGGATCCAAACCAGTGTTTAAGGTCAGGACGTCTCCACCTTCTGATCTCCAGACAGGGTTCAGGTCGTCTCCCTTCCAGCTATGGAAAGTGATTTTCTTTAATCACTCAATGTTGCAAGTTGAGGCTGGAAACTTGACACCTAAATATTCCAGAAACCTCACTGCTTGCTTAAATAAAAGCAGTGTCTCAACACAGAGCCATGGCTGTACCGCCTGTAACAGCCTTTGCCTCAACACTGCTCCACAAGTGCTACGTGCCCTGTTTCTCTCAGGTGCTCTAATGGATGGACATATAAAGGTTACTGGAGCTCTGACCTGAAGGTGCATGTTCACTTGTGAATATTGCACAAATAGTCAAACGCAATGTTTGATCTGATGAAATGTACTGTCTCCTTTCGAACCCAGCTGCTCTGTCCTCTTCAGGCCAACAAGCACAATGATAAAAACGACTTTTTTAATGAGTCTGAGCTTATTCCCTCTGTCTTCCTGCTTTGAAGGGCTGTATTGCAGGAGCATATCTCAGCACAAGGGCTATTTTGATAACCGCGAAGCATGAAGCTGCCTAGAAAGCAGACAGGCAGGTTCTCCACTGCTGGAAAGTGTCCCAGATCCTGCCTTCAGCAGAGCTACGACTGCAATTTGTACCTGCGGAGCAGCAGGTGAGGCCTGAGTCAGGGTTAGGTCTTGGGCTGGGATATTTCCCTCGCTACCAAAGGCTGGAGACTAAAACTAAGGAGCTTTCAGACCCAGCAAGGCAGGGCCCCACCTGCCATGAGGTAAGAAAGGAAGTTGCACAGATGAAGTCATGTTATAGGAGAAGAAGATGTGGTCTAAAATTCAGGTGTTCTGTCCTTCAGTTGCCAAATGATCATTAACAGAGGAAGTTACACCACAGCCAGAAACACCTTCTTACCTTTGCAGCCCAGGAATCCCAACCGGTGATGGGTACCAGCTCAGCCTGTTGCAACGATAGCATCTGGAGTGCGTGCTCTGATAAGAGCTCTGGTAAAATGGTGGAGACAGGACAAAGATAGTCCCAAGACAGGCAAATATGATGACATTCACCTCTGTGTGGGATGCGTCGTCTCCACTGCTGAAAATAATCCTACCATCAGAAATGAGGACTGTTCGACTTGCACTCTGACAGCTCCCTGAGATTCTGAGGATAATAATCACTGACCTATTTTTACTCAATAAACTTTTTTTTAAGTGGAATAACGCTTAGGGAATAAACCATATACGCTGCAAGCTCCCTTTATTTCACATGTAGATTGAAACACCTTTTCAAATACCATTCTGGCACCTAAATGAGACCAGTGTCCAAATTCCATTTGAATGTGATAAATCTTGTGTACAATTAAAAAATCCCTTTACTTTTCACATGATACATGGGGATAAACTCAGTTCCCTCTTCTGTCACATTTAGACGGGTGGGAGCTGTGTCTTCTGTACCGTGGAAAATAACATGCATTCAAAATTATCTGTTCTGAAATGAAAGAAGAATGAAACCTATGAAGATCTTCATGGGAAAAAAAAAATAAATCCATCCATCACAAGTTTATAGAATCACGAGAAATTCAATTTAGATAATTCATTGGTGAAAAGCAGGCAAGAGAAGTACAGATTAGCCCCCTGCCTCAAACTACAAATCCATCCTAAGAAGCGGGGGTATTAGCTGACATGAAATGACTCATGCACGGGTTGAAGTGGAACCACGCTGGTTGTCACCACACCAAGACCCCTGATCTCGATGGGGTCTGCAATGAATGTATTAACCTGAGGGTACAACCTTTATTCACACAGAAAGTTTTTTGTCAAATCGGATTAGTCAGAAAGGGGATTAAAATGCATTCTGCACCAAGAGGCTCTCTTCACAATGCCTACGTGTAAAACAAGTCTGTGGAGGAAATGCACAACGGCAGTTGTGAAAGAATGAGCTCATTACCCAAGAGGACTCATTCCCAGAAGGCAGGGCTTTGAAACCATATAAAAGTTCTCAAATCTCCGTGCTCCACCATCCACTCGACTTCGTGCTTCTCCCTGTTGACTGGTTCGGTAAGTCAGAGAACACTGATACTTTTTTGTGATGTTTATAATTTTACTGCTTGGCTTAATGTAGGCAGAATCTTTAAAGAAGTGTTTTATTTGATGCCTTTGAATATGCAAAAGATTCTTTCAAAGAAGAGAAATTGTGAGCATTGGGGTAGGACGAGCAGTCTTGGAGTGACTCTGCAAGGCGAATTCAGGTTGGTGTAAATCTGAGGATAGTTAAGTGCTAAATTAGATCCTTTCTGAAGAAGAGATTAGATAAAATTATGTTGGTTTAAGTATAACTGATCCTGCCTTCAGGGAAGGAGAAGGTCTAAGTGGCCTCCTAAAGCTCCTTCCAAATCTGTTTTCTGTGATTCTGCTATTTAGAACAAGAACATTTTTAAAACTCCAATGTCAATGAAGAATTATTTTGTAAAAGATAGTTTTGGGAGTACGAGGGGCTGTAGGGAGCAGAAGGGTGAAAGTAGTGTGCTGTCTCATTCATGCTAACCATGTCAAGAGCAATATATTAATTTGGCTTAAGATCTTATCAAGTCCTTATAAAGAAAATAGCAAGAGACAAATGATATTGATCTGGAGGATCTAGGAGGATGTAGAAGAGAGGAATGAATTTGCTTTGAAGATGTGCTGAGAGGAGTAGGCAACATGGGGATGGGAGAACGAACTTGCACTCTCTCACATGATCTGTGTTGGTGCTAGTCCTGCGTTGAAGGGATTTAAAAATGCCCCTTCCAACCAACATTTCTGTGATTCTAACCTTTTATTTGTGCCCTTAGATTGTCTTTAGAAAAACAGCAACACAGGCTTTACCAAAGACACAGTACCAGTCCAGCTGAGCCTGGTGCCTGCCTTCAGCAGCCCACGAAACAGAGGCAGCTTCATAAATTGTTAGGAAAAACCTATTTGGCCTGTTGTACATTACTGGCCTTGGGAGAAGAAATCCCTCCTAATTATTCTGATTCATGCAAGCTACATGTATTATTAGTGGCCACGATAATCCAGAAACATAGGGATGCATTACCGCTGCTAATTCTTTCCGTGGCAGTTGGAAGGACTGTGCCACAGGTAACCTCAATCCATTACATCATCAATGAGGTCAGAGTGAAACCAGAGCAAGAGGAGGAGCTGGCCTATTATTGCTGTAAAGACTCTTAATACTACAGAAAGGTATCAGCTTACTGGTAAGGTCCACCTTGAGGCCTTAGCACCTCAGCTTTCTAATTCCAAGTAAAATCTGGAAACCATTTCGAAAGGGGCAAAATCAAATTAAGTATTTCAGTTTTGTCAACGTAAAACATCCTGTTGGGCCCAGATTTGTGTTTTTTCTACTTTTTGATACACCAAACTTTTAAAATGTTCGTCTTCAGCATTCATTATTTTTTGATTATTATTTTGACTTTCTGAAACCGCTATCAAACCAGCATATCTGTTATTTGCCAGCTCCTCTCATCAGTTCCCCAGGACAGAAATGAAAGGGAGTTAACACGCTGGGAAGAGCTAAGCAACAGGAGGAAGAGCTCTGAAGTGTAAATCAGCTCCAAGTTCAAAGGAGAGGCTCTACCTCAGTTAGACCTGACAGGGCTGTCCCACATTGCAGAATAGAAAGCAGGAACAAGATAAGACAGAGTCAGAGCAGGAGCTGAAAGGCAGGATGAAAAAGAAAGAGCAAATCATAATTCTTTCTGAGCCAACCTGCCCTGGGAAACCAAGGGCAAACTAAGAGAACTTTACTCTTGCAGTTGATTCATGTTTCTTACAATCTTTTCACCCAATGCAGTTCATTTAGCAGACACAATAACACTCTGATATTTCTTTCAGATAATCTTGTTTCCTGCAAAGATGTCTTTGAATCAAACACAAATCAAGCAGGAAATCACTCTCCCACCTGGCCTGAGCAAAACGATTTCAAAGCAAAGCCAAGAGCCTGTGCCGTGCCCCGAGCCGGTCCCATGTCCACAGCAGCAATCTGAAGTCCAAGTCCCAACACCTTGCCCAGAACCAGTCCCAGTAGTAGAGGTACAATGCCCAGAAAAAACAGTGCAGTTGCCAACACCAGTGGTGGAACCAGGCAAGGGAGAAACACCAGCGGTCGTAACACCCGAGTGTCCACCCCAGGAGCAGCAGCAGCAACAGCAATGCAAGCTACCGCCAACTTTCCCACCTGTATCATGCCCTGAGCCTGTTCCATGCCCCGAAGAGAAATCAGCGTGCAAAGAGGTGCCTGTGCCAGCCCCTGTTTCCTGCTCTGAACCAGCTCCGTGTGTGCTGGAGAAGCAAGAGTGCAAGGAGATCCCCGTGCCAGTTCCTGTTGCCTGCTCGGAGGCTGCAGCGTGTGCCCAAGAGAAGCAGCAATGCAAGGAGACCCCTGTGCCAATCCCTGTTGCATGCCCTGAACCCGTACCATGTCCCCAGGAGAAGCAGGAGTGCAAGGAGATCCCTGTGCCGACTCCATGCCCTCCAGAGAAACAGGAGTGCAAGGAGACCCCTGTGCCAGCCCCTGTTTCCTGCTCTGAACCCACACCATGTGCCCAAGAAAAGCAGCAGTGCAAGGAGATCCCCTTGCCAGCCCCTGAACCTGCTCCGTGTCCTCAGGAGAAGCAGCAATGCAAGGAGATCCCTGCGCCATGTCCTGACCCCGCACCTTGTCCCCAGGAGAAGCAGGAGTGCAAGGAGATCCCTGTGCCCACCGCATGCCCTCCAGAGAAGCAGGAGTGCAAGGAGGTCCCCGTGCCAGTCCCTGCTCCCTGCCCTGAGCCGGAGCAGTGCTCCCTTCCAGAGAAGTGTCCTCCCATCGAGCAGCAGCAGGTGAAGCAGCCCAACCAGTGGCCGCCCGTGCAGAAGTAACTCGCAGCTGACAAGGGAAGCCCTGAAGAGAGAAGAAGAATCCAACCCTAGACCTCCTCTCGCAGTGTCTCACAACCAGAGGTCGTTTTCCAACACCCTTTTCTTCACTGCAGCGTTTCTGCCAAGAAGCACAGCTTCCAGCTCCCCCCAGCTAACGCTAGCGTTACCCCACACTAACAGCCCTAAGCTAACTGACGCCTCGGGACTGTCAAGAGATAATAAGGCTTCAAGCGGTGTCGTGGGCATGTGCGTTCAGCTTCCCAGCGGCCTGAATTTCTGCCCTCTCCCAATCCTTAAAGAGACCAAAGAGCATGATGGCACGTTCAGGGTTCCTTAAGCTGAATATTCAAACTGAACCCAAACACAGTTAGGGACCTAGAGCTCATCGTCCCGTCTCGCAAGCTGCCTCCTGGTTTGCATGCCTTCCTCCCCAGCTCCCTGTCCGCCAATGCCATCTCCCACCTTGCATTTAGAGGTTTTACCTATTAATAATAGGATTTGAGGTTGCTGCTAAGCGGTTCTGCTCAGTGGCAACAAGACTCTGAATTAAGAATCTATAGTGCTGAATATTTTATGCAATTAAAAATATCTATTGGGCTAGAGGAAATAGAAAGATTTTTACAAAAGAACCATCACCTCTTAATTATCTGCTTAGCCGAGTTGGTGGTAATCAGCACTTTCCTCAGAGAGCTCACCTTGATTTTCTAGGATGTGTAAAAGAACAGCTCAAGCTGAGATCATTTATGGAAAATATCGAGATAACCAAATCCAATCCAGACATGTTTTGAAATAGATTAACCTCAGGCGTGGCTTCCATCTGTTAGAGAGGATAAAGGAGGAAGCATACGCAGTGCTGTTTCAATCACACCCTGGAACGTGTTTCACCACACACTGTTGTTGCATATGTATTTGGTACTTACCTCTAATTATTTTAGGCTGATATTGTATCCAGGATTTATTTCACTGTGAAAACCAACAATAAAAAATGACTTTGAATACCAAGTTGTGGAGATTTTTAATAGCTTCTGCTTAAAGAGATGAAAAGAAGCCTCAGCTTGCAACAATCAGTCATTTTTTTAGGCTCAAAGCTGGGCAAATCAGGACTCAGAAACTCAGGTGCTCACGAGGACCCTGGGTCCACTGGTCATCTTTAGGTGCCCAAGTTAGAGCCCCTGCGCTGGGTCAGTCCGTGGGCCGATAGCACTGAAACACTAATTGCACTGAAAAACTAATTGCACTGAAACACTGATTGCACTGAAACATCTCTTTGCCAGACAGCCCGCCCCAGAGCGTGGCACATGGCATTGGCTCATGCCCAGCTGTCCCCGTGGTCAGTCTGCCCCATTTAAACACATCCCCAGCCCCGCTGTGACCTGCAGCAGACATAAGGCATGGGCACGTCTACGAGGCAGGTTGCAAGCACAAGCAAACGTGTTTTTTCCCACACTTAGTTGAGCCAGGAGTGATGTAATCTCCCTCGTCTGGCTCTGTGCCTCTTAGATGGGTGGTAGATACACCCAACCTCATCTGATCGCAGAATCGCACCGAGACACACGGCTCCTGGTTTGCAGAGCAAGCTTAGGTCTGTCTGCCAGACACCATCATCACATCACTCGACAGTTTCTGTATTCATAATTCTCCTCCTCCTCTGCCATGCAGCTGACTGGAAATCAATTAGCTGAGCCAGTATGTCCTGCTGAGAAACCAGAATGTTCTGAATCCTCCTTCTGATTCTTTTAAAACAGAAACTGCTCACTCTGAGCAAGCAAAAGCTTCCTTTCAGTGTTAAAAATGCCCAAAGACCGTTTTCCTTTCAGCACTTAGAGCATAGTTGAGACCCTAAACCCATGATTAATTGGATAGAGCCACAAGAATATACTTCAGAATATTATATGTTGCAGAAAAATTAGTTTCCCCACTTTGCTCCAGTTCAGCATGAAAACAACTTGCAAGAACGCCCCGAGATGGGAAGCACATTGATCCTGAGACAGTTTTGACACCCAGGCAGCAGCTCTGCCCCAGAGGACCCTGAATTTAAATGGTCTTTCTAAACACTGTGATCATTTTATGTCCTGTTTGCTCTAGACACTTCACATTTCTGGTCTACTTGGTCAAGCTGTAGCTTTCTGGATCTATCTGAAATAAAAATATGGACAAATAATTCCTTGGGAAATCTGGAAGGCGAATGTGCGTGGGTCCCTGTGTGTGTGCGCCTTATATACAAGTGTATGTTTAAAGGTAATTCTCTGGCTGATAAAAGAAAGCAAAAGAGAATGAATGACACCAGTAAAGTGAAAAAAAAAATATCAGGAAGCAAGTAATGAGGTTACTTATAATTTTATTGTAGCATGTTCCAAATTAAAGATCAGAAGAAAGTGGCCCCACAATTTTTTTCTGTACTAGATGACGAATAAATCCAAGTTAATGAATTGCATCTCTTTGTGAAGTAATTTCTGCTTGCAGATAAAGGAGGCGTGCTGCAAATCTCTAGCTATTCTGGCAGCACCAGTAGACAGAAGGAGAGCTTGGAAATAAGTATCTGCATCTTCCGTGGCACTTTGTGGCCATTGCTGTTAGTGCTACTTCTGCTTTGGGCATTGCTGCTGCTGCTGCTGCTGCGGGATGCTCTTCACAGACTTGGCTTGCCCTTTCGGGGTCTGGCATTGCTCCACGCTCTTTGGAGCACACTTTTCCTGGCATTTGGAAGGTATTTGCTGCTGCTGTTTCTGCTGGGAAGACATCTTCGCTAAACCTGGAAGAAAACCAAGGTGCCATTTCAGTTATTTTAAGCCCTACACACTTCTCCTTTCTGGATGTCACAGTTTTAGTCAGTTCTTCAGCTTTGAGATCAAACCAACAGTGAAGAACCTTTAAAAGTTAATCCTACTAGCAAAAATACAAAAATAAAAACCCAAACCCTTTGAAATCCCTCAGGATGCTTCTGTTCAGACCAAATTTGTGTTGCTGACCCCAGTTTGCTGTAGCTGCCCCATATGGCTTTTCTGGGCTCCTGTCACAGGGAGCATCTGTGGAGATCAACCGCTCTGCTGAGGCCTCAGGGCATAACTAATAAGCATAAATCAATATAAGAGGCGAGCACCATCCTAACAAAGTTGTGACCCAAACACGTAAAGGGCTACAGAGGTTGAGGGAAGAGACCCGGTGAGAGGGGTTTTTCTTCTTTCCCTCTGCTCACTATTTTCTGAACATTTCAGCTTTGAGAAGCTAAGAAGCAATACAAACTTTAACGAAAGCATGCTCAGTTCAAGGAGAACCTCAGAACAGCATTTAAAACTAGTCAAAGAGGAGCAGAAAGCTAGGGACATTTCGGTATGGCACACGGTTTTGAAAGAGAAAAATCGTTCGATAATAATCCCTTCTGGCAACAGCCACGTCTCTGCTTAGTTCGTTGAGAGCCTCAATGTCTCTGGCCATTGAATGCAGGTGGACCATCCTCCTGCTCAGTGATGATATGATTTTATACAAAGACATGAAACTCAGAGCCCTGGAGATCCAGGAGATTGCAGTGACCAGATCACGGCTGCTTGACAGATGCAAAACTAGCTGCTGGTAGATGCCATCCTTTGGTAGCTGATACTATCTGAGAGTTATCCACAAGGATTCTTATCAATTGGAAAAAAATGATGAGGGTTGACAAGGGTTTGTTGGTCCAAAGAGTCAGCAAGCCACTGTCTGGAGCCTCAGAAAGTCTCAAAATAACATAATATGGCTTTCACCTGTATGGAGGTGAAATTGCCAGGGAGATGAGCTGAAACTGTTACTAGAGAAACAAAATGAAGAAAAAGAGCCCTGTCTCCCAAGAGCAGTGTACCAGAAACCCCCACCCATACAGTTAAACGTGCACAGAAGGACTCACCTGGTGTCTCCTGCTGTTGGAGGAAGAGGAGAAGCAGCCACTTGGATTAACAAGGCTCCTGAACGGGGAGGCTTTTATACGCTTTCAGAAGTCAGCCCCGGGAGCTGATGACAACAGATTAACTTGATGACCAGAATCTTTCACAACCAGAACCTGCTCCACTGACACCTCCGTACACCTGGACTTCAGTCAAGGTCTGTGAGAGATGCCTCCTCTTTCAGGTGCGGGGGATTTGTTGTTTTTAATGCAAGGCACACCCAATCTGGTAATAACTGGCTAATTTATTAATAATTCATCCTGTCCCGACCCTGGGCAAAGATCCCACAACTGAACTCAGATTTGAGAGACGGCTCAGATCCGCTCCGGAGTTAGCAGAACACGTTTGCATAACGTTTAGGTGTTTCCCGATAGTGTTGGCTGTGATCACCAGGACAGTTCTTGAGCTGGCACAAATCTGAGTGGGGTGGGGAAGGTCTGGGTGCTGCATCCCAGCTCCTGGGAAGGGCAGCAGGGCTGTGTTTGGCAGTCTGCATTTTGGGGGTTGGCTTCTGTCCTTCTCTATTTTCCTTCCCCCAAAAGGGGAATGAAACATCTTATATTGCCAAGAAATTAGAAAGCTTTCCCCTTATTTTTTCTTGCACTTTCATGTAGCTTTTCACTGAAGCAACTAAAACTTCTTTTTTACAAACGCTGGGTTTGGCTTGCTGAAGTTGTGGCAGAATTTCTTTTTTTCTGGGCGTGGATCCACGTTTCAGAAAACATGTCAATGCCCTTGAAGTTTTTCCAAGGAAGGAACAGAGAAAATGTTTCAACTGAAACATTGTCTTTAGCTCTAATGCACAAGATAGTTCAAGCCTCCCTTGAGTGTTCCTCCATGCCCTGTGGGGTCATATTCATCCCTACGAATTACAGCCCAATGTCCATTACAGATGTGTGATACATGGAGAGATGATGGACACGGCTTCCACTGGGCGTAGGAGAGCAGAAGGTGCTAATAGAACCAACATCATCCCATATCTCAACATCCCTCACTCATGTCTGATTTACCGGGGTCTTAATGACCCCAAGGCTGACGTGGACCGAATGTTGTTAATTTGTTGTAAATACACAGGGGAATCTCAGCAATGCTCAGGACTAACCACAGGCGCGTAGGAGAGCGGTGTGTCAGCAGCACGTTTTCCTACAGGCGCGGGAAGCGTGATGAGCACCAGCAGGTCTCTTCCACCACTTCCTCTGGGCTTTTCAGAGCTGCGTGCTCCCATCTGTGATTACTGGTGCAACGCTCACAGCAGAGAGGGAGAGAAGAAAAAAGGTTTAAATGACTAACACAGCTGATAGAGCTGGATGAAGATGCTTGGAAATCAGTCACAGGTGACCAACCTACGGGATGGATGTCATTAGTGGCTGCATATGACTTCCTGACTAAGACTTTTTCCATGCCTGAAAGTGGGCACTGACGCTGCATGGGTGGCAGCGGCAAGCAGTTATTAGCGAGGCAGAGTCCACTGCTCTATCCCCAAAGGTTTGCATTCAGCAGTAGGAATTAGAGGTGGACCTTCCTAGTCTCCCCCTCCATTTTCATGCTGTTGAATATCTGGTCCACCTGCCCCTGCTTTGTCCACCTGAACTGAAAGGCGTGTTCAGGTGCAGAATTTGTTTGCCTTACTGAGACATGTTTTGCCTATCGTTATTCCTGTTTGATGGTGTCACCTTTTGGTGTTGACAGAAATAACACAAAAAAGAATCTGCTGTTAAACTCTACACCTGCACACAAGGTTTCATTAAAAGCTGATTTGGTAACAGTGTTTACACACACCTAAATATAACTCCTTTCTTTTCCAGATTAGATGTTCTCCACCCTTGCCATAATGATATGGTAGGTGGATAGCAATTCTCTACATCCCAGACATGGAAATTGTGTGGCCATCATGGAGACAGAGGTAAGCAAGTCACATGCACAGCATGGAAGACAATGGGAGCATTATCTCTGAAACTCAGTATTTAAATGGGTATAGCATCCCTCCAGACAATGGGTCTCCTTCAGTTTCAAAATTATGACTCCAAATAAAGAAGATGATGCATTTATAAGTGAATTAAAATATTATTGTGCCTGCCAGATGTTAATGAACCCGAAATGCCAACTACTCTATCAGTCAGGGATGTGACTTCTCCTTGTTGCAGACAGGGAATGGATAGATAACAAGAGTGAGACCTGCCCAAAGCCACACAAAGTATCTGCAGCAAACCTGGGAACAAAACTGCAGTCTTGCAGGGCTCAGACCTATTCCTGGACCATGAAAGGATTCATCTCCTGAAGTCAAATCCCCTGCTTTCTATATTTAATGACTGAGGATCATGGGAAGAATTCATCAAACGTACCATTTTCATCTCCATCAGAATGTTTTCAAGAAATAATTAAAATCTCAGCAAGAACATTTCAATTCCTTCTTTCTTGGATTTGGGGCTTTCTTCCACTTAAATTTACCTTTTAACAGTTTCTAATATTTGCCTCCAAAATCTAGAGATACGAAGATCAAAATTCTATCATTAATAAAGGTAAAAATTAAATTTCTGTCATTATTTTCAAGTCGGAAAAAGCTAATTTGTTTTATACCTGTCAAAAAAGTATTGACCAGATGATGTTTTGCTTATGGCATTAGAACATATTGCTCCACGTTACAACGTACACTTTCTCTGTTTACAGCACTGCATGGCAGGCACAAATCCTCTACAACCATAACAGTTTTCAGAAGGAGAACCAAAGGAAGATGTCCTTGGATCTGAAGACATGGAAATGGGGAGATGAAAGAAAGACAGAAGACACACGATGCCATTGATGGTCAATTTTTATTGTTGCACATAGACATTAAAAGACAAGAGAACATTCAATAAAAGACAAGAATTAAAGACCAGAAGGTGAGACATCTTCCAACATCAACTGCTTACAGCACAGCCATTGCTAAATATCTTCCCAAGGTGCCCAGCAGTATAATATTGTCCAACTGCAACTACCAAGAAAAAGATGCTGACACAGCAGTAGCAGAAGTGTCATAGGAAGCAAAGATACAGGCTGGAAACATCCAGAAAAATATTTTCCAAGACAGAGAGTGGGGTAACCGGGTCAGGAGAGGTCTCGGTACGTCGCGGGTGGGTCTGTAACCTGTTTTTCATTCCGTGGATGCTCATGAGACGATGGGTATTGCAATGCACCGAAGCATCAGCTCCTGCGTTAAGGCGATCAGCGCGGGCGAGAGCAAACCTTCTGCTCCACGCACACCTTCTCGCACGGATCAACGCACTTGGTGGTGCACACCTCCACGCAGGCGGGTGGGCAGGGCTCCACGCACTTGATGCGGCACTGGCTGATGCAGGGCTCCACGCACTGGGTTGGGCACTGGCTGTCACACGGCTTCGCGCAGACATCGATGCACTGGGGGGGACAGACCTCCACGCACTGGGTTGGGCACTGGGTGTCACATGGCTTTGCGCAGACATCGATGCACTGGGGGGGACAGACCTCCACGCAGCGGGTGCTGCACTGGGTGTCACATGGCTTTACGCAGACATCGATGCACTGCGGGGGACAGACCTCCACGCACTGGGTTGGGCACTGATTGTCACATGGCTTTACGCAGACATCAATGCACTGGGGGGGACAGACCTCCACGCAGCGGGTGCTGCACTGGGTGTCACATGGCTTTACACAGACATCGATGCACTTCGGGGGACAGACCTCCACGCACCGGGTGGTGCAGGTCGTGGTGCACTGGGTGCCACAAGGCTCCGCACACTGGGTGGTGCAGGTCGTGGTGCACTGGGTGGCACAGGGCGCTGGGCAGACCTCCACGCAGGGCACGGGGCACGGCTTCACGCAGACGTTGCCGCAGGGCTCCACGCACACCGTCTTGCAGGGCTCCACGCACTTGGTGCGTCTCTGCGTGCAGATGGGAGGGGGCACGCAGGGTTGTTTGCGCTGCTCGAAGTAAGACATTCTTCTGAGGTGATGGTAAAGCTAAAGACGAAGATAAGAAGAGAGATACAAAATCAAAGGAAGACTAGAGCCATAAACCCTGAATTTTATAGAATTTCCCACCGTTAAACTTTGTAGAAGCCGTAACATGAAAATAGTTCATTTCCTTATTTTCTTAATTAAATCAGCAGAGGCTCCTAGGCCTATTTTTTGCTTATTACTTCTTCAGTTCCTCACGCACCCCACAGAGCACATCCCCCTTTGTGTAGACGTTGAGCTGCTAATGCCTGAGGATAAAGCCCAAAGACCACAAATTCAGACACTATCCCAAATCCTCCAGCTGTATATCATGGCACATCATTGGAGTTGTATCAAAATTAATGGGCTCATCCTTTCATAAGAGAAGGGTTGGCCCAGATGGTGCAGCTCCCATTTCCAATCCATTTCCTCATCTTGACTTCTCCCAGATGTCTCCTTTAGCTTTGCCCTCGGGTATTTTGCAGCTTCCTTCTTCCAGATAATGCTTCTTCCCACCCATCTCTTTTAAAGTCCCAAGACTCACTCTGCAGCATCCACTAATTTATTTAATTTCCAGACTTAATGAGGTATGGAAAAATTAATGAAGATAGACTACAAAGGAGGATGAGAGACAGTCACAGTTTCGGAAGAGGTGACAGGACATTTGCAAGCTACTTGAGGAAGAGTAAACTCTACATAAGAGTCGAACATCCTCTCCCTTATTCCAGGACAAATCCCGGAACAGAAACACCAGAAGCAAAGCTCTCCTGTGATCAGTGAGATATTCTCTTGACCAACCAAGTAACAATCAAGTAACACAGCCACCACATTACTTCCTGATAAATCCAAGAAAGACTTACCAGTTCCCCAATGCAGATGAGTGAGGGAGAAGTAAATGAACTGGTGTGAGCATCAACATGCAAACCTTTTTATATGGCTTGCATGGCGTCATCTCCGGAAACAAGGGAGCCCAGGGGTATGGACTCCTGACCACTAACTACCTCAACAGGTTCCACCTATACATGCTTTACATATTTGTTTACATCCTAATTTTTTTATAGAAACCCTCTTCCAGGAAAACCATATGATCCTGAGCAAACGCTGCTTCCACCAAGCAAGTCATGTGGTTCCCAACGGGAATGACACAGTAATTTAAAAAAAATAAGGTACCGGTTTAATTGCTTTTCAAAAAAGATTTAATATGCTTGGGTATTTCCATCTCCTTATTTCCATAAATGTCTGAATGATACTTTAAGTTTTCTTCAGTGCAGGAAGAATGGATAGCTATTCTTAGGGAAGATGGGCAATTGATCTGATTTATTATGAGAAATAGCATGTCCTAATTCTCATGGTAAAAAACAGCTAATCCTCCAGTGGGCCACCAGTGGTTCCACAAACTGTTGAGATATCTGTTTCTCTAATACCTTTTTAACCATTCAATACACCCAACTGATTCCTCTTCACCCTCTATTAACAACATTCATGCTTGGCAATGCCAACGGGGACACAACTCCAGTTACCTTGATGACCTCTTCAAGCCATTCAGGGCAAAGCAAAGGCTTTTACAGGCATTTTTCACTGCCAGAGCAGTGTAAAGTGCTTCAGTTTAAGTAGGATTTAGGCCCAGGACTCTGTATTAGCATATTGAAGCCTTTTGCTGATCGTGGTATCTCACTCAGCACTGAAACAAGATGAATCTTTAAGGTCTCTTCCTCTAGTTGGAACTAGATGATCTTTAAGGTCCCTTCCAACCCAAACCATTCTATGATTCTATGAAAATCTTTATTTCTCTGAGATATTCCAATCACAAAGGCGGGATGTGATCATCAGACTACACATAGGTGACCAAATTCCCCAACGAGATTGCTTACACAAATGCTAAATGGGCACACACAAAAAAAAAAACCCCAACCCATTCAGCATGAGCAGCGCATCCTTTTTACACTGGAAACCAGGAGTCCCGTTGGAGAATCGCAGGCATCGACACCGGTTCCTTTCTAGTGTTTACACGAGGAAACTGGAATTCGTGCCCTAAGCCCATGTGAGCTGATGCATTTGCACTGCTCTTGACATCCTCCCAGCAGCACCTCGTGGTTCGTTGAGTCTTTCCACTCCTCTGCCTTTGCTGGAGAGACTCGGTGCGTCATGTGTGGTTTCTCTCCCCGAGACTCGAACTGCTGCACTGGCGGCTTTTACAGATAATAGGAAGAAACAGGGACTTGTACAGTGCAGTTTGCTTGTCTTGGCCATCTGCTTCAGGATGAGGAGAAACACTCATGACTGCATCAAACAGAACCTACCTCAGATTTAGGTGTCTAATATTTTGACAGATTAATCTCTCCACATCTTCTCCTCCTAGAGCTAATCCTGCTGGGTGATGCTGAGCAAGCAATAGTCCTCCAGTACTTTCAGGTCCCCTCACAGCTGCAGCCTCCAACACTTGTCTTGCTTAGGAGTTTCTCATAGTCCGGTCTGGACAGTTCTTCAGGCTTTCCTAGGGCTTCAGGCTCACCTCTGAAACCAACGCTGAGGACCGGTCCTACGTCCCCCTTTCTACAGTGGGTTATTGTGTACCCTATTGTTATATTTGATTAGCAAGAAATTGTAACGACTTCTAAGGCAAATAGACATTTTAGGAGATGTAAATTGATCTGCATTTGTAATATGGGGGAACATCAGAAGGCTGGATTATTATTCTTAATTGACACTTAGTTGTGGATCCCTATTATATTTATGAGCAATTTGGTCATTTGACTGGTCACATTAACTTCAGTGAGTCAGGACCCCACAGCAACATCCTTTCGTGGCCATCCTCCCTTGGCAAAAGAGCTGAAAAGGTGTGATTTTTTCCAAATCTGACACTTCTGGGATCTGTTTAATTAAATGGCACATGTTAAGGTGTCTTGCAGAACCAGAGGCTGGTGTGGTGGGTAGCACTTTGATGAAAAGAGCATGAAACCTGAACCAGAAGAAGAGATCCTGGAGCCCAGGAGGAGACAGACCCCCCTACCCAGAGGTTTGTCTGGTGTTATAGAAGAGGACCTCTGTGAGCACTGTATTCTGGTGCTTAGGAGAATATTTCTGAAAAACTCAGTAAAAAAGAACACGGTCAACACTTTTGGCTCCCAATAATCCAAGAGAGACTTCATACTGCACCACCAAGAGCTACCAAAGATGGAGGCACATCAAGATTGGAGCCATTTTCCTACAGCTATAAAAATTTTCCCTGCAGACATGAAACACCACGTGGTCACGAAGACACGATTGTTAACATAAATACAAAACTTCAGGCTGTGAGATGTCATGATTTTTGATGAAAACCTCTCAAACTGAAATTTTTCCCTGTGCATCTGTTTGGATACGCACCATTTGGGGCTGTTCAGCTGGATTTCTGATAGAAAACAAAACTATTTCATAAACTGCTGACCACTTTGCTTTAAAAATGATACTTCTGGATTTTTTTGCATCCCTTGGTTTACCTAAAAGCCTCCTAAGTAAACTTTCTTCCTCTGTGGCATCCAGCACTGGTTGGCATCAGGGATTTCATTTGCTTACGTGCAGCATCCCGTATAGTACCCTGCCCACATTTTGGTGAGCAAAGCATTTTTGTTGTAGAAATGTTCACATAATTGTTGTAGAAGTTCTCATGACTTGAGCAGATAAGAATCAATAGAGATGAAAAAGAATTAAGAATAGAATAATTAATAAAACACAGGTGGGCTTTCACAAGCCATGAATATTGTTCTCAAAGCTCCTTTGTATAATCCTGACCTATGACTGAACCAATCATCAATCAAAGCTTAATGAGTAGCTAAGCAGGAGTAGGACTAGAAGTATTACTTTCTGATGCCTTTAGTAAAAAGGATGTATGGTTAACCTTTTCTTTACCTTAAAAGAAATATAGGATACTTAGAAATAAGCATTAATAGAAATAAGGTTCTAAACAGACTTTAGCTATTTTAGGTTAATACTTAGGAGATGCTGGCAGTGGAAACCAGACTGTGGTCAACTTGGATCAAGATGGGATGCTGATCACAGCAAGAACATTAAAGATGGGGTGTTGACCAGAGCTGGAGTGGAACCACAAGATAAAGATCAGCTGACCGATGGAAGAGAATGGAATTTTGTGGACTCCTGACAATGGACTTTTGTGGACTCTTCACAAATGAAGAAAGGAATTGAAATAGTCAGTGGAATTTTAACAGAAGCTCGTGAGAAGTTTGTGATGTAACTACTTATTAGTTTCTATATAAACTGACAGTGAATTTGAGTCAGGTACCATTCACTGCAGTGGTGGGTCCAACTCTGAGTTGCTTCAATAAAGAATCAGCAAACCCAGAGACCCGGATTCTGCCAATTTTCTTTAACAATTTTCATAGAAATCAAGGATTCTCCTCACATTCTCCTTGCCAGCCCATTCTTCTGCACTTTGTTGCAATTAAATATTAAAATCTGGGGCTTCATTACCCACGACTTTCCCCCCTCATCATTCCCTACCACAACTACCCGGGGAAGGTGCGAGGGTGTGATCCAGCACCGAGGGCAGCATCCAAGCGGGGCTGGGCTCCAGGCTGCTGGGCTCCAGCTTTGGCAATCGGCGCATAGCTGGGATGCCAGGAAGGCTGAGTACAGGATGCAATTAGCCTCCCGTGAAAACAAGTGGCTTGTCTAGTCCATGCCTGAGGGACTATTTGATCAAGTAATTAGATCATCACTTCTGGGGCTCAGAGGAACCCAAATACGGCACTATCCGCCTCTTTTCCTGTTTACTCAGGAAGGTGAGTGCTCTGTGAAGAATGATAAGTGAGCAGCTGAATGCAATTAAATAGGAAAAAGAGGAACTGGCTGTGGTTAGGAAAAAAACCCAACCTCATCTGGTTTATCTTTTGCCTTCTATTGCAGATATTTGCTTTGATTTTCCCAGTCTTTTAGAATGGGAACCCAGCTTTCCTTAAGATTTTTGACATTACTAAACAAACCTGTGTCCTGATCTCTGAGGAACACATTTTAGAGCTCAGAGCACGTTGCCTGACAGAGCAAGAACTGTGGAGCTACTGCATTTGCTTATGCTGAACAGCAATTTTCTCCCTGTTAGAACAGTTTCATAGATGTAGCATAAACATCCAGGTGTTCAAGGAGGAAGGAGCTCTGTTTCTCTTCCTCCAGCCCAATCTTGTGATGTTCACCTGAAAATGAAGTGTCTGCTCTCTGCTAATGGTCTCAGCCTTTAAAAAATCTGAATTTCTATGTTCATATGAAGGATTAAATATAACACAAGAATCACACCACCAGAAGGATGCTACAGAGAAATAGCTTAAGGGAAAAATCTTCTCTGAATGCCTTTTCTTCCACCTGCAGTTTCTTATTT
Organism: Nyctibius grandis; assembly: GCF_013368605.1. Classification (NCBI taxonomy): domain Eukaryota; kingdom Metazoa; phylum Chordata; class Aves; order Nyctibiiformes; family Nyctibiidae; genus Nyctibius; species Nyctibius grandis. Next base: position 10,403,693 of record NC_090674.1, on the reverse strand, counting down.
CCCAGAAGATCGTTCCATTTCATTTGGGAGCAGGAGCAAAGGAAATCGTTGCTTGCACAGAACCTTTTAATGAGTTTCAAAGGAGTTTTGGAGTCGAATCAGACCTCCACTGAGAGGTGATTAGGAAGCTTCAGTTGGTTTGGTATTTTTGTTGTGCAGCATTTGTGCTTAGGTAATGCCTAGAGCACTCGCCAAGGTCCAGACACCCGCTGTGGTGAGCACTATACGACCAGTGGCGAGAGCCAGTGGCTGCCACAACCTGCTGAGAGAGCAGGACAGAACCAGAAGGGCTGTGAGGGTGGAACAATTTGCACGAGGCTGGATCTCCCCAACCCACGTGCAACACCACATCCATCGGGTATGATTTACCGTGTCGCACTATTGGTCCGACTCCTCTACTAGAAAAAGTGAGACAGAGATAATTGCGGGTTAGTCACCAGCCACGTGCCCTTGGGCAACTTTAAATAAGGAGCTAGTGGGCGCTCGCAGACAGAGCTGTGCCCACGGCTGGGCTGGCTTCCCCCGCAGTCTGCCTCCCCGTCTCTCCTCCCTTCCACAGTCCCACTCTGCACCGTCTCTGCTCTGGAAACCCGCAGCGCACTACCCTTGGCCTGGGGAACAGCGTGACTTTGAGTCCCTGAGGATGTTGCTGACTCCTGGGCGAGCAATTTGCAAACAGATCTGGTGCTAAGGAGGAAGCACTGGGATCCTGTTAGCAGATATTCATGGAGGGTTACCAAAATTGTCCGAGACACCTTGCTAATACCAATAACATCTCTGCAGAACTCAGTGACGAGTGAATCCATGTTACAGAATCATCGAATCATCGAATGGTTTGTGTTGGAAGGGACCTCAAAGACCACCCAGTTCCAACCCCCTGCCACGGGCAGGGACACCTTCCACCAGCCCAGGTTGCTCCAAGCCCCATCCAACATGGCCTTGAACACTGCCAGGGAGGGGGCAGCCACAGCTTCTCTGGGTAACCTGGGCCAGGCTCTCACCACCCTCACACCAAAGAATTTCTTCCTCAGATCTCATCTCAATCTCCCCTCTTTCAGTTTAAAACTGTTCCCCCTCACCCTGTAACTCCATGCCCTTGGCAAAAGCCCCTCTCCAGCTTTCCTGTAGCCCCTTCAGGTACTAGAAGGTGCTAGAAGCTCTCCCCGGAGCCTTCTCTTCTCCAGGCTGAACAGCCCCAGCTCTCTCAGCCTGTCTCCAGAGCAGAGGGGCTCCAGCCCTCTGAGCATCTCCGTGGCCTTCTCTGGATGTCCTTCTGATGTTGGGGGCCCCAGAGATGCTGATCTCCCTAACTGTGAGGCTTACCCAGCTGCCACCAGAGACAAGGAAACAGAAGTCGATTGCAAAAGGCCAGCATAGGACCTCTTACACACTGGTGACAAAGTCACGAGGCACAGCCTCCCAGACCTGCTCATCTTCCCCTTGTTAGTGGCTTATTTACCCATTGCTCGTAAAGGAACATTTAATTTCTGCCTGCAGGATGCAGACACGGCTGGCCCTGAGCTCCTCCACCTTCAGAGGAGCACTGCAGCAAATGGTTGGGTTTTCAAAGTCTTTTCAAAACCACAGGAGAACAGTGCTTCCTCATGACGTACAGCATCCTTCCTCCCAGGAATGATCCCAGATGAGCCCCAGATCTCCGGCTATTGCCTTAGACCTTCCCACGCATTCTAGCAGGAGCTGCCACTCAACAGAGATGGGGCTTTTAGGAAGAAACTAATAGGAGAAAGTGTGAGTCTGGGGGGACGCAAAAGCGAAGGAAACACTTGCAGACAGCTGATGCCAAGATCATTTTTTTTATTGCTTCATACAAGAAAAGGAGAAGATGGCAAGAGAGAACAAACGAAGAAATTCCTCCATCCACATCAGTGCAAAGAAGAACTACAGACTCTCTCTCCCAGGCAATACTCCTGGGGGCACAAAATCAACTGGTTACAGGTTACAAGGAAAGGCATCGTTCTTGAGGTGAACATAGCAGAAATGACGCAGAAAATAAGGAAAACCGTTTGAGCATTTACTGTTCCTTGGACAGGAAGGGCACCAGGAGAGCAAAGACGTGAGGAAGACGTTGGCACGTTCAGGGATCTGCAAACCGTTTTCATTCCTTTAGCCTTTGAGAGCGCACGGGGCAACAGCACTGCGGAGCGGGGTCCCCTTGCAGCTCTCACCGCAGGAGCCCCCACGCGCAGCCCCTCAAGGAGCCCTGTATTTACGACAGCAGATATCTGCACATCTGATGGCGTAGGGCCGGCCACAGGCGGAGGTGCAAACACCCGCACACAGGGGCATGGCTTGTGTAACGCAGGTGGTGGGACAGGAATCCACGCACCTCGTAACGGCCTGAACGCCCCCACAGCACGGATCCACGCACGTGGTGGTGCACTTGGTCACTCTGTCACAGCAGGGATCCACACATCTAGTGGTACACCTGGTGACATCTCCACAGCATGGATCTACGCACGTGGTGGTGCACTTGGTCACTTGGTCACAGCATGGGTCTACACATCTGGTGGTGCACTTGGTCACTTGCTCACAGCATGGGTCTACACATCTGGTGGTGCACTTGGTCACTTGCTCACAGCATGGGTCTACACATCTGGTGGTGCACTTGGTCACTTGCTCACAGCATGGGTCCACGCACGTGGTGGTGCACTTGGTCACTTGCTCACAGCACGGGTCCACGCACGTGGCGGTACACTTGGTCACCTCCTCACAGCAGGGATCCACACACTTAGTAGTGCATTGGGTCACAGGTCCACAGCATGGATCCACACACCTGGTGATGCACTTGGTCACTCTGTCACAGCAGGGATCCACACACTTAGTGACACACCTGGTGACATCTCCACAGCATGGATCTATGCACCTGGTGGTGCATCTGGTGACATCTCCACAGCATGGATCTATGCACCTGGTGGTGCATCTGGTGACAGGTCCACAGCACGGATCCACACACCTGGTGATGCACTTGGTCACTCTGTCACAGCATGGATCCACACACTTAGTGATGCACCTGGTGACATCTCCACAGCATGGATCTATGCACCTGGTGGTGCATCTGGTGACATCTCCGCAGCATGGATCTATGCACCTGGTGGTGCATCTGGTGACAGGTCCACAGCATGGATCCACACACCTGGTGATGCACTTGGTCACTCTGTCACAGCATGGATCCACACACTTAGTGATGCATCTGGTGACATCTCCACAGCATGGATCTATGCACCTGGTGGTGCACTTGGTCACTTGTTCACAGCAGGGATCCACACATCTGGTGGTGCATCTGGTCACAGGTTCACAGCATGGATCTACACATCTGGTGGTGCACTGGGTCACCTCCTTGCAGCAGGGATCCACACACGTGGTGGTGCACTTGGTCACTTGCTCACAGCATGGGTCTACACATCTGGTGGTGCACTTGGTCACTTGCTCACAGCACGGATCCACACATCTGGTGGTGCACTGGGTCACCTCCTTGCAGCAGGGATCTACACACGTGGTGGTGCACTTGGTCGCTTGCTCACAGCACGGGTCCACGCATGTGGTGGTGCACTTGCTCACCTCCTCACAGCAGGGATCCACACATCTGGTGGTGCACTTGGTCACTTCCTCACAGCACGGATCCACACATCTGGTGGTGCACCTGGTCACTTTCTCACAGCACGGATCGACACACGTGGTGACTCCAAGGCAACATGGATCCACGCACCTGGCACCCTGTGCCACACCAGGACTACCCAGCTTCAGGTAAGTGGTGGTGCCCGGAGGAATCAGAGCGTAGCAGCAGGAATCCACACACGGAGGCGAGCACTGGAGGTTACGGACAATGCCACAGGGATCCACATATTTTCTCACTGGAAAACTCTTCACCAAGACGGTGGGAGGTGGAAGGCAGAGCTGTCTCAGTTGGCAATCATTTTGGCAACTCATTGTTGAGGGAGGGGTAATGTCTGAAAGCAGGAAAGGAATATACTGTGTGGAAAACAGAGACACTCAGCTTTCACGAGGCTGTTTTACACACGGAGTTAAACTATACTTTTTCCAGTGGAACACTGAACAACATACTGGGGAACCAGCCTGAAACCCATAGCAGGACACCAGCTCCACGTGAAAGCATTTTAGACAATTTTGTAGCTACTGGCCACATGTACATTTCAAATAAGTTCTTCTCAAAACAGGAAAGAAAAGTGGTGTTATTTGGACTCAGCAAGATCATATTGCAGGGTCTGAAGTCATGACAGCCCCCACCTCTCCACATCTCCCCTTGGTTTGGGATTAACTTTGACATTACTTCCCTATTTCCACCCAAAAAGGAGACTACTAGGCTTCTGCTAGTGCCCTGTCCACACGCAGGCCCTCAGCTAGAGGACACGAGTGGAAGGTTCATGCTGGAAAACTTCCACAAGGGAAGGCTCTGACTCTCACAACGCAGCTGCTTTCCCACCTCTCCCACAGAAGTCCTCCCAGCTCTTCTCATCCAGACTTCCTTCCAGGCATTGCTTACCCTCGCAGCCTGCAAGTCTCCACTTCTTATCTTCCCTCCCACTTTTTTCCTTTGAAGTCCTAGCCTTGCCTTTTGATCTCTCTCAAACCCAATAATTTCCTGGTTAAAACAGGGTGGCAATGTCATCGGGGAAAGAGAGAGGTTAGTCCTCTCTCAACTACCCTGAGACGCATCTTGAGGGAGAAAGCACAGCAGTTGCAAAACATACAGCAAAGAAAGACTGGTAGAAGATGGAACGAATATTTACCCTCAGCTCAGCTGCTTGACAAGTACAATACACAAATCTCGCTAAGCAAAAGCACTCATAAGTCTTCGAACTTGCTTCTCCGGGCAATATTTAAAAATTAAACCACCTCAGCCACCACCTTAGTTCCCAGTAAGCCAAGAGAGACTTACCCAATTCAGCACCAGCAACTAGCAAACGAAACCCAAAACGGTTTGAGGAACACTACAATATGAATCCTTTTATATGATTTCAGTGTCCATGTCTCCGGAAGTGAGACACCTCAGGAGTATGGAAATACAATTTTTAATAATCCAGACCTGCTCCCGCTCCACCTCCAATCCTAAAATTACTTGCTCACATTATAATTTTAAATGAAACCTAGCCACTGAGGTGGTACCCACGACATTATGACTGCTGCCTACAAGCTTGAATTCCTGATCCACGTATTTCCTATGGGGGATGGAAAACAAAGAACGGATGATACAGCCTGGAAACAATCCCCCTCTGGATTAAACTTTGTTTAGATAAAAGTTAATTCAGTACATTTTCTTGCACCTTCATCTGAGACAACCATCCAGACCAGGATGGCAGATGGGAGAGGACTCTGTAAGTGGCTTTGCTCTGCTCCACCATGCAAATTTGCTTGCTCTTACTAGCACACAATATCCCTCCTACTGAGAATTTTATTCCAGATAATTTGGTCAGAATTTCGCTTGCTGCAGCTTGCAGTCATTGCTTCTCACCCTGTCTCTGGGCACCTCTGAGAAGAACCTCTCCATTAATACTTCTTAGACAGCTGAAAGGGGCCTCAGGATCTCCCCTAAGTCTTTTCCTTCCGAGGGTGAGCAGGTCCTTCAGCCTCTCCCCACCCATCATCTCCTCAAGGCCCCTGGACCATCTTGGTGGTCTCCACTGGACTCACTCCAGTTTGTTGGAGACTGTCTTGCACTGTGGGCCCCAAATTGGACACAGTGTCCAGATGTGGTCTCACATGTGCCAGACGGACAGGAGCACCCATCCCAGCTGGTGTACACTGCAGAGTGCAGCCCACTACATGGGAGCACCCAAGTTTTCTGGGCAGCTTCATAACATCTCTGCTCCTCAACCAAGTGCAGTATGCCAGCACAACCAAAATTTGTTATGATTTTGGCAGTTAGGCAGCCAGGGAAGTCTTCACACTGTGTTAAGATCTCCAATGTCACTTAGGCTCCTTCCAGGACTTCTCCTGGAAGGAGAAGTGACGTCTATGCAGTGACGCTCCAGGGTGATGAACCATCTCTGTTTGGTGCTCTGAGCACAGTGTCCATGGTAGCGGCCCTTTTTTGGTTCTCTGGGCACATTTCTATGGTACAGGTGGCTAAACAGCAACTGAGATACACCGTTCATGAAAGACACAAGCTGTGCACAGCATGGAGTTGCCGCTTTCTGCCTCCCACAATTACGGTCAAGATGTTCTTGTCCGAGAATCCTTCATTAGAAGAGAGAAGGGAGAGCCACCAAGTGCATCGCCTGTGAGAGATCAAAGACTCTGAAACTTCCTTCTCTGCTCACCTCAAACTAGCCTTAAGGTGATACAAACTTTGAACCAGTACTACTTGCACGCAGAGACGAGGGCATATATCATCCGGAGATGAAGGTGAGCTCTTGTGTCTGCACACTATCCTCCCTTTAAACGTGCGTGTCCATGCTGCTGAGCACAGCGGTGTCCAGTGTAGTGGCTTTTGGTTACTTAAGTTGAAATAAATAAATCTGGGATGCGTGACCACTTGGGTTGCCAGTTCACTGCTGATCACAGTGATTTGAATTAACCCTTAGTATAATTCGACTGACTTTGGTAAACCAGGGGGTTGAAGGGAAAAAAGGGTGGTGGTCGCTCCTCCTATCACCCCTCTGCTCTTCAGGGGTGTGCCTGCATGAGGATAAAGGCAACATCATGGCGAGGGAGTAGTGTTGTTATTTGAGTCAGAGCTTTAGAAGAAAATGCAAAACATCACGAGACGAGTGATGATACAAGAGTTTCCAGAAGAATGTCAGGACGCTACCACCACGTCTGAACAGCACAGAGACAGAAAGAGGTCAGACGCGGCTAAAAATAAAAGAATCCCCCAGATCCCACATCCCATCCTGCCCCTAATGGCCCACATGATGTGTTGGGCTGGAGGATGTTTCCCCATCTCAGAAAACCCGACCCATGACTGGCCGACTATTTGAGAGCAAGCCCAGAGTCCACTCATTTCCCAAATTCTTCCCTGACGTCAGCCCCGCTGAAAGGACACGTGAATTCACAAGCCACCTTGGCTCACTCGAGGTTACGCTCCAGCCGCGGAAATAGCCGGTTTCCACTCAAAATAATTAGCCAAATAACCCACCACAGGGCAGAGGCGGAGCAGGGCCGGGTTAGCAAAGGGGAGCTTGGCTGTGTGCCTGGAGCACCTCGTCTCCGGAGGCCAGGCTCTTGAATCTACAAGGCAGATCCCAGGTTTAAGCTGCCGTGTGTGCTTGCCATCTTCATTTGCTGATACGGAGCTGGGTAAGTATCTTCGGAGTTGTGCAGATGTTAATTTTCTACTACGTGCTGAAATAGATTACTGCTACCAGCTGTGTAAGGGCAATTATTTATTGGCTCTCACCAAGATATCACCAAGATATCATCAAGATATCACCAAGATATCACCAAGATACAACCATGATATCACCAAGCCCTTATCTCCTTGGTGATAAGGGCTTGAAAGAGTAATAATCCTTTTCCTTCGCACGCGCTTTGCTGTAATTCCCACGGATAATCCACAAAACGCTTCCTGTTGTCTCAGCGCTGGGTTTAGAGGGCTAAAACACCGTCCTGCTCGCTGAGCACCTACACGGCAGGCAGGAGCCGAAGCTGCCGTGCATGTAGGCATCGTCTACGCGGCGAAGCGACTGCAGCATCGCGTACGGCAGCGGCCGAGGTCCCAGGTAAGAGCCTAAACCTCACGCTAAACCCGAACAACTACGTCCTCCTTTTACCTGTCTAGCCTGTTGCTGTTTTTAGCCATGGTAAAGGTAGGAGAGCGATATCTGCACCTCCTGTGAGATGGGGATTCTCCTGCACGGGAGTTTCAGGACAAGGAGAAAACATCTGGAAAAGAGAGAGGATTAACTTAAGGTTTATAAACCTGCTGAAAATGTTAATCAAATGCACTGCTGTCTGCGCAAGAAAATGCTGCTAGGGTGAAAATGTTTGGCTGAAAAGAGATTTTAGTAAGAGAAGTGGAGTTTGGAAGTTTATACAGGAAAACAGAAGGACCAAACTTCTTTTCATAAGGAGTGGTTGTAGCACTTAAAAAAAAAAAAACAAACAGCAATTTTTCTCTCTATTCCTTATTTCATGACCAAATTGCAGCACAAACTGTGTCTTGCTGAAGAATTCAGCAGCCAAGGAAATGAAATGTCTGATGCTTTGGGTCAGGAGACACCAGATTGCTCTTTTTCTTCCAGGCTCGCCTGCAGTGCAGAGATGTCCTCCCAGTGCAAGCCGCCCTGCCTGTCCGCTGCCGTGGTGGACCTGGGTGCCTGCCCCGTGCAGGACGTGCCCCCCTGTCCCGAGCAGGCTGTCCAGGTAGACCCCTGCCCATGTCAGGGTGCACCCTGCCTGGCTGCTTGCCCTCAGGGTGGGCTCGCCTGCCCGCCTCCTGCTAGCCCCCTGCCCGGGGATGCCTGCTGCCCTGAGCACACAGCTGCCCAGGACTCCTGCTCCTCTCCCTGGGTCACCACCTCCGTGTGCCCAGCAGCGATGCCCTGTGACCCCCCTCAAAGCAAGGGAGGGATTAACTTCCCGTTCCAGCCCATAGCCTCACCACTGGAGCCCTGCGCCCCCGAGACCGTTGGGACGTGCGTGGAAACCTTCCCCCTCCAGCATGAAATCTCACTAGTGGATCCCTGCATCCCTGAGACAGCTGGGACCTGTGTGGAAACCTTCCCCATGCAGCACCCAACCTCAGCCATGGATCCCTGCACCCTCGAGACAGCTGGGACCTGCGGGAAGACCTTCCCTCTCCAGCACATAATCCCAACAGTGGAGCGCTGGTCCCCTGACACAGCTGAGATGGGTGTGGAGACCTTCCCCGTCCAGCAAGCACTCTCGCCAGCGGAGCCTTGCGTCCCCCAGACAGTTGGGACCTGCACGGAAAACATCCCCTCGCAGCACCCAGTCTCAGCTGTGGAGCACTGCACCCTCGAGGTGCTCCAGATCTGCCCGGAGGAGCAGGGTGTCATCACTGGGGATCCCTGCCCTGACCAGTGCTCGGTTACATGCGTGGATCCCTGCACATCCCAAAGCGTGATTTGTACGGAGCCACGCGTGTCCCAGAGCGCCGCAGAACCCACGGGGACACGCACACCTCAGGCCACCAGCTCTACCAAGGGCACGGCCAAGGGTGCCAGCACCCACCCGTCCCCACGAGCAGCCTTCTGCCTCCACACCCGCACCGCCACCATCGTGGAGCGGTGCCTCTCCCGGTGCCAAAACTGGCTGCGAGGCAAGAAATAAGGGTGGCATCAGCGGGCACGCAGCAAAGAAGAGGTTTCCCTGCACGAGACCTCCTCTGGTGAGTCTCTTGGTTTCTCATGTGTAACAACGAGAGAGAAAATTGCTTCATGTTAAATAAAAAAAATACTTTTCAATCATCTGTTAATTACAGCTTTTATTTTTATTGCCTAATGTTAACTGCAATAATAATGGCAAAAGTGCAACGCAAGGATTAATTGCGTTCGCAGAGACCCGTTTCATCATCTTCAACCTTTTTAATTCCCACATACCAATAACGACTTTCATAGTCTGTCTTAAATTCAGTTATGATTTTGCCTTTGGGTTTTCTAGCCTCTTTTTTTAATGGTCTTTTAGATTGAAATTATTATGAGAATATTGAGAAAAGTAGCTCATAGGCATCATTTTAGCATAGCTTGAGAAAAGTCTTTTAAGGAGATATAAAATGACAGATGGCATTTAGGGTGAAGAAAGAACAAACGCTGAATAGAAAGAAGTTGCAGAAAACACCAGGAGAAGAATAATGCTGAGAAATGGGAGTTTTGTTGCACAACGTCCAGGTGAAGACTGGGTAAAACTCTGTATAATTAAAAGTTTTCATCACGTAGCAGCTTTCCCCGGAGTTATACCTGCAGCAACCTCGTGTAGTAGATGGACAAAGCTTTTGAAAAGCTATAGAAAGACCAGGGGGAGAAGATAGCCCAATTATTCCTGCAGCTGCCCGCTGTGTAATCGATATATCACCAGACATTTCTCACCCAACAGCCCTATCAGCCTCGGTGCTCGCACCCAAGGCTCTCCGTGCTCCCGGTGGCACTCGGTCAGGAGCTGCCGTTTGCTGCTGCTGCAAGAAGAGCCCAGTGCAGCTCAGGGCAGCCTGGAGAATTATGAGAATCAGCCCAGGCATCCACAAACATCTGCTCAACAAAAGCCATTTTTATTGGATTATGGTAGTTTGTTGCCTGGGTCTTTAAAATCCTCTGGTAGAAAGGATTTTTCTGCCTCCCTACACACATCAAATAAAATATCTCTGCGTGTTAGCGTGCTCTGCGTTTGCAAAGAGATGAAACAAGTCCTCATAGCATAGCAATAATCACAGCTGATTGGATTGAGGGAATAAATCTTGACGGATCTGAAAAGTCTGACAGCTGTTTCCTTTTTTTTCCCCAGTAAATAAATCAACAGATCCCATTCTCAAGACACTCTGCCAGATTACCGTGCCTGAAACTACATATATCACCCATTATGTTGTAATAAGACTCTTCTGAGAGCTAGATTAGATCTGCAGCATTAGACTGCAGGAAACACCTATAAATCAAACTCCAGTGAAGACAGCCTATAGTAACGTAAAAATGCCAACAGAAGATGAACCAGCAGAGATGATAAGCAGAGGAATTCTGTTTACTGTAGCACCAAATTTGCCCTTGCAAAGTCAGATGAGCTCAGCTCATTGCTACGAGATGCTCTTTTGACACCCTATTACTCGCCTGTCCTTTACAAACTGTTGTGCTCTCCCACATCATCTCACTTACAAAAATAACTTCTTACACACTTGCATCGCCCTGGCTGGCGCTTCCCCTCGCAAATCCAACTTTTGTGGTTATGCCAACACAGTGTGCTCCATCCCGGCCCATCTGACACTCAAACACCCATCTACTGGTGCTCAGAGTTTGTTGGCATCATTCCTGGGTGTTTCTGAGTTCCTACCAACAGCTATAAACCAAAACCCGGAGACTGAGCCGCTTCCTCCAGCACAGCAGCCGCTCAGCAGGCGAGGAAGTTTCCTTTCCTCATGTGTCATTAAACTGGAGGTGTCCATCAAGACCTAGGTGAAGGTTTCTTTAGCTCCTTAAAGTCCACCCAGGGCCATAAGTCCACAGTCCACCCAGGGCCATAAGTATGTCATGTTTTATATGAAAACTAAACCTAGAAAAACTTGTCCTTTTTGTTGGGTGCATCGAGTGTAACTGCAGCAAGTGTTTCTTCATTCAAGTGATCTAGGACAGAGGTGGTCTTTGTGACTAGGCTGCCGTGCCCTGATCCCATCCCAGGCCTGCAGTGCTGGTGGTAAAGCAGCAGAAGGACCAGATCCAGCTAGATCCTTTCACTGGTCCGTGTTACCCGGGGATGTACTGTGTTTCCATCTCAAAACTCATGAGCAGCCTGTTCACTGCCTTCCCCCAGCTCTTCATTCCTTTGACGGTTCTCATGTTCCCCTTGCCATGATCTCCTCCCCTCACTCATCTGTCATTATTCCTGCCTTGTGACACCTCATCATCATCAGGGTGGAGTGTAATTGGTACAGCTGGAAAAGAGGCATCGGGTGCGATTGTGGCATTCCTAACGTGTTAGTTATCCCTTTCCTCCAGAGAAGAAGGAAAGGACAAAACGCCATCCAACCTGGGTTTGGCCAAACTTTGCAAACCAAAGTTGAGGACCTCATTTCTCAGGCAACAGCCAACAAGGCTGAGATCTTGCATATGGACATCTCGGCTGGTAGTGAGATGAAGGACCATAAGCAGTATTCCCAGAGCTGGTACTGCTGATTTCATGGAGCCGGGTGAGTCATTTTAGGAAGCCAATCCTTCGGAGCAGGTCAACTGCTGCACGTCTACACTTGTAAGTGGTGCCAGTCTGGAGTCCACATTCTCCTGGCCTGAGTCACCAGCTCCAGAGGGTTTTCCAGGTGCAGAGAGGAGACCGAGAAGTCCAGTTAAAACCAGCATCTCCCACCCTTTACTAAAAGCAGAGAGGTCAGCACCTCTTAGCACTTCCAAGTAACTCTTCAAAACACACACGAGCTGCACTAAGTGAAGCATTTAACAAAAATAGTGAGTTCAGCCATTGCCACATTGGCTCCGAATTCCCTATTTCTTCATCCCATTTTTTCCCCTCTGGTTTTCAGGCTCCCATCCAGCATCTTGCTGGGTTCAGGACTGGGTGACTTTTGCCCGTGGGCTGCGACTGGCTCCGTTTCGAGCAGGGCACAGCTCTACACTTCAGCACAAACGTACACCCGGGCACGAAGCTGCTGAGAAGGGCTGGGAGCCTGCCAGAGCCCAGCACACCTTCCCTGCGCTCCCCTTTCCAGTGTAAACAAACAGAGATGTTGCTCTTAAACAAGGCAGGCCACAGGCAGAACTGGTGGAGCCTGGTTTCCACCACCTGTCCTGTGTCCAACAGCCTGATGAAGGGAGAACTGATTAGTCCTTTCTACTACAGCAGCATTAACCAAGTCTCTACTGATTTTAGGAAGACATTAGGAAGCATTTCTTCTCAGCAAGGGTCATTAGCCATTGGAAGGGGCTGCCCAGGGAGGTGGTGGAGTCACCATCTCTGAAGGTGTTTAAGAAAAGACTGGACATGGCACTTAGTGCCATGGTCTAGTTGCCATGGTGGTGTCAGGGCAATGGTTGGACTCCATGATCCCAGAGGGCTCTTCCAACCTGATTGATTGATTGATTTTCATGAAACTAGTAGAGATTTAGCATTTGCTTGAACCATGCCACTGTGTCAAATTCACTTTCAAATAATAAGTTAGGATATTAAAATTGGGAGCATAGAAGCTTTACTTCTTGGGAAAGCCAGGCTAAAGAAAGATGAACCTCTTGAAAAAAAGCAAGCAGGTGATTTCCCTGTCTGTACATCTCTGGAAAAAAAGAAGAGGAGCAGGCAGGCTTTGCATTCCAGTGCAGGATAAGGCACATCAGCCTGATCACTGCCGCTTTCCCCCCTACTGCCACCCCACCAGCCCTGGGCAAGCAGCTTCCAGACCCGCACTGCGCGCCCAGTACGTGTCCCTGCCAGGCAAGCTCCGTCTTGCCCCACAGCACCTGCTCTGCTCCTCGGCTGCCAGCCCAACACCTTGTTCCTCCCCAGCGGCACCTCACCCAGCCAGATCCACCACTGCCAGCCTGGCTTTGGTGGGGTTTCTATCAGGTCGTGTTTCCCAACACGCTCCCTCTGCCCCCTTCCACCCTCTGCTCCAGACGACACTCCCCTTGTTGCGGCACAGCCACCCCCGAGCACTTCCTAGTCGCTTCCTCCCCACCTGCCCTTGATGCCCCTTTGATCACTCCTTGGTGGCCAGAGCTGCTTTTCAGGGCAGCAGAAAGCAGCTTTCCACCCCAACCGGAGAAGACACTAAACCTGAGACTTTAAGCCATTGCCCAAAATGGCATCTTCCTCCAAAAACACGCTGAAATCCTCCTGCTGATGCGCTGGGCAGTGAGGAAGCTAACGGGCAAAGGCACCAAAATTGTCCCCACCATCAAGGGGAGCAGCCAAACTGAGTGCAGCCCATGACTCACTTCCACCTCGACCACAAGAGGTGACTCAGGTCTCCACCAAACCCTCAGCTTTCGAGGGGAGGAAGCCAGCAGAGACCACAACCGAGCCAACCGCCCTGTCCCATCCCAGCCCATCATCTCCTCCGCTGGCAGCCCCGCGATGAGGCAGCAAAGCTCCTCCATCCCCAGCCGGGGTCCCCGCACATGGCAGGAGCAACGGCTCTGAGCTCAGAATTATATAGTAGGGGAAGAAAATCAAAGAGGAGCGCTCGCAGCCAGGCTGCTGCACCTGCCCAGCCTCCGGGCACCACCACAAACAGCTGGTGCGTGGCCAGAGCTCTGCCCAGAAGCTGATTTTCCAAAGCTGAACCCCGTGGCTGGCTCAGGGAGCGTGTCCGAGCGAGGTGTGGGTGCGGGCAGCAGACTGGACGGGAGGGAGGGCGTCCCACCTGCCCCCTCCAAACCACACAGGTGTGTCTGTGCATGCACACCCTTGGCTCGGGCACCCACAGCAAGCGCGCACGCGTGTCACCGTGCACGCACACGCGTGACCGGGCATGCACACAGGCAGCGTCCTCTGGTGGTGCGTGGCACGGGAAGGCAGGAGGACGGTTCCTGCTGGAGCCTGGAGAAGCGGGAAGGCGAGGAACATCCAGGCACAGCGTCAAAGCTCGTTTTGTGATGAGAGATCAAAAGCAGGACTCGGAGTCTTCTAGGCTGGAGGTAACGAGTAGCAGCTGCACAATTAATTTTGTCTTGATTATCTGTCAGTTAACAGCACTCCCAGCCATCAGGGATGAAGGGCTGCCATACTAGGGTCCTCCTCCTTACAGCGAAAAGCAGGCGCCTTCGGAGGGGAGTGAAATAATTCTTCACATCAGTAAACGTGGGACAATCTCATCTCATCTTCCCCCCTGCCCTATTTCCATGTTAAGTTTATTTTTAGTCTCTAATTGCTAAAGATTTGCTTAAAATGAGACGCAGAATTTCACACGTGCTCTCCATGCACTGGCTAGCTACAAATCATCATTTTCCCTTTTCCAGAGCTAGAGCTGTTTAAGCAAACTTGTGAGTTGCTTCGCACCTTCAGAAAAAATAATTTACTTTCAGAAAAAATAATTTAGCTTCTATGTTTTGAATTAAAACAGGCGGCTGGGGAAGTTGTGAGCAAATGAAGCACAGAAAAATCCTGCCTTCACAAGGAGGATAATCTGAGATACAAAATAATCTGAGATACCTGTGCCCCTTTGTGAGTTCTGGGGTGCAAATGCAAAGAAAGGGTTTAATTAACTTCTCCATAAGTGTTTAACATATGTATTAAAAGTGT